>NW_016107821.1:922569-955313 GCF_001604975.1 Cebus imitator | reverse complement strand
GAGGTGGGAGGGGAGGAGAGGGGAGGGGAGGGGAGGGGAGGGGAGACATTCCTTTGTGTTTAATTGATTTAAAATCAACTTTATATTTAAGGAAGGAACATGAAACTAGATCATGTACTACAAATCTCAAAGGAGGGAATTTTTGCCATTTAAAAATATGTGTGTGTACATATTTACACGCAGACACAGATACACATATACACACAATGTTTGACTCACCAAAAGCAAAGGAAGTAATATATTTATGCAACTAGCCTTTTTCATCTTTCAAAACTAAAAAAATTTATATTATTGCAAAAAATCATCCTTAAGCCTATTAACTTCAGTGAGGTTTATAAACTTTCCTATAAAATAGACCTTGTGTCTGTAATTAATATATTTCAGAACGAAAAATTGAGACACAATGTCTGGCACATGGAATTTTCAGGGAGAGGGAGGACAGTTCCGGGAAATCCTGGACACATGGCTGTTGTAATGATGTCACATGCAGAATATTACCAATTTTTAAAGTTCTTGAATTATAAGAATGATACTCCATATATTTCTTACATCCCTTCTTCCCCAAGGCCAAGAAGATTACTGGTCATGCAGCAGTGCTTAATATGCTTGGATGGTGCTTTATGGTTTATAAAAATATTTTTTCATTTTTAATTTTATTTACCAAACCATCTGAAGTAAAAGCAAAGAAACTATAAAGACTCTACCCATTTTATTGGAAGTGTTATTAAATTCTCCATTTTACTGTTATAGATAGAAAGGCCAGATACCAACAGTCATCCAAGTAGTAACTGGCAGAGTTCAGCCATAAACACTTATAGGTTGACTGATGAACTGATTCATTTAAGGGACTGCTGTTAATTATCTATACAATGGGCAACTACAGAACCAAATCCTTGGTTTATATGGTTAGATGTGCCTCCCATGTACCTCTGGTCTAGATACACATTGGGACAACCTCTGTATAAGGAAACTTGGCAATACATATCTTTAAAATACTCTATTTTTCCCGATAATCCCAACTTTGGGTATCTATCCTTTAAGCAATGCAAACATCCAGGAGTAGACTGACTACCTTATTTTGCATTCATACAATAGAATACTCTGTAGCCATTTCCTACATACTTAAATTTAAAATTTATCTTCAAGTGATATTTAAAGATGAAATATTCTTGATAAAAAAATTAAGTGACAAAAGATAGAAACCTTGATTGTAAAATACATTTTAAAAAAGAAAAATAAAAAATTCAACAAAATATTAGTGGTAGTTCTCTCTGGGTCTTAAGTTATGGGTGACTTCCATTTCCACTTATGCCTTTCTTCATCTTTACATTTTTGCATGATCAGAAAATTGTCCTTTTTCTCCACTGAAGAAATAAGAATGGTGGCTGGGTCTGGCCACTTTAAGACCTTAAACACCATCCATTTTCAGAAACTAAAATATTGGCAATTGGAATGTAAGTACTGGAATGGAAAATGGCAGAGATGAGCTTAGGATGAGAGGAAATGCTGAGAGGTATTCCCAAGGGCCAGTAATAGGAACCTGGGGCCACAGAACCTCGGGAGAGTTTGCAGCATGAGGTGCTACAGGGCAGAGGAGAGTGTCTAAGAAAGAAATTGATGCCTGGGTTGGCTCCAGGCTGGTGAAGTAGGAGGGCTATGGGAATGCAACTGAAGGCAGCCAGTGGGGCTGGGTCTTAGGAAGAGGAAGCCCTATTATCTCACAGATTTCCATATTAAGATGAGCAGCTCCATGAAGGTTATCAAGTCAGCTTTTCAGAAAAAAGGGACGGAACTGTATACTGGAGAAATGGAGGGAGCCTCCCTGGCAGTTTCACCCCCTCAGCTTTTCAAAGCCCAACAAGTGCCCTACTCCATAGCCTTGGTATTCCAAATCCTAGCCTTTCCCCAAGTGGAGCCGTCGTGTGACAGGTATCCCACCCAGTTACTAAAGGGTGTATATCTGCTTCCTGAACACTGAAGGCCAGGCTGTGAGCCAAGACCAT
Source organism: Cebus imitator (assembly GCF_001604975.1). Taxonomy (NCBI): domain Eukaryota; kingdom Metazoa; phylum Chordata; class Mammalia; order Primates; family Cebidae; genus Cebus; species Cebus imitator. The sequence continues at coordinate 953,310 of NW_016107821.1, read as the reverse complement.
GGTGCCCCACTGAGGAGCAGGTGTCCCTGAGAACCCAAACATCCTGCAGAGTATCTGAGAACCTACCAAGGCAAACAGTCCCATTGTGCGCGCGCGCGCGCGCACACACACACACACACACACACACACACACACACACACACACACACACGGCAAAGGACCAGAAAATTAGCTTCAAAGCAGCTTAGGAACGGGAGGCGGCCTGGGTATGTATAGCTGCACTGCTGCCGTCGGGACCGCCTTGTATGTAAGTCCTAACAATCTCACCTACTTGCCAAATTGGACTTTTCTGAGTCATTCTTTGGTCTCTTGGCTCCCTTGGTTGGGGAAAGTTTTTTTAATATAATTCCAAGTTTTTCTCATTACAGATGCTTTCTTTCCATTAAGGCTCTGTTAATTTCCTTTTGGAAGCAGAGCATACTGGATACATCCCTGAGTGCCTGGAAAGATGCCCCATGGCTTCTGTGCCTCTGGGCCACACATTCTGCACAACAGAGACCTGGGAGAAGGAGAGACACCAAATGCCCTTGTCTCTCAGACATCCTCTCCCTACTCCTTTTCTACCCTCTGAGCTGCTGCATACTTCTGAATCACTTCACCCTTCCCTCTCCCACACTCACTGCCCCTGATTCTCTGTCCTTACTGTTGGCCTCCAGTGTGTATGTTGTGGGAGGTTTCCTCGGCTCTGTGGGTCACAGGTTTCTTATTCGTGAGCTCTGCCAACCCATAGGGATTTTCCTTCTCCTGGTAGGGAGCATCACCTGCTGGGTCTAAAAGAGGAGAAAGGTACAAAAAGAGAAAAGTTCTGCCATCTGCTTTACAATGTTGCTCTTTTGGGAAACTTTTGCATGTCACTGAATGCCAGAAAGAAGACGTGGTAGGGAAAGCTAGGCCAGGCCTCCTCAGGCTGGCTGCAAGAAGGAAAGAGCGTCAGTCACATGTCAGTGGACACCGGTGAGGGCGGCCCCCTCTGTCTTCAGATGGCAAAGCTGGAAGGGATGGAGCAGACTTGTTTCAGATTCCTACTGTGAGGGTCATTTTGCACAAGCTAACATGGCTAGCCCTTGGTTTTCTCTTCTGTTAAATGAAAAAATACAAATTCTTTCTATGAATAAGGATGAATATGAGGCAAAGTCCATAAAGTATATTTAAACACAGTTTCTAGAACACAGAACTCACACAATCAGTGGTGGCAAATAAAAAGGCAGAACCAGGACAGAAGACTCATACTCTTACACAAACACCGTTTCTCTCCCTACACCATTCCCTCCATTTGCTACTGATATTTTTAGGGAAATTAGGGCTTATAAATGGGAGGGCAAATGATAACATATTTTCAACATGTTTGTTTATGGCATATATTTAATATTCATATTAGAAAAAGATGCATATATAGGAAGATCAACTTGGGGAAGGTGTCCTGTGACCTATTTAAAGATTAAAAGGGATGGAGAATAAAACAATATAAAAGCCAGTTTGAGAAACCTCCCAAATAAGTAGAATTAACAATATGCAGAGGAGAAAATAGCAGTATTCCGATACCAAAACTCAACATAGCTATTATAAGAAAACTACAGACCAATATCCCTCATGAATGTAAAAAAACATGAATCCTTAAAAAAACATGAACAAGTTGAACTATCAATATGACTGGAATAATGTGTTATCACCATATGGAATTTATCCCAGAAATGAAAAATTGGTTCAACATTCAAAAATTGGTTTGACATTCAAAAATCACTGTATCATAGGCTAAAAAAGAAAAGCCATATATCATCATCTCAACAGATGCAGAAATAGAATTGATAAATTTTAGCATGCATTTACAAGACACACTCTCAGAAAACTTAGAAAAGAACTTGCTCATGTTGACAAGGGATATCTATGGAAAGCATGCAGCTAATAGCATAATTCATGTTGTGAGAATGAATATTTCTCCCCTAAAGTTCGGAACAAACAAGATTATTCACTCCCACCACTCTTGGTTAACATATTACTAGAGGTCCTAGCCAGTGCAATCAGCACCAAAAGAAATAAAAGGCATCCAGATTGCAGTGCAAGGAATAAAACTGCCTCTATATCCAGAAAAATATGACTCCTAGAGGGTAAATCCTAAGGAATTTACACACAAAAGAAGCTGCAAGAGTTAATAAGTGACTTTAGCAAGGTCTTACAATACAGGCCAATATTTTTAATTGTAATTTTTATATACAAAAACGACAATTACAAATTGAAATGTTTTAAGTAGATTTACAAAAATACCTAAATAAGTGGAGAGCCTAACACATTCAGAAATTGGAAGACTCAATATTGTAAAGATGGCCAGGCACAGTGGCTCACACCTGTAATATACTCTGGGAGGCCGAGGTGGGAGGATTGCTTGAGGCCTGGAGTTCAAGACCAGCCTGGCCAACATAGGGAGATCCTGTCACTACATAAAAATTTAAAATTAGCCAAGTGGGTGGTGCTCACCTGTGGTCCCAGCTACTCAGGGTGCTGAGGTGGGAGGATCACTTGAGCCAAAGAGGTCTAGGCTGCAATGAGCCAGGATCTCACCAAGCACTCCATCTTGGGCAGCAGAGTGAGTCCCCATCTCAAATATATATACATATATGTGAGATATATAGATTATATATCTTAAATTGGCATCTTATATATATAAATATATATATATTTAAGATGCCAATTTAAGATATATAATATAGATAGATAAACACACATATATAGTTAAGATGCCAATTCTTTCTGAATTAATCTATAGTTTCATTGCAAACCCAATGAAAATTCCAAAGGCTTATTTGAAGAAATTGACAAGCTGATTCTAAAAGTTTTATGGAAAAATAAAAATCTGAAATAACCAAAACACTCTTGAAAAAGAAAAAGGTAGAGAACTATCACTACCTAATTTCAAGAATTTTTTTATAAAGCTACAATATCAACACAATATGGCACTGCCGACAGGATAAACACACACAAAGAAACATAAGACCCACATATATATGGTTGATTGATTTTTGAGAAAGGTGCAGAGGTAAGGAGAAAGGATAGTCTTTCCAGCAAATGATGCTGGAAAATTTAAACATTTGCACACAAAAAAAATAAACCTCAACTTATATCTCATACCACATACCAAAATTGACTCTAAGTAGGTCATATGCCTCAGGATAAAATCTCGAATCTACAAAATTTCTAGAAGAAAACATTAGAGAAAATCTTTGCAAAACTGGGTTAGGCAAAAATTTCTCTGATAGGACACAAAAGTATGAATCATAAAACAAAAAACTGGTAAGCTGAACCTCATCAAAATTAAGTTTCTGCTGCATAAAAAATAGTTGAGAAAATGGAAACAGAAGTGAAAACTGTAAGAGAATACTTACAAAGAATATATTTGATAATGGACTGCTATTCAGAATACATAAAGATCTCTTACAACATAATAAAAAGAAAATAAACAATCTTATTTAAAAATGGAAAAACATTTGAGGAGAAACCTTGTTACAGAGATGCAGAGGGCAGATAAGCAAATAAAAAGATGCACAAAATTGTTAGTCATTAGGGAAATGTACATTAAAATCATAGCAAGGCAACACTACACACTTCTTAGTATGGAAACAAACAACAAAAAGCTGTCATTACCGAGGGCTGGCAGGAATGCAGAGCCCTAGAATTCTCTCATAGTTTTCCAGCGGACACACAAAAAGGTACAGCCTCTTTGGGAAACTCTTAGGCAGTTTCTTAGAAAGTCAAATACTATTCCATACAACCTAGCAATATCCCACTCCTAGGCATTTATCAAAAAGATATGAAAATATATTTTTATGCAAAAAACTATACAAAAATGTTTCTAGCATCTCTATTCATAATTGTCAAAAACTAAAAACAACCCATGTGACTATCAACTAGGAAATAGATAAATTGTGGTACACGTACACATTGGAATACTACTTAGCAGTGAAAAAGGGATAAACAAACTACTGGCATGTGCAATAACCCGGATGAATCTAAAAAGTATCATTTACAGTGAAAGAAGTGAGATACAAAAGGCTGTGTGCTATATTATTCCATTTTTATGACATTCCTGAAAAGGCAAAAGCTGTAGGAAATACAGTCAGACCAGTGGTTTCCAGGGAGGGTAGGGATTTATTATAAAGGAGCATGGGGGAACTTTTTGGGATGATGGAAATATTCTACATCTTGGTTTTGGTGGGGCTATATAAATGTATATATTTCTCAAAACTCATAGAACTGTATGCCTAAAATTGATGACTTTTATTTTGTGTAAATTATACTTTGATAAACCTAATTTAAAAAAGAAAAAAATACACAAAACAATCAGAACCAAAAATCCAAGGTCATACTAACTGACAAGTCAATTTAACACTACCTGATGTCTGTAACATATGTAAGAAGATAAGTATATGGTTCTTTGTATTATTTTGATCATATTTATATAACATGCTTTCATATACTTGGAAGAAAACCAACTAGCCTTAGGGTTACCAATAAGAACAAAATTTTACATAGAAGCCAGACAAGATATTTTAGTATACAAACTGTTCCTCCCATGTAGTGGGCTGAATGGCCCCAAAAGGACAAGCTCAAATCCTGATCCTCAGAACCTGTGAATATCACCTTATGGCAAAAGGTGGGATTAAGTTATACGACTTGAGAGGCATTCTTCTCCTGAATTTTCTGGGTCTGTCCAACATGTAATCACATGCATCTTTATAAGGAAAGGGGTTTTGAGAGGAGAATGTGAAAGAGGCAGAGGTTGCAGTGACGTAGCCACAAGCCCAATACTGCTGGCAGCCGCAAGAAGCTGGAAGAGGCAAGAAATGGTTTTCCTCTATATTATTCCCCAGTGGAAGCACAGCCTTGTCCCTTCCTTGATTTGATCTCCGTGAAACTGCCTTTGGACTTCCAGCCTTCAGAATTGCAAAAGAAAAAAATTCTGTTGCTTTTTTTTCAGCCATCAAATTTGTGGTAATCTGTGACAGCAGCCATAATAGGAAACTAATATACCACATTATAACGATATGGTAATACAAGGATATGGGTATACATGGCTAATTTGGCCACAGAAGCAGGCCTTGTGTGAGTTCATCGCATACTGTACTGATCATGGTAGCCTGTTGCTTGGGTTGTGCTCCTTACCATCACCATCACCACCACCACCAGAGCACTTGACCTGCACAGAATGCGCCGGAGAGCCAGGAGTCAGGCACAGGGACCGCAGCGGAAGCGGCTACTTCCCCACCCAACAGACTTTCCACCTTATTCTAAATAACAGACACCTGAATGATCAGGCCTTGCAGTGTGCCCAGCTCAAAAACCACATTTCCAAACCTCTCTTACAGAAGCAGGCTGCTGGCAAATGAAGTGGAAGTTATCAGTGAATGTTTCAGGGAAACATTTTAAATTTTTCAAAAGCAGTTGATTCGAGTGGGTCGCCGGTGCCTGTCTCCATCTCCCTTCTTTCTTTCTGATGTCTGCTAGGCAAAAGTGACAGACCGAGCTCCAGCAGCCATTTCTCAGCAGTGAGGTAACCTCAGACATGGCAAGCAAGCACTGAGGACGGAGAAGCAAAGCAAAGCACCCAGAAGGAGCCAGGGCTCCCTGTGACTGCAGAGCTGCTGTCACAGTCCTGGACTCCTTGCCTCTGTTTCATGTGAGAGGAAACACACAAGGCCTTATTTTGTTAGTGTCTCACTTAGTAGCAATCCAAAGCAATTCCTAGCTTATTCCAGGATCTAATTAACTTTATCAAATGATACTGAAAACTAGAGAGAACGATAAAAATGAAAAGTTGTTGATAGCATGATTTTTCACCTGGTTCAGCTTTCAGAGAACACGTTTGCTGATGTCATCGGGTATTTCTATTATTTTACTTTGCTGATCTCTCTTTTCTTCTTTAGTTATAAAGAAAATGAAGAGACTCATACAAGTTGCAAGTCACAACTCTCCATGTCTCCAGAACTACATGAAAAGAGTACCTAGCTCTGTTACTTGCTCCAAACCAGGAAAAAGTCACCTTAGCAGCCAAATTACTAACTTCCCCCATCCTCTTATATTAATACTCAGTGTACTCAAAGAACATCAGAACACATCCTACTAAACTACAAAACTCTGCATTTTGTAGAGGCTGACCTATTTGGACTATAAAGAATGGAGACAATTTTCTCCAAATTATTGCAAACATAATTAAATCTCCAAAACAGGGATAAAGGTACAAGTTCCAAAACCTTAAAAAAAAAATGAGGCCCTAGATGAGTGGAAAAAATAGGGAGAACTGCTGATTGAAGAGCTCAAAAGCAGATTACGAAAGAATAACTAAAAGAAATGATAAAATAAAAAGAATAAGAAGACAGCCTCTTCAGGTTATAAAATGCAAAGAAGACCAGCAGCCAGCATAACTGATTGCCATTGGGCCTGAACCTTCTCAGCCTCATTTCTGTTTACAAGAGCCCCATTCACACTATTTCACAAATCCTCCACTACCACCACCTCCCAGACTGACCTGGGAAGCCACCTGGGGAATGCAGGCACTATACACAGGAGGCTGATAAACACGAACACAAGCCCCATCAGATACAGGGCCTATGGCAGAACCCTTTATCTACGCTGGGCTTGGAAGCTAATTTTACCTGCGTTTGAGTTTCCTTCATCCCCTTAATGGTTCTTAGAAGGGGGTTCAAACCAGCACAGGAGAAATAAAAACTGAAAGGTTTTTGTTCCCTGCCCTTCCAGTTGAAAGGAACCCACTGTACACCCACCAAAGATGCCACTCCATGGAATCTCACACAGGGAACCACCCAAGAACACTTCCCAAACAATTGTAAACACAAGTGTATCTGTGTGCTTTATGCCACTGGGTAACAAAGTTAGGAGGAATGGGGATATGACTTTTTTATTTCAGCTCTGTAACATGCTTTCTAAAGAAAACTGAAAGATCACTTACACCAGAGAGGGTCCCCATCATGGCTTGGTAGAGTGAAAATAGAGATTTAGGGATCTGAAGACTTGGCCGTGGATCTGCCACTGTTTTTCTAGATCATCTTAGACAAGTTATTGAACTTCCCTGAGCTTCAGTGTCCTGATCAGAAAATTAGGTTAATAATACGTGTATCCCAGCATTCGGTGAGAAACAACGGCCCATAGGTGCTCAGTAACGCTGATTTATTTTTCTGTTTTCCACATTTCCACATCTCCAGACTGGCAACCTGCAAGTCAATGCTGGCCTAAAGATATGGCTTTTGCTGAACGTTGTGTTCTTTTCCTGCTGTAAGGAGCCACAACTGAAGATTTCCTAAAACTTGGATTCCAGTTTATCTTGAAAAACTGCAACAGCAAACTGGGCTGCATCCCTCCCTGGCCACAGGATGGCTGGAATTGATCGCTTACACAGGGAATATACTATCCAGCTCACTGGCTTCCCAATCCAGCCATGCTCACTTCCTTGAGTTATCTGCCTGAGGACATAGACATTTGAATTTGCCAAATCCGCCAGTAATCACAAAGGGGCCCACTCAAACCACCACCTTTCCTTTTGGCACATCACATGTGCTTTTGGTACCCTAATCCTCTACTGAAGATAAACATGCCATTTGGTCTAATTATACTCATGATAGACCAACAGAATGATGATGAAATTGAAAGTCCAGTCAATCACTTCTGTAAAACCAAGTTATGGGGGAAGGAGGTGGAGGAGACACACACACACACACACACACGCACACCATAGCAGTCTGGCTACATTCAGTTAAATTTGTGTTTCTCTTAGTATATTCAGTGAAATGAGTTCATAGAAATAGACAAGGTATAAATCATGCAGTTGAATTCTACAAGTGTTAATTATGTTTAAATGTATTTATTTATTCTAAGAGATTATGAATCAGCTTACACTTAGATAATAAAAGATTAAATTGCTTTAATTATTAAATAAACTGGTAATGAAAACAAACTGTCAGAAGACCATAGAGAAACCAGCATTTTCATCTTGCAGTTCGAGTACAAAATGGTACAAAGCTTAAGAAGGGGAATTTAGAAATAAAAAATTCCAGATGAATTTACTGTTTAGACCCAAAACATCCATTTCTATGAGTGTACCTTGAAGATACACTTGCTTAAGTGAGCAATAACATATGCATACATGTACTAGTTGTCTGTCACAAATAGAATGACAACTGTTCCAATTTGTCCAAGGCTAAGGGATTTACTGGAACTCAGGATTGTCAGTGCTAGAACTGGGACAGTCTAGGGAAAACCAACACTGTTGATCATCCTAGTAACAAACTGCCCTAAAATTTGTCAGCTTGAAACAATACATATATTTTGTATCTCACAGTTCCTGAGAGTCAAGAATCCAGGGAGAGCTTCACTAGACTTCTACTTCACAGACTCTCACAAGACTATAATCAAGGTGTCAGCTAGGGCTGAGATCTCATCTGAAGGTCTGACTAAAGGAAGACTTGCTTCCAAACTCACTTATGTGGTTGTCAGCAGGATTTTGTTCCTCAAAGGCTCTGGAATGAAGACTTGGGTGGCTTGCTAACTGTGAACGATAGTGTGCCCTCAGTTCTTTGCCATGTGGGTCTCTCCAACATCACAATTTGCTTTATGAAAGCCAGTAAGAGAAAGAATTTGCTAACAAGACAGAAATAACAATTTGTTTAACCTAATAACAGAAGTAACACCTTCAATATTGCATATTCTAGTTGTTGGGAGCAAGTTACTCAAGGGGTAGGATTACACAATACTAGGAGGTAGAGATCATCACCTGAGACTAGCTTAGAATCTGTCTGACCCTGGGCTTAGGTGTGTCAAATACACCTTGTGTTTCATTTCAAATCCTCTCAACTCACAGCCGTCCAGCATTTTCTTCCACCCAGTCGCAGTTCAGGTATGAAGGATGAGTTCCACATTGGGCAGGTGTGAGAGCTACCCTGATTAAAACGCTCACTCCCCAAAGGAGCCAACATCTCCGTGACAACCCCCTAGATATCATTTTTATTGCCCCTAGGTGTACCCTAAAAAACCTAACCACATTCAGGGAAGCACAAAGCATTGGGTTGCCAAGCAAATATTATAATTTGTTTACGGTTCCTTCCAGTCCAGATGCAATCTACCAGAGGTCATTTTCATCATCAGCAATGTTGCCTAGAAAAGGAGTTTGTGTTCTAGCCTTAGGCGGTTGCCAGAGTATCAGAGCTCCACAGTCCACCATCGCTTAACCATAAGTTAAATAATCATGCACAAGGAAATAGTTGGCTAACCTTTACTCGCTCACCCTCACCTGAAAGAATCTACAGATTCCTCTCCTCTTTAAAAAGGAGCCGCTATGGCTACAGGGGTGTTCTAATGTCTTTGGAAAACCTGTAAGAAAAGACATGGGTGAAGGAAAGGAATTCAAAAACATGCTTTATCTCTCCCCTTGTTTTTCTTCTATTTGCTGCTTGAAGTACAAGGCCAATGTATTTTGGTGAATTTTGTTTTTGTTTTTGTAAATAGGGAGGCTACTGCGGCAGTAACTTAGCCAAGTTACAGGCTTCCTCTGAGAGCCTCAGTATGTGTAAAGTGTTTGGGACTATCCAAGCAGAAAATATAAATGTCACCCACCTACTATTATGTCCTGCAGATAAGAGGGTGAGATGGTCTTACCAGGGACCAGAAAGTCACTTAAGCCACATTAGGCTCACTATGGGTGGCAATCAGGAAAAGTTTTCCCTAACCCCGCCAGCTCGCTGCCTCCCAGATAGGCCTGCATGCCTAGGACATAGGTCCCCTGGAGGTGAGGACCTCTCACCTATAACTGTTCCTCCCTGAGGCTCCTGAGCCCATAGGCCCATTCTATTCTCTGCTCCCTTCTACAGTGCACCCTCTTTTCCTTGCCAAGATTGTGACACTTGGCTCCATTCCATGTCCCCTAGGATGGAGCTGGAGAGCGTTTAGGTTCCATACTGATGAAGGGCAGGATGAAGGTCAAGCATCTATTTACATAGCAATCAAGTCATTTCCCTAGCGAGAGTGCACACCTCAGTAAAAATCATCTGCTCCATCATGCTAAAAGGGTCTCTGGTTCTTTTCTCCCCATTTTGAGCCACATTATGAAAAGATCCTCTTCTGGCCTCTTAGCTAGATGGGTAGCATGCCTAGGGAAGAGGAGCGGCAAGGAACTCGTTCTGTACAGCAATACTTCCCATTTTACAGAAGCCTGCCTTGTTTGTTCCAAGAAATTGAATGTCCATGGAGAAAGGTTCCCCCTATTAGCAGATCTCACCTTCTCTCAAGTATAGCAGGCAAGCTCTCCATGTGAACTCAGGTTTCCATCTTTAGGGCTCTGCTGTGACCTCCTATGGCTAAATCTCCCTTTGCAGTTTGTGGACTGGCACCAACCCAGTGGAGAAAACTTGGTCCTTTTTTTCCCTCCATGAGTCCAATAAGCTTCTTTAATGATTCTAGTGGTGCTTCGGTCAATGATTCTAGTGGTGTTTCAGAGAGCCAAGAACAGGCTCTGGGGTGAAACAGACAGCTGGCACCTGTGAGCCGGGGAGGGCTGTGCCGCGATTCTTTAATGGATTTGTTGAAGGAAGGATATAAAATATGGGGCAAAGTCCGAGAAGGCAGAGAGGGAAAGCTGGGAAAAGAGAGCAGATGTTGTAAAAGATACTCTTTCAAGTTTCCTGTGCACTAGCAATCTGCAGATGTACGTTGGCAGGGCTACAGTCAGAGTGCAGCGGGAGGCTGGGGTTTACACATCTGGAAATCGTTTGGTAGGGGGCAGAGTTCAAACGCTTTCTGCTTCAGCTGCCTCAGACAAACCTAGCCGCGCAGGCTGAGGCTGAGTGAGGGGCCGGCCGTCCACAGAGGAGTCCCTCTGGCTTTACTCCGGTGGAAGCCCTACCTAAGCCGGTGGGTTTTCCTCTGTGTTGGTTCAGTCACATGGAAAAGTTGAAAGGATTATAAAAGAGGGAACAGGACTAGGGAAGGTGGGAAGCAAAGAAGAAAATGCATCACAACTGAGAGAAGCCTGGCTGGAAATCAAGAAACAAAATGTACTTGGATCAAATCCAGTGCATGAGTTAACTAGAGAGCAAAGAACACCATTCAGAGAGGGGGAAAAAAAAGCGCTCTCTGTGCATAGTAACACCCAGGGATCATGCTCACACCACATTTACTTTTCTCAGAAATCCCTGTACATTTTGCCTTCATTTATTTCAAGAATGCGCAGGGCTCTCTTGATCCCAAGAGAATTACTTACTTCCTTTTGAAGGATTTATGGGGTTCTGCTGAGAGAAAGAGCAGGTCTCCCAAGGCCAGGTCATCACCCCACTGACCTGCAGCCTCCTGCTGTCAAATGTGAGGCATGGTCCTCCCTCCCAGAAGGCAGCCAGGTCAAGCCGGGGGCTTAGCTCCCCTCAGAGGAGAAGCACATCCTCAGGGTGAAATTGGGTCCTGGTTCAAAGTTCCTGCTGTGCTCAGCTATGCAGATGATATGGCTTGCAGCTGCTCAGAGGCTTAGTACAGGGCCTCATGTACTCATGTTTGGCAGGGTGACCTTTAGAGGGGTGGTAATGAGCGAAAGGCACAGGGCATACCCACGTTGGTTATTCTGATCCAGGACCTCAGAAGGATCTGAGTCCACTTAAAAAGAGGAGTAACAAAATACAACAAAAAAATATAATAAATGCCAGCTATGAGATAAAACAAATTTAGACAGAGCTCCTCATAATCCTCACCCTCAAAGCCTGCTTATCTTCCCATATCCTCTAACTTGAGGTATGCCCCTGCGATCCCTACAGCTGTCCAAGCCAGAAACGTCCATGTCTCCCCTCCATCACCAGGCATATCCAACTTGGCCACTGGGCCCTGTTGATGTGACACCCTTAGCATCTCCTGAATGTTTTGTCCCACCCCAATACCACCACCCTCAATATTTCTAGCCTGACCACTGCAGCTGCCTACCAGTTTGTATCCCTGATGCCAATCTTATTCATTCTTTATCTTTCTGAAACATAAGTCTGAGCATGCCTCTACCCTAAATGGTCCAATAGCTCTCCATGGCTTTCAGGATAAAACTCAGCCCCCTGAGCATGGCATGCAAAATCTTCATGACCTGGTTTTTGTCCACTTTTCAAACCCCATCTTCAGGGATATGCTGGTGAGTGTTTAACAACCATACCTGCAGACACACCACTGCATTATCTTATGTGACTCATACCCCCCTCAGGCGACAATGAACTTCTTTCAAATTCCTGGTCATACCATAATTTCTCCCTCATCTGGGCCATGCATATCTTTCTCTCTCAGCCAAAAACATCCTTCTTCCTGGCTCCCCCATGTCTAGTCATCCTTCAAGTTCAAGCTCATGCAAGCATAGTGAACATGAGTGGCTACTAGTATGCTACCGTGTAATTGTGTGCTGGTGGGGCCTGCTGCACTAGGTGCTTCTTGAGAACAGAGACCATGTATTATCCTTGTGTCCACCCTGCCTTACACCCTTTCTGACACATAGTAGGTTTTCAGTAACATTTGCATTAAATAATAAAAACAGTGCCTTTTTCTGAGACAGGATCTCGCCCTTGCTCAGGCTGGAGCGCAGTGGCATGATCATGTCACACTGCAGCCTCAACCTCCTGGGCTCAAGTGATCCTCCCATCTCAACCTCCTAGTTGAAACCACAGGCAGACACCACCTGCTGATGGTGATGGGCTGATTTTTTATTTTTTGTAGAGACAGGGTCTCCCTCTGTTGCCCAAACTGGTCTCAAACTCTTGGAGTCAAGAGATTTTCCCACCTCAGCCTCCCAAAGTCCTGGGTTTATAAGAGCCACTGTACCTGGCTCCAGTGCTCATTTTTAATTTTCTAGTTACACTCTACTTTCTTGTGAAAAGATTCAAGGTTGTAGCGCTGCAGGCCTTCCACTGAGACCAAGACCAAGCTCTATGGAGGACAGAGTAGTCAAAGAGAACTTCATGGAAAAGAGTTGCCAGATATAGCAAATTACAGTATAGGCTACCCAGTTAAACTTCAATGTTAGATAAGCAACAAATACTTACCATGTGCCCCATGCAACATTTAAGAAATACTCACAGTAAAAAAAAAAAAAAAAAAAAAAAAAGTATTTGTTTATCTGAAATTCACGTCATTGAGTGTTCTATACTTTATCTAGCAACCCTATCTTTGAGAAGATTGCATTTGAGCAAGATCTTGAAAGATGAGTCATATTTAGAGAGGGCAGAGAGAAGGGAAACTGGTTCTCCTAACTGGGGACCAGCAGGAGGGGTGATAAACAAAGTGCACAGAAAATGGAAACCTGCCAGGCATTTTCAGACTGGTCTAATTAGGGCATGAGGTTTATCCCCACAGAGGATGAGAGGCAAAAAAGAAGGAAGAGAACATTGAAAATGACTTTGAGGTGACCAGAGAGGAGGAGACTATCATCATTGTCCAGACGTGTGTTCAGAGTTTATAAGTCCTGAACTGGCCCACGGGCAATTAGAAGAAAGGATAGGAAAACGAGCAGATTTCTAATTGGGAAGATGGGGGGGTGTGGCAGGGGGATGTAAAGAATCCTCCAAGATTTAAGATTCGAAAGGAGAAGCCAGTTGGTAAGGGTCCAGCAGAGGAGGATGAGCTTCATTTAGACAAGTTGAATTTGATATGAAAAGCAGGACAACCAAGAAGAAATGCACAGCCGAGCTGGAGTATCAGAGGCTGGGCATGACAATTATTGTGAAATGTCCACACTATGTGACTGTGATGGGCTACAGGGTCTGTCACTTACATGATCTACATACATGAAGGAAGAAGAAGATTATGCTCACAAATATCCCAAGCCATGTAATAGAACACTGGCATGCCGATGTGTTGAACAACAACTCCTTACTCCAGAGCTCCTTAAGAGTACACCAGGCCACTGGGGAGACATCTCATTCTTAGGTTCCCTGAAGGGATGCTTAATGCAGTTCACTGTGAGACAGTCATAAGGTGGAACACAGCATTTTTTCAGTAATCACCTAAATGCATTGTAAAGACTACATTTAATATAGTTCAAATCTGAGCCTGAATGGAGCCAGAGAGTTATCTACATGAGATTGGTAAAAGCAAAGTTTGTGGAAATAATAAACATAAAAGTGCTTTGAAAAGTGTGTGTTATGCAAATCTCAAAAGTTATTATTCGCCCAAACTAAATATCTACAGTATAACTTGAAAATAATCACCTTGATATCAAAAATTGTGTCTGTGTATTGCCAAACACCTGAATATTTTAAGACAAAGTCAATCCTTCCTACACCTTCTAAGCCCTTCTTGCCTTTCTTTTTCTTAATACTTATCACCATTTATTATACTATCTAAGCAGTAACTTATTAATTATGCATTTCCCCTGACCACCTACAAGAATACCTGAGACTTGAAAGCAAGAATTTATGGGTTTTTTTTCATGGATGTATCTCTCAGTACCCCAGATGATGCTTATTTCCAATGCATTAACTTTAGTTTTCAAAGGGTTGGCTGAGATTGCATACCCTGGTAACTAGGAATCATTGTGAAAGACAAACATATAAGAAATCTCAGAATCACGGCATCCATTGTCATACAGCTAGGCATCAAACTGTCATGAAGTCTTATCAGGAGACACGGTCCATGTGAGCCATTTAACTGTCCTCACAGTAAGAATTTTCTCACATTTGGAGGCCAGTGCCTATGTCATTACTGGTAAAGGAACTATGAGCATTTCAGTTGATCCATGAGTGTTCCTGCCCCTCCCTTGGGATGGACCCTGCTAAGCTTAGCTGTTTGATATTTCTCTTACACCTTAAGAGGCCTCAGAGCTTCAACCCAACCCTGCTGGGGACTGACTTGACAAAAGCACTCTACGGACTATTCTTTTCCCATCCTCCTGGGACATTGTACTGGTTTCAAATGTCAAAGAACAGCCACATTTGAATTCATATTCCAGAGCTCAGTATGTCTATATGAGCCTTTGGTTCCTTCTGTACAGCCCATTCCCTGGTTTCTGTAGGAATCTAACTACTTTGCAGTATTGACTGGACACCTCCTTCACATGGCATTCTGCAGAGCAAGTAGAGAAGAAAGGATTCCTGCTCCGCTTCCCAGCATGATCAGACATCCCTAATGTAGACAAACACACACAAAATACACTGCAGCTGAAGTTCAGATGAGTCTTGAAAGGCATCCAGCTGCTCTCGTAAACCCAGCTGGTATGTGTCCTGGTTCAATAATGGAAGAGACTGGCAACGCTTGGAGAATCAGTGCTAAAGTCCAAATGACTGTAGTGTCTGAATGTGCATGGCCACCCTGGAGGCAGGAGGCTGGAGGGAAAAAGACTAACAAGATGTTAGGGAAGATGTAGGGGTCCTACTTAAGAAGGACCCCACTTAGTAGTAGACTTCTTCCTAGAGTCTGGTTTCAGGGAGACCGTTGCAAATTAACAGTAACAGAAAAGCCACAACCTCACTGGGGAAAACTGGAGTATCCAAACAAGTCACAGGTGGTGACACCTGAACTCCCAGAAGGTCAGTGCAATAGGAAATCTCATGCCCATCCTTTCACCATTCCTTCCGTCTACAATTCTGCCTCCTTCTCATCTCCTGTGTGCCAATCCCCCGGCCATCCATGAAGAGACCGGAAAAGAAGCTCCCCTACATTCTCCTTCTAACTCAAGCCCTCTCATCCTCTATATGTCCATCCAGCTCCACAGAGACTATCAACTCTTTCTTATTTCCATTTTTGTCATCTGTCAATTCATCACAGTATTCCTTTGGCCTCCTAATTACCAACAGATGTGAAGCTGATGGGTATGGGTTTATAGACACTGTTACTGCCAGACCCTCTTCCCTTCATTGTCTGGAAGCCTGTCTCCATTTAAGCTATGAGCCTTTTTCCCATTTTTGACCTAGTTCCCATTATTTTGTATTTTTCCATATTAACTCAAACAAGCCACTTGTTAGCCTGTATATATTTCATTGGCTCCAGTTCTTCTCTTGCAACTAAAATCAATGCCTGTAGGGGGAAAAAAAAATCCATAGGCCATTCCCAGACTCACTCACTTTCTTAGCTTAAAGGACTAGATGGGAAGCTCCTCTAAAACTTTTGGTGGCATTCCTTGACTAGACAAAGGGGTTCTATAACTTCATGACCACCCTACTCCCCACAACCTTCAGATGGAAGAATGCATTTATGCACATAAAAAATATGAAAAAAAGTATGGTTAAAGCATTCCTCTATAACAGTTAAGTCTATCTATTCCTGGATGAAAATTGAAAATAGAGATTAATGTGTTTCACAGATAAGTTGAAGGAAGAAAAAATTGAGCAAGAGAACAAAAGCAGAGTCAGGAGTCAAGAGTTTAATGACAAAAGAACATTTGTCTAAGGCATATTAATCCTTTCTTCTTACCTTCAGCCCCAGAGAACTGGAAGTGTAACTAAACAAAAGCTTAAGAGACACCACTTTGGAAAATATTATTTCTTGAAACATGCATGGCATGACCATGGGCCTGAACAAAGACACCTTTGGGGATAAATAACCCACAGACTTGTCCCTGCCCCTTTCAGGGCATATTTCAGAAGGAGTCACATGTGCTGTGTTTGTATCACAAACCCTCTGAAACAAACCAAACTTTTACATTTTCTCATTGTTGCTTTAATATGCTATATCTTGCTTATATATCATGTAGGAAAACATTAGAACTACTTAAAAGTGTTTACGGATGCTATTCCTAGCCTATTTTTCTCCAAGACCAACTAGTTTCACAGCGGATCAACTAAACTGTAGAGAATATGGCACTCTCAGGAGTTACACCCAGAAACAGTAATGTCAGGGTAGTTTTATCATCCTGCCAAAGTGGTCATTGCATTGCCCTGGCTGTTGGCAACTTGCATTGTGACACTCTTTGATACTGATGAGAAATAAGAAATACAGTCACAGGTCACTTCATGACAGGGATATGTTCTGAGAAACGCACTGTTAGGCAATTTTGTTGTGCAAACATCATGGAGTATACTTACACAAACCTAGATGGTATAGCCTACTACACGCCTAGGCTATATGGTCCAGCCTACTGCTCCTAGACTGCAAACTTGCACAGCATGTTACTGTACTAAATAGTGTAAAGAAATGGTAACACAATGGTAAGTATTTGTGTGATAGAAATATTTCAACATTTTTATAATATTATGGAACCTTCAATGTATAAGCATTTTGTCATTGATCAGAATGTCATTATGTGGTACACATATGCATATATGTTTTATAGGTGAAAGCCTGAGGTTGTATCACTTAACTCGCCTGGTGTCAAGATATACACAGGTCCACCTGAATCCAGAGACCATACTTTCAAACAATTGATAATAGAAATTTTTTTTACTAGACACATTAAAAAGGAGAGCAAAAACAACTATAGTTGACCCTTGAACAACATGGTTTGAACTGCGTGGGTCCACTTATAAGTGGATTTTCTTTCACCTCTGCCACTCCAGAGACAGCATGCCCAAACCCTCCCCTTCCTCCTCCTCCTGAGGCTCCTCAACAAGACGATGATGAGGATAAAGACCTCTAGGATGGTCCACTTTCACTTAATGAATGATAAATATATTTTCTCTTTCTTATGATTTTCTTAACATTTTCTTTCCCTAGCTTACTTTAAGAACATAGTATATAATACACACAGCATAAAAATATGTGTTAATCAATTGTTTATGCTATCAGTAAGGCTTCTAGTCAACAGTAGACTATCAGTAGTTAAATTTGGAGGGAGTCAAAAGTTATACTAGGATTTTCAACTCTGGTTGGAGTCAGCTCCCTTACCCTCCGTGTTGTTCAAGGTCAACTCTATATCCATATTCACTCAGGGATAACTTCATGAAGAAACCTCTTCTACATATATACACTCTATATATATTCACAATTTAATGAAAAAGGAAGATGGAGATCATGCTTCATGTAGTGTTGTATAAAGCTTCATATTTTCATTTTAAATATGTTGTGGAGGTCTTTTTACATCAATAAACACATTTGTACCACATCATATTTAATACTGGTTTCCTTGGCTATCCCTGTACCATAATGTATGTAAGCAACTCTTGGACATTATGGGTCTTATACAGAGTACTGTGAAAAATATTCTAATAGGTAAATTCTTACACACACTTTCATTTCTTTAGATAAATTCCTGGAAACAGAATGTATATTTTTCACAAATTGCCAAATTGCCTGGGGAAAGTATATGAATGTTCACTCTCTCAGCAACGTGTTAAACCCTCCTTTTCTGCACGCTATTATCTACATTGGGTTGATAATGTTGATAAAATTGGCAAACATTTTACATCACTGCCAATTTGAATGGGGAAATAATGAAATCTCACTGATGCTTTATTTGGTCTTCCTTAATTATTACTGGGTGAAACATTTTTCCCATGTTCTTTGAGATTAGTATGATATCATTTGTGAAATCCCTACTCATGTCAATAACTTATTTTTCTTTAGGACTTGTTGTATAGTAATTGCTTGCCAAAATAATGTGTCAAATATGTTTCTCCAAATTATCTTATTTTCTTTTAATTTTTAATTGTTTTAATTGCAGAGAACTTGAAGTTTGGGGTTTTTTCTTTGGTTTCTAGTATTGATATCATCTTTAAAAAGAATCTCTCTCTACTTCAAAGTCATAAAAATACTCACCTAAATTTTCTTCTTATATTTCCAAACTATTTTTTACATTGAAATATTTAAATTATCTAGCATTTTTAATGTAAGATGTACTTCATTTCTCATAATTTATTAAGCCAAATGTTATAATATTTACTATACAATCTGTCAATCCATTATATTCATTTTATACCAAAACATTATGTATAATTGTTTATATCTAGAATTACTACTCCATTTCACAGACTTTTGTCCTGATTTTTATGACACTATTACCTATTTTCATTAGTATAGCTTTATAAGCCATATTAATGTCTCAGATGGCAGTTTTCTCTTCATTATTACCGACTGTTTATTCATTTAAATGCATTTAACAACTATTCTGTTTCCAGAAACAATGTTTCTACTGTTAGAATTTTGTTACACCATTGCAGTAATTTCAAAAGAATTGATAGCCTTACAATTTGAGTAAATTGTCCTTCCAGTAAAAGCAAGTTGTGTCTATATATTCAAGTTTTCTCTGACTTCTCTCAATAATGCATTCTCTTTCTTCATATGTATTATAATGTCTACTATTATGTGAATGGAACCTCCTCCCTGCTATATTTTACAACTGCTTATTGTGAAACTTAGACTTAACTGGAATCCAACTTGTCTTCATTTTCACAAGCTTGTAAAAGGTTACTAATTGTCTTTGAAAAGTCCCCCATTTCTTTTGTGACAAAACAGCATGTGGAGGCACCAGCTAGTCCTGAGAAGTCTGTCTCCAGGATTCCTTCCTAGATAGTCCACTCTTGCCCATCTCCATTGTCATCACCCTGGTGCACCAGCAACTTTTGCCTGTATTGTTAGTATTATAACTGGTCCTCTCAATGCCACACTTCCCCCCTTAAACTCATTCTTTGGATTTCAGAAATGAACAAGTCATATCAATCCCCTGTTTAGCACCCTCCAGGTGCTTCCCGTAACACATCAAAAATCCAAACGTCTTCCTCTGGCCAGTGAGGCTGTACATGATGTGAGCTCCACATACCTTTTCAGCCACATTTCCTGCCTGCTGTCCCCTTGCTCAGCATGCTTCGACGCCCTTTCTTTCTTTCACTTGCCCATGTAAACATTTCCTCCTTAGGGTCTTTTTATATAAGCTGTGCCCTCTACCTGGAAGCTCTTCTCCCACATAGCTCCTCCTTCAGATCAAACTCGCCATGCCACCTGTTCAACAGGGTCCTCCCTGACCTTGATGTAGAGGAAATCCCATTGTTTTATTTTCAGAAAAACATGTATTATAAATGTTATTTATGTATTTGTGTATTGTGTGTCATCTCCCTTCAAACTGTCCCTCAATACCACTTTGAAGACAAGGGTTTAGAGGAGTCAGAATCTCTATCTTGAATACTGTTGAACTGCTGAGACTAGAAGAGTAACTGGTACATAGTAGGTGCTCAAGAAAAATCTGTGGAATAAACGGATGAATGAACAAATCCAGAACTTCTGACTCATGGTGGGCATTGTTTGATGGAAGAAGCACACATGTTACAACAGGCTGACCCATATTTGCATCTCAGCTCCAGTCCTTATTTAACTTGAACCTATGGGAAAAATACTCAAGAAGAGTCTTAGAATATTGCTTTATTTGGTCATAAAATGGTGTGATGAGTAACTGTCTCACAGGATTGGTTTGAGAATTGGCTTTACACTATAAAGCACTAGTATAATTCCTGGCACACAGTAGATGACTTGTGACATGTTGCTTTTTAACCGTTCCTGAGCTATTTTCACTCACTAGCTAGCATCTTCACCTACGTCACATTTTACAACAGGGAGCTGTGGAATTTAAAGCCCAGAAAGCATTATTATTAGATTAAATGAAATTTCCAAATTAAGCGGAAAACAGAAAGCACACTTAATTTGGGATAGGTCTCTGTTGCAATTTGTTTTCTGAAATTCAGAAAGAAGAGACATGTTAGCAATTTATTCCCTACCCTAAACTGGAACACAGAGTCCAAGACAAGGACGGTTGAACGAGTCAACAAATAACTGTCATTTTGCTACAAATCAACACAATTTGGGTCTGTAATCTTAATATCACATTAGGGGAAAATACTCATTGCTCAGATGTCACAGAACATTGGAATTAAAAAAGGGGGCATTAAACGTAATCCCTAGAGGAGAATCCAAAATTCAATAAATCGATGATTATGGTTTCCTAGAGCAGTTTCAATGAATTTCCATGAACCTCCAGCATCAGGGGAGTACATAAATTATACAAGACTATAAAGTCTGACACAGTAAAAGTGGTTCATTCTGAAGAAGGAAATGAATTCTTTGACCTTCACTATCAAAACACTGCCACTGCTTATTCTACACTTTCCTTTGGAGTTTACAGTTGAGAAGCTCATTCATTCTGTTTGGTTCATTAATACTTTTTGGGTTTGAGCTCATGAACACAATGTTCTTAAATCTTAGGAAGGGTAAGCTAGTCACCAAAATGGCCAACAATCCTGTTTGTGATATCCTCCAAATTGTGAGTGGCCTTAGTTAGGATCAGCGCTCGCTGTACTTGAAAAATGGTGGGCACAAAATTACCAGCCACCCCTGATAATAAAGAAGTTGTCCATGCAAGCTGGCCTCTTTGCTTTTTAAACAGACGTATGGCATATATTTTCCTAAGAAATACTAGAGGAGAACCAGCCAAGCGTACAGAGTGAGGGTGGGGTCTCCAGAATAAACTATTCATTTTGAATCCCTGTTCCACATCTCACTAGCTGTGTGAACTTAAGTAAGTTACTTTACCCTTCTGTGCCTCAGTATTCTTGTCTACAAAATGAGAATGATAATTTTACCTACATCATAATGTTGCAAAGAGAATCCAAGGAGTGAGGGTTTGTAAGGAACTCGGGAAAGCTTATGGAGGTTCTTATGTAACTTAAAGATAACTAACAAGAAATTTTTCATGGTTTTTTTTTCCTGTGAACTCGTGTCCTAAGAAGGAAGGGAAGAGACAAATGTCTTTCCCCACCCTTAGTGGTTGTGATGAACAGGGACTTTCTGCACCTTGTCTTACAAGGTAAAAGAGGTAAACCTGAGTCATCCACTCACTTCTATAGATAAACAAAAAACTGGCATAAGTGTGTTAGCAAGGGTTTTCTAGAGAAACAGAACCAACAAGAAAAAAAAATACGTGTGAGTGTGTGTGTGTGTGTGTGTGTGTGTGTGTGTGTGTGTGTGTGTAGAGAGAGAGAGAGAGAGAGAGAGAGAGAGAGAGAGAGATATCTCAAAGAAAATATATAATGGGAATTGGCTCACAAGATGGTGGAGGCCAGAAAATTCTACCACCTGCCATTTGCAATACAGAAAACCAAGAAAGCCAGGAGTGTAATTCAGTCTGAGTCCAAAGGCTCAATAACCAGGGAGACCAGGGTGTAACTTTCAATCCAAGGCCAAAGGCCCGAGAATTGCTGTGAAAGTCCTGCAGTCCAAAGGCCCAAGAATTAGGAACTCTGATATCTGAGGGCAGGAGAATATGGATGCCTCTGTTCAAGAAGAGAGAGTGAATTCATTCTTCCTCTGCCTTTTTGTTCTATTTGGGCATTCAATGGATTGGATCATGCCACCCACACTGGTGAGGACAGATCCTCTTTACCAGAGTTCCAATGCTAATCTCTTCCAGAAACACCCTCACAGACACACCCAGAAATAATGCTTTACCAGCTCTCTGGGCAGTCAAGAGGACACATAAAATTAATCATCGCAATAAGTGAAATGGATAAAAAAAAATCTAGTGCCATTTGCCTTTAGAATCAAAGGGAGAGGCAGAGAGTGAATCGTGGTTTTCCGGTTTCCAGCCCTCCCTGTGACTTTCTGCAGGTGTCATTACAAATCGTGACCTGTTCTCAGGACACAACTCCTGATGGTAAGTTTCCGTTGCTTGGCAAAATGCAGAATATCCAAGTCTTCAGCTTAGAGAGCCCCCGTGGTGTCAGAAGAAATAAAATAAGGTAACAACATTCTAATGCCCTCGAGATTATAAAGCATGGAAAAGAACCCTCCAAGCATCTTCCAAGAATCAATTAGATCATGACCTGCACCTTATCACTCATTGCCTTGTCATATCTTACTCTGGCCCATGAGTACTGGTTGGTGTTTTTGAAAACTGAAAATAACTTTCAGCACAGTCCACGAAAGTCCGTTATTTCCATCTGCTGAGTGGAAATTTAAATGAACCTTCTGAATGAGTTTCTTTACCACCAGATGGGGGTGATTTTAAAACTAAGGTTTATGAAGGAGAAGAGAAAATGAACTTTGTGAATCTAACCCATGCCCATTATAGAAGATCTGGGGTCAGTCTGGATGAATTGTGTGTCTCCCAGCACACAGGGCAGCCTCTTCAAACTAGAGGATAATTCCTGAAAGTGAGAACGAGGACACCATCCGCCCATTTTTCACAACCGTAACAATAAATAGCCATAATGACAATGGCAGGAAAGGGCAGATAAACTAAAATGTTATAAGACATAGAGGCGGTAGGAAAACTGCATACTGATCATTTTTCTTCAGGACAGACCACTGAGAAAAATTAAGTCTTTAACCTCTGATGGCTTCCTGTGGCTAAGCCACAGAAATCTAATTGAGAGAGTAAGGTCCACAGAAATCTGCTGTCTGCTCTGGCTGTAGAATCATTTTACTATAAGCCTTTAACTCACTTACTCTAAGAAAAAAAGAATTGTTGCCACAGCATCATTATACAGACTGTACACTTCAAAGGTGATTTTCTAATCCCTGGTTACTACACTTTTCCCCATTATCTCCAACAACCAGGTGAGGTAGGAGCCTCAGGGGACATGGCCCTGTTTGGTTCCTGGGAGTTTTCCAAATGCATTTTGTACTTCCATTGGAGAAAAGACAAAACTGCGTACCTGTTTAAGAGACAGAAGGGCAGCTACTTCTGGAATGGCACTGTCGTATCACCGATAATTAGAGGACAGTCTTTTATCCTTGGGTTTAGTAAAAGTGTTGGATCCACAATGGCTTCCCCACTATATGCCGACTGCTCGTTATATTTATACATGGCACATTCTGAGACAGTACAAGTCTTATCTTTCCATTTGTTCAAAAAAACCTGAGCTCTAATAGCATCTGGCACAGAAGAAACTCAACTAAGGGATGGGATTTCGGAGTAGTTTGAAGCCTTTGAAGCCTTTCATTCTCTGACTAGTGGCAGGTGAAAACAACTGGACAAAACCAGCAGGCTTTCAGAGGAGAAAGAGGAGTCGTCTCAAATCTCCCTCCCCATTCTCTATTAAAGTAACTTTATTTGGTGTTGTGTTAAACTTCCCCCTCTTCTTCAGCAGGAAAATCCTCATGTCAGTGTCACCTTCTCCGGTTGCCTTCCCTAACACTCCTGGAGCAGAAAGACGTATGCTTCCTTTCTCCTGCTCAAACTACTTCCTTAGCACAGAGCTCTTCTCATACTTATTACTTTGAATTACAATGATCTCTCCACAACTTGCCCTCCCCCATTTTGGTGCCAAGCTCAGTGTCTGATGCTCAGAAAATTTCTTCTGAATAAACGAATAGATGGAAGAACCAAGACTGCAACTAACAGTCACATAGGCTCAGGAATTTAAGATATTGATGCCTGCTAGGAGTAGAAATCTCCCATGAGGTCTGCAGTTTAGGCTGCAATTGCAAATAGAGAACTCCCAAAGGAGTATGATATTTTCTGATTGACCAGAAGTATACAGTATTGGTTGTGTTAGCTTAATCTTCTGTGGCATGCAGTTTATGTAGCTTGTGGGAGTAAAATTTAATAGCTGATATATTTTTAAAATCTGTGTACTGGTATTGTTCAGCCTCAATAAAATTATGATGAAAATGATAATTAAAAAAACCATTAGAAGACAATACAAGTCAATAAAGAGTAATAGTAACAGTCGATTTCACTTTTGGTGATGTCCTTGCTCTGGGGTTGGACAGCGGGTCCCTGGATGTTTATAATATTATTAAAAATATTGAACCATATATTTCTTGAACCAAAGATTATGATGAATATCAATAAAATTGTGTGCACTTAGAGGTAAAAAATAAAGAAAATCTTCCTACAATGTATAATCATATAATCCTCACTTTATTATCATAATATTTATGTTTCTAGCACTTTAACTTAAATAGCGCTATTTTTTATTCCACTTAATGATTTAGATTTTTGTCTAAAACTCAGAATCCTTTGTTGATGTCGAAAGTGGTAGATCTATAGAGCTGAATTCACCTAATGGGCTTCATATGCAATATAAGGCTTTGTATAAGGAGATGTTCTGTTTTGGGGGACATTATGGACTCAGGAGCTATTTGAAGCTACATAGTAAACTATGCCAAAACAAGAACCAAAACCACACGATTCTACTATATTCAGACACAACGTCAAAAGAAAGACTTGTGAAAACCAATTCAGTCCTCATTTTCTCTCATTTATGAGCAATGCTCTTAGTTGTCATAAAAACAATCCTAAAGTTCAATTTAGAGACAGAATTAAGTTAACCAATGTTCCAACAACAATGAAAAGAATACTAACCAAGTGATGACTTACACTTGCATAAGACTGTGCTGTTTTCATGACATTAGAGCCGGAATTTGTCACCAATGCAAGAATTCATTCCGCATGCAGCCAGCACAGCAAAGCACCTCCTTGAGGGGGAGATATAATCATCAGTGACAGTGATTGCACTGACAAGGCCTTCTACGGTGTGCTACATCGTTCACTTGAGAGTTAATATGAAATTTGACCAGAAGCACTTCTTTATTCAATCCTAGTTAGTACTTACCTACAAAGAAAAATACAATTAACAGTAATAAGATGAGAATTTAAGTAGAGGGAGCATTTTACCCTCTGAGGCTATCATGGTGCCTAAGAAGAGTCAATTAGCTTCATGATGAGAATTAATCCTGAACACAAGAGAATTTTTAATCATAAAGAAAATGCCATTTTGCTGTTATTCAACAGACCTCTGGGTCACAGTATAAACCTAGACTCTAAAAGACTCCCATTTCTGTTGGCTTCAGAACAGTTATTCTAAACGTGAGTCTATTATGGATTGCAACCTGTCATGTGTGGAGCTTAGAGCGAACACTATGAAGCCTCAGAGTATGAATTAAGGAAAGGGCTTCAGTGTAGAAAATAGAGACTTGCAGAGCTAGGCTCCCCAGAAGCAGAGGAGGCTGGGTTCACCCACTGTCCCCATGGAGCTGTAGGCCAAGGCAACTCTGCTGGACAAGGAGCATGGCTTACATTCCACAAAAGGAACCCACACCCCTGTCTCTATACCTTTCTTAAGGGTATACAGGGAATAAGGGAGACTCCTGCATGCTAGGTGATCTGGGCATAGATGCCAGATGAGATAAGCTGAGCTTGGGCACAGGATCTCCCTCTGGTAGAGGGTAAGCCCTCAGTACCAGCTGAATCTTTGTCAAGGCAACCCAAAGTGGGCTCCAGAGGTCATTTGCAGATACCTGTTCCTTGCATCATAATTTGACACATGAAAGTTTGTGAAATACTGGGTATATTAGTCCATTTTCACACTGAGTATAAAGAAAAGAGGTTTAATTAATTCACAGTTCTGCATGGCTGGGGAGGCCTCGAAAACTTACAGTCATGGCAAAAGGGGAAGTAGGCATGTCTCACTTGGTAGCAGGAGAGAGAGGAGAAAGTGAAGGGGAAAGAGCCCCTTATAAAACCATCAGGTCTCATGAGAATTCATTCACTATCATAAGAACAGCATGGGGTAAACCACCGCCAAGATCTAATCACCTCCCTCCCTTGACAGGTGGGGATTAAAGGTCTCTCCCTCCATGAATGGGGATTACAATTTGAAATGAGATTTGGGTGGGGACACAGAGCCAAGCGATATCACTGGGAAATAAAATCATGCTCACCTGATTCTTTGCTTCCCTGAGTCTTAACTTGGCCTTGTTAGAATGATCCTATTATAGCTAACATCAAATAAAAGTTTTCCATATCTTCCTATGTAGAAAGAGAGCATCACTTGACCACTTTCTTTTCTTAGAACTAAGAGTATATTTTTCTCTACAAAGCAATCAGAAATCCTTTCCTTACTTTTACTTTGCAATCAATTACACCAGGACCAATGCTAGTCCTGTGTGACGTAGATCACATTAGTCAGTGGAGCTCCTCAGCTTCACACTTCCATCTCCCTGCCCAGGTTCCAAGGCTTTCGGGTTGCCTGCCTGGATTGTAGCTTCCAGATGCTAAGCTCCTGGCCCTACCTTCCCTGGCCAGCAAAACTTACCTACTTAGGGCCCTTTCTCTAACACTAATGGTGATTTGATATAGAGACAAATTAATGGGATTAAACTATTTTGCTGTCTAGTGTGCAGTGAAATGAGTGATTTAAGGAGCAATGAAAATTCTGAACACTCAGAGATAAAATGTTTCATCAGAGAAAGCTCTGTGCATCTTACTTTTTGTCTCTTGGCCCCCTTCACACTTGGATTCAGTTTGGCTTGCTTCCAGACGTGAGGCTGAATTGTAACAGCTGTCTGAGCCCTCATAACACATTTGAAGTCCTTTGGTTAAGCTTGTATCAGCCTTGTATCCTGATCTTTATCTTTTGGTTCCCGACCTGACATTTTACCATTATTATATTGTATATGTTATTGTTGCAGACCACTTTATTTCCTTTATGGAATGAGGTTTTTTGTAAATAAATCAATAATACATGTGCACCTTAGGGGTCGCTCCCTAACAAACAGTTGGCTTGGGCATATGTGAGTCTCAAAACTGGAGCCAGAATCTCAAGCTCTTAGTGATAAGCTATTAAATATCTAGTTGGCAATTTATAATGCCAAAATGGTATTCTGTACTTACAGCCCGAAAATCTCAATTTGATTCCCAACTCTGCATTTGGTGATTTTCCCTGAATGTTTTTTTTCCCCCTCCTCTGTTGTTTCTTGATACTGGGAAGGGTGGAAACTCATGAAAAGAAATGCAAAGGCATATTTCACAGGAGATTACCAAAGATTGCAATAATCTTGGCATCCTTTGCTATTAGGAGAAAACTGTTTTAAGAAAAAAGGATATACCATATTGAAACAATTTATTAACTGATTAAATACCAAGATAATGTATGACTCTTCCATCTCATAACAAATCAACTGCTAGCCAACCTTATAAACCTCTTTTATGAGACCTTTTAATATTCTTTAAATTAAGTCTCCTAGGGTTTCTAAAATAGACTACTTGACCTTGAGCCCAAGTCAACAAACTTGTCCCATGTATCCCCCCGAAGCCCTCAGGGGTGAGGGCCTGACAGCTGGCTGTGGGCACGGCACAGGAAATACAGTATGTACTGCCCAACACACGCCCAGGAATGTCTGCAGCTTGGGAGGATCAAGCAGGTACCTGTCCGTGTTTCCTGTGGTCTCTGAGAGCTGGGAACTAGACCAAATCACACCCTGTTTCAACTGTAGCAAACCATTAGCAAATAGGCAAATGGCAACAGTACAATCAGAACAACAGGCAGGTGGCACTTCTGTGACACCAGTGACTAAAAACACAATTACTACGCTAGAATATGAACAGCGCACCTTTAAGACCCCCCCCCCCAGCCCAGGAGTTCAAAATCAGCCTAGGCAACATAGCAAGACCCCAACTCTACAAAAAATTTAAAAATTAGCCAGGCATGATGGTGTGTGCCTATAGTCCCAGCTACGTGTGAGGCTGAGGTGGGAGGATCACTTGAGTCCAGGAGGTTGAGGTTGCAGTGAACTATGATCGCTCCACTGCACTCCAGCCTCGGCAACAGAGCAAGAACCTGTCTGTCTCCAAAAAAAAAAAAGACCCAACCTCAGAATACATATGAATGAATCAGTGACCGAAGAAACAAATAAATAAATGGCATTCCTAGTCATGTTTCAGAACCATTAGAGGACATAATCAGAATCTTCAACATAAACCCCAGGTCTTCTGCTTCTGTTGAAACACTTTTTAGTTGCTCTTACTTCTATGTATATTAATCAGCCTCTAGCTGATTCAAGATTTATCATCAGAGAATCAGATTCTTTCCATTTCTATCAAATTAGGAATTAAATTCTTTTGTGATGCATCTCTCTGAGACCTATAACAATTTTTTTTCTTTTCAGATATTGTGTCACCTTCAATTCTGATAGTCATAGAACACAGGGGATCTTTTCTCATTTTAAAAAAATCATAAAGAGTCTGAATCTTTTAAGTATAATGTGATGAATTGTTTCAAATAAATCACTTAGATCCCTGATGTATCATAGAACCTGATATCAAAATTAAATATTCAAAATATGCAAGCACAGCATTAGAAATGTCACGTGTATCATAACTAGCCCACCTGCTGTAACATAATCTAGCGTGGATGGCAAAGTCCACTCCCCCCACACACACCATTGCCCCCTGTGTACCGTCTTTCCCCTGCATAACTTCCCAGGCGGGAAATGGCTAAAAATCACTACCCTAAATAAATTCAATTAGAAAATCTAACAACAAATGCAGAGTTCATTAGATACTTCAGTACAATACAAAGTTGTTGGTTTTATATTGCTGTAGGTTCAGAACCTGCCAATATGCTGAGTGTGTAGTATACACCAGGCACTCTCCTTGGAGTTATAGATCCCCATTAACATATATTTTATCAGGTAGGGGCCAGCTGATTTCTATATAATGCATTGCATTTCCAGCTGGGTCAATGCCTCTGTGGTGTGAATTATCAGGGAGCTATCACAGCTACACCTTTCATGAGCAACTTGTATATGGTCTTCCCCAGGTATAGAAAAACCCAGCAGTTTTCCCAGGCTTCTTGCTTTGTGAATGATGGAAAATGTTATAGTATGCTGAGATAGAAATTGATAAAAATTATATTTAAAAAGGAGAATATATATGTATGTCTCTTTCCACTTTCTTTCAAAGCTATCCACATTATTTTACCAGGTTTTATCTAAATACAAATTGCAAGACAACATAGGCCTTTTCTCTTTTACTTCCTTGCATTTCTCCCCCTAGAATAATTCCTGAGCTTAACTCCTGATTCTGTCATATAGTGTGGCTTTGTGACAACTGACAGGTTATTTAACTTCCTGGTGCCTTGCCTTAAGAATGGAGTTATCAACATCATCTGATTCAGAGAGTTGCTCTGGGGCTGAAATAAGGGAGAATCAATGTAAAATTCAGGGCGCTAATGCTTTTTTGTGTTAGATCACTTTCCACTCCTGGCCCTTCTTCAAGTGTAAGATTATCTGGACCATTATATCAACACCCTATCTTTGATGTACAAACTTGCTAACTATCAGCTTTTCATCTCTCTGTCGGTAAATGGATTCCCTATGCACATAGAGAATGCACTGACATGAAAATGTCCACTTTAAATAACAATAGTACTGGCAGCTGGGAGTCACATGATAGACAACATGTTTTAAACTAAAGAACTCTCTTCCATGGAGTATTAATTTACCAACTTTCTACACGCCAAGTTCCCAAAGCAGTCAAGAACATCCGAGACCTGCAGGCTTCATGTTTCCCCTAATGGAGTACTAATTGTTTTCAAATAAATGCCCCCACTGTGCAAGCTCTCCATGCAGATTCAAAGTGGACTGAGGAATGGTAAACGTAAACCATCTTTCCGATGTCTACAATGTCATGCTTCAGAAGATTCTAGAAAAGGTCTAGTTGGGATTAAATACATTTATATTCAAAAGCTTTAGTATTTAACTTATAAGAATATCAATCGGGAGCCATCTTTCTAAAAAGAAATTATCGGCCGGGCGCGGTGGCTCACGTCTGTAATCCCAGCACTTCGGGAGCCCGAGGCGGGTGGATCACGAGGTCAAGAGATCGAGACCATCCTGGTCAACATGGTGAAACCCCGTCTCTACTAAAAATACAAAAAATCAGCTGGGCATGGTGGGGCGTGCCTGTAATCCCAGCTACTCAGGAGGCTGGGGCAGGAGAATTGCCTGAACCCAGGAGGCGGAGGTTGCGGTGAGCCGAGATTGCGCCATTGCACTCCAGCCTGGGCAACAAGAGCGAAACTCCGT
>NW_016107821.1:913372-922554 GCF_001604975.1 Cebus imitator | reverse complement strand
AAAAGAAATTATCACCACTTCCTAAAACATTGACTTCTTCCTTAAACAATTACGTTCTATACACACACACACACACACACACACACACACACACACACACACTTTTGATAAAAAGTATTTTCTGTGTGAAAGACTTTAATTTTCCTTATTTGCAACCCTTTTTTAGTATTTTTAAATGAGGTGTTTTAATAGCGCCACCTGGTGGTCATGATCCATTTCTAATGTATCCACCCAACATAACTTCTCTTTCCTCACTTTTTCTCCTCTGTTTTGTAAGCTGTTTCTTTCATTTGTGCTCATGAATCATTTCTTTGCATTAGTGTTGCTGAAGAAAATCATGATTTTATCAAAACAAAGTAGGTTATCACAAAAAAACTAACAACAGCGTTAATGTGAGCAAACAGTAGAACCTGCACACTTAAGGGTATGCCTCTCATCAGGGAAAAGAAATGTAACTAAAAATTAACCAAAGGCTGCAAAGAAACAAAAAGGGGAGAGGCAGTAATTCCAAAATGGGCTTTAGAGAGAAAACTCACCTGATTTAGGGCAGGTTGACCAACATTTTCCTTTTACATCTGCCACATTTTCTGCCCTATGGCCAGTCTGAAAACTAAGCCACCCAGAACAGCAGGCAAATACTTCCCAGCCACAAATAATGGAATATTGAAGCCATTGATATTCCTCTCACAGCAGTGGGAACCATAGCAGGTGCTAAAGGAATTGGTTGTTTATGAAGAAATAATCAAATATTCCTTCCTTCCTAGTTTCTTCCTTCCTCCTCATTTCTGCTGCTTCTCACGCAACTACCAGCATCCCTCTCACCCAGCACCAGAGTGCTACTTGGGGAAAATAATAATAATGAATGAATTTTTTTTCCCTAAATCACTTCAACTCCAGGGACCCATTAGCAACGTATGCCCTTTCACAGATCTGGTCATTTGATCGTCAAGAAAGGTAACTTTAGAGATGATGAAATCAAGGCAAAAAAAAAAAAAGACAGGAGGAAAGGTAACTGCAGATACCTTTTTAATTTTATTTTTGCATGAAAATAAAATTTTCATGTCCCTTTTTGAGAATTAGGTCATTAAATTCATTGAAAATTCCATCCTTCGCCCAGCCTTTGAAAGTTCATATCTCTTTCCACTTTGAAACAGACCATAATGTGTATTCACGTGGTGAAAAATGGGAGGGATAGAATGAAGACTTGAGAATAATGAAGAGAGCATGTCCACCCGGAGGCTAACCAAGGGCGCCCAGGCTGCTGAAGGAACTTCCTTCCGCAGGGGCCCAACGGAAAAGTGACCTCCTAATTTAAAGATCAAAATCAGATACACAGACACACATGCACACACACAACACACGTGTACACACATGAATCCACACAAGCACCAGAGCAATCGTCTAGCCCACTGGCATCAGCATAAGGTTTCACCTCAAGTCCCCGCGCTGACCTTTTATGGAAGATGTTTGTTTTCTAGGGACAGACCTGGGACCAAGTCCCAGAGATGAGGGTATAGGGGAAAGGACCCAAAAGTTTTATGGAAGATGAAATAGAAAGAAAAAAAAAATCTTCATTTATTGGTAATTTTAGTTAACAGGAACAATAGCTTTGCATTGACAGATAATAAGTCAGGGGGAAATAGTGGTGGGGTGAGGGGAATTATATACCTGACTGTGAGGAGGACGACATGGCTGGAGCTGCCAAAGGAAGCTCTGAATGGGCTCTAAAAATAACTACAACCCAACATACTATCGCATGACTGTAAGGCGCTGGAGGCCTGCCAGAGTCAGACATGCATTCTCGCTGACCTTTTAGATCTGACTGACTCCCAACCAGACTATGAAGACTGTGACCGAGGAATGAATTCCTGTTCCTTCCTGGTGACCTTGCAGTGCCTTCCAGTAAGCTCTCCTGTGGTACAATTGTTCTTTTATCTGCACAGGAAGGGAATCTGTGATTCCTTCTGGAAACCGGAGCACTGTGGGAGGCAGGCCCACTCTCCTGGCTGCTGGAGAGCTGAGCATACGCAGGCCTGGGAAGAAGCCAGGTCATGGGGACTATGATACAAAGCTCACCTCGCCCCCAGGGTAGGTGGTGGCTTTGACTTTCTAGCTTGGTGACCATCAAACAGAAATTGTCATGCTTTTAACGGTATAAAACTGGGGTCTTTATACAGCCTGTCAGCCAAGTCAAACCTACACCTATGTTTGTAAAGAAACCTTTATTGGAACACAGCCACACTCATTCATTTAAGGACCCTCTACCACTGCTTTTGTACAACAATGGCAGAGTTGAGCAGCTGCAGCAGAGACCATTGGCCTGCAAAGCCAAAATAATTGACTATCTTGCCCTTTATAGAAAAAGGTTGCTGACCTCTGGTTTAAAAGAAGGATCATTAAGAGAAGGCCGTGTGATGTGCCAGAAGGACCATGGGAGGGGGCCTCCAGAGGCCTGGGTTCTAGTGCTGCTCTCTGTTAGAAACCATCTAGGTATGTAGCTCTGAGTGACCTTGAATGTCTCTTCTAGCTGCAAAAGATACAAAAATTCTATGGTTTAAGCGATTGTAATGTACAGGTTTCAGATATCAATTTTACTGTCCAATACTCTTCATTCCCAAAAGAAATACCATTTTTTTATTTGTAATCCAAAGATTATAGTATATGAAATAATTACACTGGAATCCATACTTGGTGCTCACACAGAAAGAAACATACACACATGCAGGCACAGACACATGCACACACACTCACACACATGCAAACATACACACACACACTGGAGCAAGGTTTCCAGCCCACTGCTCAGAGCATAGGGTTTCATGCCCAAGATCCTTGCAGTGACCTATGGGAAAGACATGTGTCTTCTGGGACCTCACCACTTGATTGAAGAAAGCTGCTGTGTCTAGGGCCTCACCATCTGCAAAGCTGTAATCAAAACATTACTATTCAGTTACCATCTAAGACACAGCTGTAGAATTATGGAGAACTGTTTTCACAAAACTAAGCAATTGCCTGGGTCTGTCTTCTGACTGAAGAAAGAAGAATGACTAATTCACAAAACACTTCATACTTTATAGCACATTTACATACAATATAATGGATGCCACCCTATTTACTTGTTTTCTATACCATCTTTATTTAGTGTTTATTTTATGAGACTTGCAAATAGTTTCCAAACATCTCTAAATCTAAGAAAAAGTTAACTGAGTGAAGCTGATTTTAAATAAGCTGTCTTAGTCTGGGTTCTCCCCAAAAGCTAAACCTGAGACAAGAGAGATTATTTTGGGAAATGATTCCAAAGAACAGGTGGAAAGAACAAGGCAGATTGAAACAGAAGGAGGAAAAAGTCAATCCAGAGGTCTTTTACTGAGCTGGTCACTGGAATGGGCAAGTGAGGAGTCCTCCTCTTGGGATGCTTTGGATTGCCTTGTAGAATGAGTCCTCGTTTGTCTTTCTAAGGAATGCCACGGGAAGTACTGTCTTCAGCTCCCATCATTGCCCCATGGGGTTTTAATTCGCTCTCATTTTGAGTGTGTGCATAGGGCAGAATGGCTAATCTGGTTTCTGCAAAGTCAGCAACAGCCTCAGAGAAGCCCCTGGTCAGAAAGCAAGAGTTCGGTGGTGCAGCTGAAGGAAGAGGCTGATAGGTTACAATCACACAGTTACTGTAGCAATGCCTGGAGTCAAAGGTAGGCTAAGAGGATGTAAGAAACTGTACAAGAAGTGATCCATGCAGCATGAAATCCTTAAATTGTACTACTCTGTCCTCCCAAGATGCCATCAGTTATGTAAATGTAACTCCAATATTCCTTCAACATCCTATGTGCCCCTGCCACATGCTGAGCACCTGGAATAGAGATGAAGACACTGTTGTTATGCTAACAAACCATTTGAATGCATTCAGATCAACACTCTCAGTTAAGAGGAGCACACAGACAATTTCTCCTGTTTACAGCGGATAGGTAGCAAGGAATGGAGGTCAACATGAAGGAAGACGTTAGAATGAAGGTAAAGCTTGAGAGTTGTTTCAAAGGACCGGTAGGTGTTTTCCAGGAAGTCAATCAGGAAGGAATATCAAATAGCCTGTGCAGAGTTGTGCAAGTTGGAGAAATCAAAATGCATGCGGGAAAATGCAAACTACCATGAGTAAGGTTAATAATAGAAATATGTGTGAGGAAATGGCTAACCATGAAGTGGAAGAGGTAGGCAGATCCCAGACCATGAACACTGGATTCCATCCTAAGAACCCTGAACTCCATCTATCGACAGTAGAGGAATATGGAAGACCGTAGAAGAGGGGGGAGTTATTCAGCTTGCTTTTAAGAAAGATAACTGTGATAACATCGTGTAGTTTATAACATCTCAAAGGAATTTCAGAGGTAAATTAAAGCTCGTGTATTTTTATGATCCCAAGATAAAAATAACTCTGCTCTGTCAAACATTTAAATTCATAGATCATACAATGTTTTTCTGTAAACGTACAGAACATTATGGCTAAATTTAACACCACAAATGAAAACCATCACAAGGCTTCATCAGAGCAGAGACTTTTGTGAGAGTGTAGGTCTGTTATGTATTATTTAGTGTTCACAGCACTTTACAATGCTGGCCTCGAAATAATTTAAACCACTGGCCACTTCCCCAGCCTTTTATTTCTGTGTGGCAATATGATAATTTAGGAAGACTAATGCCAGGACTCAGTCCAGAAATGTAGGCTTTTGCCATCCTGCTATGAAGAAAATCAGTCGTGTTGGTTTTTTGTTGAAACCAGGAACAATAAGCATCAAATAAACCACAGTGACTTTCTCAACTTAAATTCAGGAAAACACAGGAATGAATTCTAAGGTCCTTACATGAGTTTGTGCAGCAAATACAAGAGGCAGAGGCACATCACAGAGAATAAGAAGACAAACATGTGACTCTGAAACAAGAGGGGTAGAACGGAGACCAGAGAAAGATTTAAAGGACAAAGCACTGTACCTCATCAATTTCCACCTCTCCTAGAAATGGCACTCTATTTGCCCATTTGCGCGACAGTCCACAATAATTGACGTTGCTGTTGGGTAGCTAGAAAGATGACCCAGTTCTGAAGAGGCAATCCATAGACCATCAGCTATGTTCAAGCCCCTCCCACTGCTCTAGCTAAAGCCTTCATCTATTTTGGAGCCATGTCCCACTTTGGTCATCTGGTGAGGCCCGAGAATCCTTTTTATATTCCTATTTTCTAAATTATTATTATTATTATTATTTTTTTTTTTTTTTTTGAGACGGAGTTTCACTCATGTTACCCAGGCTGGAGTACAATGGGCGATCTCAGCTCACCGCAACCTCCGCCTCCTGGATTCAGGCAATTCTCCTGCCCCAGCCTCCTGAGTCGCTGGGATTACAGGCACGCACCACCGTGCCCAGCTAATGCTTTTTGTATTTTTAGTAGAGACGGGGTTTCACCATGTTGACCAGGATGGTCTCGATCTCTTGACCTCGTGATCCACCCGCCTCGGCCTCCCAAAGTGCTGGGATTACAGGCTTGAGCCACCGCGCCCAGCCCTATTTTCTAAATTATAATGAATTTGAATTCATAAAATTATATTGAAATTTAATTATCCATCAAAATATTACAAAGCAAATTTTGTCATATAATAATGCAAGCGGTTTATCAATGCACTAAATATGACTATCTAAAGGTAGATCTGATAACTAGTATAATTCTGATGTGATGATGAGCATAGATGATATTTTGAAATATTTGCAACATTGTGAGATGATATGAAAATATCAGTAATTTCTCTTCATGACAAATTCCTATATGCTGCGAATACTGCTGTAGTTGTCTACTAATAATTGATGCATGTGCTAAGTTTGGTGAAACTAAAAATGTAACTCATAAATCCCTGGTTAAGCCTGCTTCTTTGGAAGTGTGACCTCTGTGTTTCAATCAATTTCCTAGGGAAAGAAAAGAAATTCTAATTTCAAATAATTTCTTAGATTGTTGTGTATTGGAAGTTGTAATTTTTAATCAGTTGACTGAAAACATGCATAACTAAAAACTACAGTAAATTTAAATGTACTTAGAAATATTTTATTTTTGTAAATCACAACACCATCTGTATATTTTAGATCTAGAACAGTACCCATACACACATATGTGCAAGATCTTGTATTTATTCAGTCCACAGTCAATGCACTAAGTACATGAGAATTTGGAAAGCTGTTTCTTCAACATAACTAAATCTGTGTTGAAAAAGGAATACAGTGCAAAGTATAAGCTATGGACTTTGGTTTTTCTGCACAACCCTGGGGAAATTAACTCAGGTTTCTCATCTGTAAAATGAGTATTAAAATCATATTGACTTTATAAGATTCTTGTGAAAACCAAAATGCTCTAAAGAAGTTGTTTTCTTAAACCATTTGTCAGGATGTAAAATCAATTAGCATGTCACAGTCAGCAATTTTTTTTTTTTTAATTTTTGAGACAGAGTTTCACTCTTGTCACCCAGGCTGGAGTCCAATGGCGTAATCTCGGCTCACTACAACCTCCACCTTCTGGGTTCAAGTGATTCTTGTGTCTCAGCCTCCCAAGTAGCTGGGATTACAGGCATCTGCCACGGCACCCAGCTGATTTTCATACTTTTAGTAGAGGCAGGGTTTTACCATGTTGGCCAGGCTGGTCTCGAACTCCTGACCTCAGGTGATCCACCAGCCTTAGCCACCCAAGGGATTTCAGGCGTGAGCCACCAAGCCCGGCCACAGTCAGCATTTTTAATTGAAATAGATTAAATGGAAAGCCACAGTCAGCATTTTTAATTGAAATAGACTAAATGGAAAATATTAAAGTGTGTCACACATAGTAAAGGTAAACATTGTCTTGTGAAACTCATTTCAAATATGTATGTATAGCCTAGTCCTGCTTTACAATATAATTTTTATCATGAATCATGAAAATCTTTTTAAATGCTGAAATAAAACATAAAATATGTCACAGAAGACATGACACATAGCAAGCTATTGTTAGTGATAATAATAAACGATTGATGCCCCAAGGTCCAGAGTCACGATTCGGAACCACTCCCCTCACAATGCTACTTAGTAATCTGACTTGATAGAAATACTTGGGACCAGCATTTTCAATATACTATAATCCTACGGAGGGACCAGAACAAACTTTACCATGGAGAAAGGAGCAAACAAAGATACATGTTCTACAAAAAAAATAGGATACAATTTTATTTAGCTTACCTCAAGAGATAGCTGGAATATTATCTTTGTTAATTACTAGGCATGTGACCTCGCACAAGTTGGTTAATTTCTCTGGGCCTCAGCTATGCCTGGCACATAGTAAGCACTCAATAAACGCTAGTTGTCCTTGGGTTTACCATCATTATTACTGTCTCAAAAAAAGGCAAACCTACA
The DNA here is from genome assembly GCF_001604975.1 of Cebus imitator. NCBI lineage: Eukaryota > Metazoa > Chordata > Mammalia > Primates > Cebidae > Cebus > Cebus imitator. Next base: position 915,144 of record NW_016107821.1, on the reverse strand, counting down.
AACAAATACTGTCTTTCTGCTTCTTCTCTTACTTTCAAATGATCTTTATCTTTTATTTCTATTCCTGCAGCAAAACAAAAGACTTTTTAAAACAAAGTAAAAAGCTGCAAACAACTGTATCTTCAGGGAAATCATTATATATTACCACCTGCATTCTTCTTTTCTCCAAGATCTAAGATATTTTTCCAGGGTGATTTTTTATTTTTCTGTGTTGTGTAGCAGGCAGAGGGGGTCATGTATATAAATGCTCACATCCTAACAATATGCTGAGATTTTCATCAGGAGATCCAAAGTTGCTAAGCCTGGCTTTCTGGATGTGTTAATTCTTACTTCCACATGGAAAATACCGTATGGAATTGATACAACCCATGCAAAAGGCCATTGGGCTCTTCTGATATTCACAGACACATCAGCTCCTGGATTAAATTTGGAATTTAATACAGCAGAGCCCGATCCCCTGACATCGCCTGGTAACCGCCTGGCTGAAAATAGACTTTCTGGATGACCGCTGAGTTTCTAAATCACATTACCCTTTTGTCAAGTCACGCAGCAGGTAAACAGTGGAATAATTTAGAATCTCGACATCAGGGAAAAGCACGCACTCCAGAGAGGAATGAGGCTCTCCAAGGCTGCATTTCTTCTTTGCCTTCTCTTTGTCCTGGAAGTGTCTTGTAAAGCTGTGAGGCGTCCACCATCTTTTCACTCCCAGGCCTGTCCTGTTAGGGGCCCACCACCCAAAAGGGTTTGGAATTGGAGTGCCACCCACTCTGACACCGCACCCGAATGCTTGCCCTCAGTGTCTCCTGTGAGTCTCCCATGGCAAACGTTTCCCATCTGGAATAAATAAACGGCCTAGGGGGCTGGACGGAAACTCAGGAGAATACATAACAGCACCAGAAACAGACCCAAAACAAACAGACCACAGCACAGATGATTTTCCCCCAACTTTTTAATATGAAAACGTTCAACAATGAAAGGCAATAGACTAGTATGACAAATACATACACATCCCGCACCCACTCGCCAAGGGCTCCTAGTTGGCATTTTTTGCTTTATCTACCTACATATCCATTTGATCTTATGTGTGTGTGCTGGCCTCACTCTTTGGAATTAAGTTACCGATATCATGACGCTTCACCCCTAAATATTACAGTGTTTGTTTTCTCAGAATAGGGACATTCTCTTACATGACTTTAATACCAAAATCACACCTCCCAAATTAGGAGTCATTCACAATATCATCTACTATTAGCCCATACTCCAATCACATTCCTTATCCCAATAACTCAAGCGTTGTGTTAGATTACTATAGCTCTTTTAATAAAGATCAGTTCTCTTAGCTTGTATTTTAACGACAGTGACTTTTTACATGTGTCCAGGCCAGTTGTCTTACAAAATGTCCCACACTGACCACGGGTAAGTTGCAACTGAAAGGGCAGGAGAGGAGGGCTATGCACAGCCAGGGACAGCAGAATACATCTGACTCCCTTGGTGAGTGTAGGTGATGGGTGTGTATATATTATTTGAACCCCGCGTTATTTGGCCTTTTTGCTGTTCCCCAGTATGCTAAGTGCTTGCGCAGCTTGAGATCTTGGCACAAATGGTCCCCTTTTCTTGGAGTGTTTTTCTCTCGCATCTCAAAACCATGGTCTCTTCCTGAAGGTCTTTGCTAGAGAAGCCTTCCCTTGCCACATCATTTAAAATTGCAAACTACCCTCCCAATCTTACTTTTTCTCTTTTTTTCCTTTTTTTTTTTTTTTTTTTTTTTTTTT
>NW_016107821.1:831478-913362 GCF_001604975.1 Cebus imitator | reverse complement strand
TTTTGAGACAGAGTCTCTCTGTTGCCAGGCTGGAGTGCAGTGGCACGATCTTGGCTCACTGCAACCTCCCACTCCCTGGTTCAAGTGATTCTCCTTGAATCCCAAGTAGCTGGGATTACAGGCAGGCGCCACCACACCCAGCTAATTTTTGTATTTTTAGTACAGACAGGGTTTCACCATGTTGCCCAGGATGACCTCCATCTCTTGACCTCGTGATCCACCCACCTCGGCCTCCCAAAGTGCTGGGATTACAGGCATGAGCCACCACGCCCGGCCCCAACCTTACTTTTTCTTTATGGCATATTTCACCACCTAGCTTTCTATGTATTTTATTTCTATTGCTGATTTCCTGTCTCATCATCTGAAACATGAGTTCTCCAAGGACCAGATTTTGCTGTGATTTCTTCGCAACTTACCCCCAGTTCATATGCCAGTGCTTGACTCCATCGAATTAGCAAATATGTATTAAAACCTACTACTGAACTCTATTAAAACCTTTGATTGACCTTGTTATCAGCCCCTGCTGCCCCAGGCCAGTGGTGATGCCACTGTCCAGCAGGGAGAACAGCTGACAGAAGCCAGGGTAAGGCCCTGGGGCAGCTCCAAGCCAGGGCTGACCACCCTCCCACTCCCACTGCCCCATCCTCGCAGTCCCCGTAGCTGCCCTGTCCGTCTCTGATTATTCAACTGAGCCCCAGAGGCTCCCAGTCAGCGTCCACTGCAAACTTGCCCCCCTCTGCCTATAGAACCACATCACCTCCTCCCATCATCCACCCTATAGCCTGTCCTCTTGAGGCCACTGATCTTTCTAAGAAGCAGAAATGGCCAAGCCTTTCCCTCTGCTCAACATTTTTCACTAGCATCCCTCCTTCCACAGGGGGAGCACCCAGGCTGATCTGTGCAGAAGACCCTTCCTGATCTGGCTGCCACCTTCCCAGTCCCCACCCCTGGCCATCCCCACCTCCACCTTGACAATACTAACTGATGTGTGGTAGTTTCTGGGATGTCTGTGCACCTCACGTCTCACACTGACTTCGCCTTCTGTCCGGCATGTACCTCCACTCCTGCCCCATCACCTCCAGTGTGCTGTTCTGGCAAACTTTACTCTTCCTTCAAGTTTCAACTCAAATGCTACCTCCCCCTTGGAAACTTTTCTGAACTTCCTTCTACTACACTCAAACTGCATATTGTGTTTAAAATGGATATTACTTTAACAAAAATCACATCACCATTATTTGCTTTCCTGTCTTCAGCTGGACCTCAACAGGATCCTTAAACGCATGCCCTATGAAGAAGCTTGGGTCTATTCAGCTCGGCATCCACCAAGTCTGTGGCAAAAGACTAGGTGTTTAATAAACTTGGATGACTTGGTCTAAGTAGCTGTTTTGCCCTGGGTAGAGGTAGAGCTGTTTGCTGAGAGCCTTAAGGATCAGAGTTAGTGACCCTGATCTTCTTTATCCTGACTTTATGGTTCAGGCCTGGCGTTAATGGTAAACATCCTCATTGTTTCAGTTTGCTGAAATATCATGTAAACTCAACGTCAGATGGCTGTTTGACTGGGGACAAACAATTCTGCATTCCAGAGCACGTTGACCCTGTGCGCAGTTTGCCCTGTTTGCTTTTCACTGACAAAGAAGTTCTCATTCAAGGCTGTGAAAGTTAAACCAAACGTTCCACCTCGCTCTCCCTCATACGTACGTATGTACCTACGTGTGTGTGTGTGTGTGTGTGTGTGTTCCCTCATACGTACGTATGTACCTACGTGTGTGTGTGTGTGTGTGTGTGTAAGAGAGAGAGACAGCAGACAGAAAAAGACAGAAACAGAGAGAGAGACGCATAGAAGTCATCGAATTAGTCTGGCTGCTGTCTTTCAAGCTAGCACAATCTAACATAAGGTACAAGTCTTTCTTCTGACACAAACAGAAGGCTGTCTAACACACAAGGATTAGGCACCAGGTCCACAGGGCCACGACAGGCGGCCACTAGCTTTACCAGGCCACCTACTTCCAAAGCACTGACCAACAGAAACAACATTCTGGCCAATTCTCCCCTCCATTTTATTTCCATCTTAGGAGACATATTCTTCTTGACCCACTGAGTCCGGATAGTTCAATGTGCCTGACATTCTATTATGATCAACACTCAATAAATGGCATCATTAGGATTTCTTGAAGGAGTTTAGTCTAATTGTCTACAGCCTAAGAACCTTCTACATTATGAATATGCTTCTGTCGTTTTTACCTGTGGCCATGACACATCCACATAGCTGCAATATCACTTAATGTTATTATTACAAATTTTTAGCTATCATTCTTCCCCATAAAGGAAACTGAATTCATAATTCTGCATAGGAAGGGTATCCGCAGGGGCCCCCAGGCTACTCAAATCCTCATGCTAAGAGTTTGTAGACTATGGGCTGAAGGTGAGTAAGCATTTCTCGCAGTTCCTTCCCTGGCTATTAGCATTGTTTCAGTTTTTCTGGTTTGAACCAAAGCCAGTTGAATCTTCTCCAAGTTCCAGTTTTGGTCAGATCTCAGGAGACAGCCTGTCTGGTTGCTCAAAAAACAAATATCTGCCTGAATATCCACCCAACCTGGAGTCATGGCAGATCACAGCTGCCTAATGACCCCACCGAGTGTCCCTTCCAGGGTGCAGGGTAGGGGAAGAGCATGAAGCACTGTAATCTCCCCATCTGAGCTTGCTGGAACCTAAATAAGAAGTCCTGCAAGCAGACGGCAAGGCTGCCCAGCCTGTTTCCTTCCCTCTTGCATGATTTGTCTCTCCCACCAGGCATCTAAGTCATCTTCCCCCGCCTCCCCCCAACCTCCCCGTTTACTAAATGTCTCCTGTCCCGGCTCAAGGCACTTTAGGCTGTCTACCACTATTTAGTGAGAATTTCCTGGGCCTGCTTCTGATATGTTTCCCAAAAGGATCTGAGAGACCTAGAAAAGGGGTCTCCACTCATGAGGAGTTTATAATCCAGAGGCAAAGACAAATATAACAATAAACAAAATAGTGACATACAATTATAGTGTTACACATACATATTAAGGGCCTTCTGATCAATAGGTATTTCTGCAAATACGTTACAGAGTGGCATGTAGAACTTGCCCATTAAAGGGGCAGGGTTGGTCTGGGATTTGATTCAGGGCTTTAAACATTCTACTTATTTTTTATAAGCCTTTTATTTGCTTTCTATTTGCGCAGCTTCTTTATGTCATTATTTGAAAGTAGGCTCTGAGAGGTACAAGAAGGTGGACTAAGCACACACAGTGTTCTCCTGTTCCAGGTCCTTAGAAATGACAGAAACACACACACACATGCATACATACATATACATATATGCACACATGTACACATGTACATACACATATATATGTATTCAGAGGCAAGGGTAGGAATCTTCCCATGGACCATAAACTGTAAGGAATCCTGGAAAGAGGAAAAACAGAATCAAATTGAAGATGGAATCTCCAATCTGAGATGCTCAGAGAAGGTACTCTTGCAAGGGGTTGGAGGTAGCGGTAGAGGACCCTCGAAGGAGGGGAGATTTGGCGGCAACTAACGTGCCGCATGCCCACCTGGGGTTGGACAACAGTTCCAGGAGGGAAACCCAGCCCTTTTCTCACTGATGTCCATATTTCCACCATAGCTTCTTGAATAGGCACCGGAGACTAGGAAGGTCTACATAAAGTGAGTATAAATTTGGCTGCATCTTATTAATTTGAGTGCTGTACTTTAGTAAACTATGTTATTCGGGATTGATTACAATTGAAACAATCTACTTTTAAAACATTTTGAAACTGAGTAACAGTGACTTTAAACATTTTTCACTGAACTACAGTCTGACTTTTTTTAATTAAGTGTAAAGTTTCTCATCAAATTTACTGCTGTATATTTATGTTTAAACATATTTAAATGTGTAAGAACATAGGTCTCTCTCTGTGTGTTTTTCTATTTTTCCTTCCTACCAGGAAGCTCAGAACAAGTTTTCATGCTAATCTGCAAACATTAATGTAACAGAGGTAGAATCTGGTCACTGATGTTGTAACCACCCCAGAGTTTCACCTTGCCCGCCGCCGAGACAGAGCCGATTCATCAAGACAGGGGAATTGCGGTAGAGAAAAAAAAATTCACCAGAGCTAGCTCTGCAGGAGACTGGAGTTTTATTATTACTCAAATCAGTCTTCCAGAGTATTCGGGGAGCAGAGTTTTTAAGAATAACTTGGTAGGTGGAGGGAAGCCAGTGAGCCAGGAGTACTGATTGGTCAGAGATGAAATCATAGGGAGTTGAAGCTGTCTTCTCGCTCTGAATCAGTTCCTGGGTGGGGGCCAAAAGATCAGATGAGCCAGTTTATCAGTCTGGGTGGTGCCAGCTGATCCATCAAGTGCAGAATATCTCAAGCACTGATCTTAGTAGCAGATTGGGGAGGGTCAGAATCTTGTAGCCTCCAGCTGCATGACCCCAAAACCATAATCACTAATCTTGTGGCTGATGTTAGTCCTACAAAGGCAATCTAGTCCCCAGGCAAGAAGGAGGTCTGCTTTGAGAAAGGGCTGTTACTGTCTTTGTGTAAACTAAAAACTAAGTTTCTCCCAAAATGAGTTCAGCCTAAGCCCAGGAATGAACAAACAGCTTGGAAGTTAGAAGCAAGATGGAGTCGGTTAAGTTAGATCTCTTTCACTGTCTCAGTCATAATTTCGCAAAGGCGGTTTCAATATTATAAACAACTTTTGCATGGTTATATTTTTAATTATCTTTCTTGCTCCATAGTATAAATAGTAAATAGGCAGGTGAGTGTGATTTAAAAAAAAAAATAAAAACACGTAGGCATGGAGAAAGGAGGCATGAATTTGAACCTGCTCCTTTCTCATTCTATGAACTTGGAATCATGATCCCTTCATCCTGGGATTTCTGTGGGAAAAGGACTAACATAAATAAAGTCTGGCACAATGTTATGCACACTGTTTTAAGCTGTCTGATATAGTTTTTGGAATTAGTTGGGTATAAATCATTAAACCTGTGATACATTAGCTTTTGTTTAATGAATTGTTATTGCTTAACTGAATTATCTTTAAGGATAAATTCATACTCTCAGGCCTCATCTACAGCTGTGTAACCAGAATGCCTGCACTTGGACAGTTTTATCACATGTTAGGGTGAATCGGTACTCGCTTTGAAGAGGAGTTGAGTGTTTAACCAGGGTTTAAATTAGTAGGGATATGTCCTGACAGAGGGAAGAGGACATTCTGTCTGAGAAGCACATGAGTGAGAGTGGAAGGCTAGGAAAAAGCCAGAGACAAGAAAAATCAAATCCATCGACTCAACCAGAATCCCTCCAAGCCCTGCAGAGAAACGACATGGTAGAGAGAAAATCTCATAACAGGCTTAGTATGCAGCAGGCTCCCAGCTCCTGGTCAGCCACTGCTATTTGTGTGACCCTGGGCAAGGCATGTGACATTTCCAAACTTCCATTTCATCCTGGCAAAATTGATAAGATAATGCCTAACTTAGCATGGAAGGTTAGAGACGATCTATTTAAAGTACATGACATAGTAACCTGTCCCCTAGGAAGTTTAGTAAGTCGCTTATTATTAGCTGTTACTTATCATTCGCTATTATAATCCCCTAACAGCACTGTGAAGCAGATCTCTAACATAACAAATTAAAACTAGCCAACCATCCAGCCCCAGCAAAAGCAGACACTGATGAGCTAGCAAACAAAAAACAAACAGAAAACACTGTATTTTAAAACATTCGTTAAATTGAAATATTTCTAGAAAGGTTGATCAAGGAAAAAAATAGAAAATACAAATCACCAATAACAGACTTAAAGGTCTGTCAGTATAGTTACATCAGCTGTTATTAAAAGATAATAATGGCATATTATTTTTAAAATTACACTGATCGGGCCGGGCGCGGTGGCTCACACCTGTAGTCCCAGCACTTTGGGAGGCCAAGATGGGTGGATCATAAGGTCAGGAGATCAAGGCCATCCTGGCCAACATGGTAAAACCCCGCCTTTACTAAAAATACAAAAATTGGCTGGGTGTGGTTGCATGTGCCTGTAATCTCATTTGCTCAGAAGGCTGAGGCAGGAGAATAGCTTGAACCAGGGGTCAGAGGTTGCAGTGAGCCGAGACATACCGCTGCATTCCAGCCTGGCGACAGAGCACCACTCCGTCTCAAAAAAAAAAAAAAAAAAAAAAAAAGACACTAATCAATTTGGCAATTTAAATGAAATGAACAAATTTCTGGAAAATTCAATTTATGAAAAAACAAGAATACAAAAATCTAAATGTATCTATTAAATTTACTTGAGTTTATTAAATTTATTATCCAATTTACCTATTAAAGAAATTAAATTTGTGATTAAAAACCTTACCACCAAGAAAGTCGATGGCCCAGATAACTTTTACTAACGAGTTCTATCAAGCATTTGAGAAAAAAAATAATGTCATTCTTACGTAACTGTCTATCAGAAAATCTAAAGCCAGACTAACCTTGATATGGAAATCTGACAGATGTTACCATAAAAAGGAATTTGCAGATTGATATTATTTATGAACATAGAATCAAAGGTCTTTAAATATTAACAAATAAAAACATGCAACATATGCAAGAGATAATACCTCATGACCAAATGGATATCATCCTAGGAATGCAAGATTACTTCAATATTCAAAAATTATCCAATGCAATTTGCCGCATTAACAGAAAAAAGGAGAAAACCATAGAATCATCACCATGGATGAGGCAAAACTTGTGACAAGATTCCACATCCATTCATTGCAAAACCTATCAGCACACCAGAAATAGAAAGGAACCTCCTCATTAAGACAAAGAGGATCAGTGAAAAACCTCCAGCTGACATCATACTTAACATTAAAATATTGAATGTGCTCCCCTCTGTAATCAGGAACAAGACAGGGATGTTAGTTCACAACACGTCTAGTTTAGAAATCATTGCACTCAACAACAACGTCGTGCTTTGCCTTGCTGGTCAGTCCAACCTCACTGACAGTGGCTGAAACATCTGAAGTCAGGCGACAAATCAGACTTCGGGTGAGAAGAGGGAGTAATAGTAATTATATCTACAACTCCACTCCTGTAAAAGCAACTCCCTGTAGATACCCCTATTTGAAAGTATCTTTTTGTGAATTTTTAAGAGGAGGCACCATTTTACCAGGTGTATAGATACCAGAGAGGCAAAGTACCTTGCTGAAGGTCATTCAATCAACGACCAGGAGGAAAGTCAAACCCACGTCTTCCTGGTGCCATGTTGATCTTCCACCTTCCTAGTCACTCTGCCTAGATTCTAAGACACCATTGTATTTAGATTCAGAAGTCAAACCTGAATGGGATGATTAACACCCTCACAATTCTAGTAGAAAGTAAAAAGGATTATACCACTTCCAAATGTATTTAAATAAAGTAGTCAAAAATACAGGCCACAGAAATTCGCAGCAGGATTTCCACCACTATGCTAGTGTTGGAGACGAGGATAATAATCTTGCTTTCCTGGCTAGAGTGAGGCTGTTCTACCATGTACCATACACTTGTTAGAGAGACCCTGGGAGGAAAAGTGTGTCCTCCTCCTGGTTTAGTCCCTACCTGGAAGCTGTATAAAAACAATGCAGGATGATGTACTTCCACAATAGCTACATGTATGATTAATAAAGCAATCAATGAGAAGATACTACGATGATTCTAAACCATGCCTTCTGTAGAGAAACTCAACAAAATAGCCAAAAGAAAATCTTTTCATAGCACTATCTTTCCAAATTTCTCTTTCTCTCTCTCTCCTCTCTTACCCCCCCAACACATCACACTCACACCCACACACATACATACATACATACACACCTATCCTGTTGTTTACTTGCCACTCATAGCCCACACCTTCAAAACTTAAACTTTGACATCACTAGGTACCAGGAACTTCTCAGGGTATCTAACCCCAGTCCCACAGAGTTACAGAGAATTCTGTTTGATTTCTAGTCCCCATTTTCTTTTCTTTTTTCTTTATTTTATTTTATTTTTTTTTTGAGATAGTCTTGCTCTGTCACCCAGGCTGGAGTGCAGTGGCATAATCTCGGCTCACTGCAACCTCCGCCTCTCGGGTTCAAGCAATTCTCCTGCCTCAGACTCCCAAGTAGCTAGGACTACAGGCATCTGCCACCACACTGGGCTAAGTTTTTGTTTTTAGTAGAGATGGGGTTTCACCATGTTGGCCAGGCTGGTCTCAAACTCCTGACCTCAGGTGATCTGCCTGCCTCAGCCTCCCAAAGTGCTGGGATTACCGGCGTGAGCCACAGCGCCTGGCCTAAGTCCCCATTTTCAAAGGGGACTGCACTAAGGACTTTCTTAGTCCAGGATGAGAAGCCAGCTGTTCACAGTATGTGGGAATGAGTTGATTAAATGACAGCATATTTTGCTATGGGATTCAGAGGTCTTGCCCACCAGAAATGAGTTTTTAGGGGGCCTGGTAACTAAATATTAGGTAACCAGAATTCATCAACTATTCCTTAAGACCTTCAATAAGTGCAACCAGCAAGAGACACATTCCAATGCAGTTTCCCAGGTGGAAGCAGACAGAAGAAAGGGGCTACTACACCATTTCTGTGGATATGATCAATATGCTGATTTGGAAAGTGTGGGGTATACAGTTGGAGTTGGCAAGGTTTTCTTACTGTCAGGGTTCACCCATGTTGACCAGCAATATAGCTGTGAGCACTAGCAGAAGGGCAATGTTTGAAAGCTGAATGCTTCAAAAAGGGAAAATAAATAAAACCACAGAAATTGGGACCTGAAACATTCCTCAAAATGTTCCCTGGGAAAGTTTCCATTCTTGCAGGGGCCATAGAGTGGGATCATTTCAAGAAAGACACATGCCATTCATAGGTCCTTGTGCCAGGTTTTGGACATCAGCAGCATCTCACAGTCCATAGGCAAACACGGAAGCAAAGCCCACAGCCTCCAGAATCACTTAGAGTAGTAATGCCATATCCTAAATCCCACAGAAGGAGAATAAATATAAAATCAGTTCACACTGATTATATAAGGCCTCCCTGCGTTCTCTAAAGAGCCCTATTGGATTCAGCCTACAAAGGTATATCCTAGCTATAGGGAGCTTTAAACATGTAATGAAAAATAATTGCCTTCTTAAAGTTCACAAGAGTTTTTTGAGCTAATGATACAAATGGCCTATTTTCCTAACAAAAAACAAGCAATTACAAATCCCAACCTGAGACATTTGTGCTGCTGCCTGCTTATTGCAGTAACATTCAAACTCAGTCCTAAACAGCATCCTAGCTTTTGTCATATGTTTTGACATTTAAAAATGGGAAGGTGCTTTAGAAACTCTCCAGCCCACCCCACCGCTAGTCCCCCAGAGTTTACAATAAGGAAACCAAGACCCAGGGAGCTGAATCCATGGCCATTATCATCATGATGTGTCTCCTCCCTCTTTGAATGCTAATTTCATGATTTTAGTAAGATGTAAATATATCCATGGAGCATGGAGGCTTCCTCTGTCATCAGTAGGTATAAGTAACAAATGCTACTCAGTTATGATTAATAAAAAAGTAAAATGAAAGTTAAAGTGATGTGTCATGTGCCATCACGTGAGAAATGCATTATGTTGGAGGTTGCCACAAATGTATCACAATTTGGATGTACACATCAGACCAAAGGCAATCTGGAAACAGGAAGTGCTTTAGGGACATGAAACTTTTATGGTGACAGTCTCAAAGCAATTCACATATCATAGACAAAGTGTTTTTAAAATTATTTTATAGGACTGTACTTTGTTGTTTGTTTGTTTGTTTTTTAGAGATAGGGTCTTCTTCCCTCACCAGGCTGTGCAGAGGCACAGTCAGGGCTCACTCAAACTCCCGGGCTAGAGCAATCCTCCCTCTCAGCCTCCTGAGCAGCTAGCGCTGCACCACCAGAGCCAGCTAATTTGTAGAGATAGGGTCTTGGTATGTTGCCCGGGGTCTCACTAGGTTGTTCAGGCTAGTCTCAAACTCTTGGCCTCAATAAGTCCTCTTACCTCACTCTCTGAAGGTGCTAAAATTACAAGTGTGAGTCACCCAGCCTCCTGACTGTACTTTTAAAAAAGAGACTTTAAAAAGATTTCACTACAACGATACTAGAGACCAGAATTCCAAAATCTGGCTACAGCTTCCCATACTTCTACACTTCTAGTTTTCTTCCTTTCCCTTCCCAGCCACCCCACTGCCCTGGGCCACCATCAGTCCACACCCAAGTCTAGCCCTCCTAGAGCCTGCAAGGTCTGTCATTTCAGTCAGGCTCACCCTGCTAGCCTCTTGAGACAGTCATTCTAGTCTCTGCCTTTGCCACAGATCTGTAGCCTCCTGTCTGAGGCTTTGTGATCCTTTTATTTACCATGAAAAGACCTCCTTTCGTATCCTCAGCAATGCTGACAGCAAACCAATTCTATATTGAGCCCAAACCCCATCCAAATGCAGATGAAGGAGTGGGCCAGCTACTACAGCAGCCAATTTATCAGAAAGGGGAACTAAACCCACAGGGAAATAAATCTGCAATATGTTGTCAGTGACCTCGGCTTGCCACATGACACTCCTCACATTGCCAGCCAAATGGAAGCCCACTTCTGGTTCCCACCAATGTGTAAAGTTAAAAGCATTCTGTGCGACTCGGTCTTTCTCTGTGGCACACTCCAGCACCTCGGATGGTTCAGCAGAGACAGAATCACAGATCTCAGGATTAGATCTGGAGACCCTGGCACATTTGAGGAGCTAAGGGAATACAGACACTGCACAATGCAGGCTGCCTTCCCATTTACCATCACATCGGTTCACTTTATTATCTCAATGCAATAACTCTAATAAGTCTCCTAGGAAGTTGTCTGGTTCACGAAAAAAAAGTCTAAAAAAAAAAGATAGAATGAACCAAAAAATAAAAAAAATGTTTTGCTATCATGGTTGTGAGATTTTACAAAACAACCATTAAATACATTTTGGAAAAAATGTTACTGTCCATGTAACTTTCTCCATACTTAGTAAATGGGAGTGCCTAACACTACAGGAAAAACGTGAGCTGAAAGACAATTTCACCTAAGTGGTATACTATATTTAGTGCATATAATAAACCTAAATTTCAAAATATAAACAGAGGTATGCAATGTTTTAAAGAGAAAATTGGCATCTCCTTGCCATCACTAAATGGCTGTTGGACAAATACTTAAAGAAGATCCACTTGAGGGCCACCAAATTATTGCTCTGCCCCAGAATCCCACCCACATGTTCTGATTTACCTTGGCCGAAGTCCCATTTTATTAGTGTGCCAAATGAGGGACGTTATTCCAGCTCTTGTTCTGCATCTCCTCCTCTCCTTCTTTTTGTTTGTTTTTTTGTTTTTTTGAGGCAGAGTCTCACTTTACCCCCAGGCTGGAGTGCAATGGCACGATCTCAGCTCACTGTAATCTCCACCTCCCAGGTTCAAGAGATTCTCCTGCCTCAGCCTCCCTAGTAGGTGGGATTATAGGTGTCCGCCACCACATCCAGCTAATTTTCGTATTTTTAATAGAGACAGGATCTCGCCATGTTGGCCAGGCAGGTCTCAAACTCCAGACCTCAGGTGATCCGCCCACTTTGGCCTCCCAATGTGCTGGGATTATAGGAGTGAGCCATCATGTCTGACCCCCTCCTCTTCTTCTTAAAGTTGCCCCTTAAGGTTCAATTTCTGTTCTTTGCTCTCTTTCCTACTTCAAAAGCAGAGGTTCCCCTTCCTTTTCAAAGCTGCCTCTTAGTTCCCACATCAGATTCTGAGTTTATCAGTCATTTTTCTAACCTCTTCTGTCCTCTGTTCTTTACTTAAGTTGCCCCTTGGGCGACACCAAAAAGGGCTTGAGTCTGTCTTACCCAAACACACCCACCTTCTCCTCCCTGGCACCCTGATTTACCATCCTCTTTCTTTTCTGCACATCATGTCCAAACTTTTGAAGGCATCATCTATGTAAATAACCTGTATTCCCTCACCACCTCCACATTCTTTCACCAGAAGTGCAGATAGACAGGCTAGAGTTGAGAGAGCCAGGCAAGGTGAGACTGGGGCACAGTGGAGGTGTCACAGAGCCAAGGGCCTCGCTGCCAGATGCACATAAAAACCAGTACTGTGGCATCAGCTTTTGAGACAAGAAATGCTTGATTGCATGGCTGGCCAGCAAGGAGACAGGAAATGCTCAAATCTGCCTCCTCAATCTGCAGTCTAGAGCAAGATTTAAGGGGTCATAGGGCAAAGGCGAGGATTTCGGAATGCTGGCTTGGCAGGGTCTGATTGGACAGCTTCAAATTTGACCATATACAGTAAAGTATGTTGAGGTGGATTTTATGCCCACGTTTTCTGGGCCAATGGGCCCTTCATTAATGGGTTCCAGTATTCAGGTTCAAGTCATGTCATAGTCTTCCTGGTTCCATGGGGAGGAGTTGTTGGTTCCAGCTGTTGTTAGGTGTTTTTCTATTGTGCAGGCCCAGGCTCTATGACTTGCAGTCTTGGCTCTGTTCCACCTACAAGGGAACTTGACATTCCATTATCAACAGAGCGGCCCAGTTTTGGCTGGTCCTGCATTGGCAGAGGGGGCAACTCCACTTACCCCCCCACCCATGCCTCTGCTAGCAGAGCTCCAGCCAACACCCGGCTACAGAGGAATGAGGGCCCTGAAACGCCAGATCACATGGGTTTGGAATGATGAATTTTTTTTTTTTTTTTTTTTTTTTGAGACGGAGTTTCGCTCTTGTTACCCAGGCTGGAGTGCAATGGCGCGATCTCGGCTCACCGCAACCTCCGCCTCCTGGGTTCAGGCAATTCTCCTGCCTCAGCCTCCCGAGTAGCTGGGATTACAGGCACGTGCCACCATGCCCAGCTGATTTTTTGTATTTTTAGTAGAGACGGGGTTTCACCATGTTGACCAGGATGGTCTCGATCTCTTGACCTCGTGATCCACCCACCTCGGCCTCCCAAAGTGCTGGGATTACAGGCGTGAGCCACCGCACCCAGCCCTGGAATGATGAATTTTTATGTGAAATCTACCAATTTTTAAATGTTATAAATATATTTGATGTTTTAAGTATTGAGGATCAAATAAAATACTTCTTGTCAAATTCAACCTACGGGGCTGAAATTTGCAAACTATGCTTTAAACTTTTTGTTTCCTTCACCCAATGCTCTCCAAAAACAGTTCTCTTGAAGGTTACCAGTGACCTCTGAGCTGCCTTGAAGAGTGGCCTTTCTCATCCCATCCTCCTCAAACTCCTGTGTTGCTGCTGCGCTGCCAGAACTATGATGACTCCACGACTACACCTTCTACTTCTCATCCTGTCTTGTCTCCTCTTTCTTTGGCTTTCCTTGCCAGATCATTTTCTTTTTTCCTCTTTCAAAAATCTTTAATTGCAAAGATCATCTATTCTCTGCGCTTGGACTATTTCTTTTTTCTTTTCTTTTTTTTTTTTTTTTTGAGACAGAGTCTTACTCTGTTGCCCAGGCTGAAGTGCAGTGGCATGATCTCGGCTCACTGCAACCTCTGCTGCCCAGATTCAAGCAATTCTTCTAACTCAGCCTCCTGAGTACCTAAGATTACAGGCACCTGCTACCATGCCCAGCTAATTTTTATAGTTTTAATAGAGATGGGGTTTCACCATCTTGTCCAGGCTGGTCTTAAACTCCTGACCTTGTGATTCGCCCACCTCAGCCTCCCAAAGTGCTGGGATTACAGGCATGAGCCACCATGCCCGGCCGAGCTTGGACTATTTCAACTACACAAGTCACTCCCAAAAATATGTCTAGCTTCTCTGCTCAGCTCCAGTCTCAGACTTTTCTGTGTTGTGTTCAAGATCCCCAGAATCCCTGTGCTAACTCATCATCTTCCTTGGCACCACTGCCTCCAAACTTGCTTATTCCAGCCCTTTCTTCCTGATGCACCAGATGCAAAACCTCGCCCATGGCCCCCTCTCTTCTGACACCCAATCAGTTGTCATTTATCTTTGCCCTTTGAAAAAATCAGTCATTAATGGCTCCTCTTTTCCTTCCTTCTGCTTCTCACTCTCACTTCCTTCCTTCTACTCCCACTAGCTCTCAGCTGGACCATGAATCCCAAAGCCTCCAAAGCCCTTTTCCGAACCCTTATTCTTACCTCTTACCCTCCACCGCACTGCAACTCAAGTCCTGTCACTCCTCTGCTTGGAACGACGCAACGACTTCCCATTGCTTACAGAGAATGTGTAACTCCAGACCCCCTGTGAGCTTGCCCTTCCCTGTCTTTCCAGGCTGTCCTCCCTCAACTCCCTTTCCAATGAATTTCAACCACTTCTGTACTTGTTCCCTAAACATACCTGGCTCTCCCTGCTTAAGCCACTTTCTCTACATGAAATATCCTCCCTTCCCTCTCCCAAAATTCCAATGGCAAGCAAAGCCCTTTTGAATGCCCCAATTGCCCCTTGACTAATGTAATCCTTCTCTTCTTTGAAACCCTATAACCCTCTACCTATTCCCCTGGTGGTCCTCATCACAATCAGTTCTCCATTAGAGTTTTTGGTGCAGGTGTTATCCTTGTAGAGTGTGGTTTCCAGGAATGGCAGGCCTGGAGTCCCATCTTTCTTGGCTTCCACACAACCGTAGGACAGTGACCTCCATCTATAACACATATACTTGAGTACCAGATGACTGGGCCAGCGTTCTAACTGTATGGCTAGATAATAGGCACATCGTAGGCTTTCGTCAGCTGGGTCTGAGTCCGGTAGGATGGGAAAGTGAGGACAGTCTAACTTGCAGAGTAAGGAAATCTTGGAATTAGAACAACACATACATAGTGGGTGAGTTACAGGGGTGGACTCACATTTCTCATCTTACCTTGACCCTGGTACACATCAGGTGGACTTTACTGCTATTTCGAGCTCTCCTTTCTAAATTTCTAGCTTCCAGTTTGAGATTAGAGCTATTTCTTAGTCACCAGGACAGAAAGCTCTTGTGTCTTTTTGCCTGAAGACAAAATCATTCTCAAAGTTCCCCCTCCCATCCTGCCATTCTACACACAGTATTGCATTGGACTTGCCCTACTCCAGGATTCAGCCCCTAGGATCTGACCCATAAAGTTGCCTTGGCCTATAAAGTTTTCATTTTATTCCCTTTAAAAATAAATGCAGTGTTTTGTTTTGTTTTGTTTTGACACAGTCTGGCTCTATCGTCCAGGCTGGAGTGCAGTGGCGCAATCTCGGCTCACTGCAACCTCCGCCTCCTGGGTTCAAGCGATTGTCCTGACTCAGCCTCCCAAGTAGCTGAGATTACAGGCATGCGCCACCACACCTGGCTAATTTTTGTATTTTTAGTAGAGATGGGGGTTTCACTGTGTCAGCCAGGATAGCCTCAATCTCCTGACCTCATGATCCGCCTGCCTCAGCCTCCCGGAGTGCTGGGATTACAGGCATGAGCACAGCGCCTGGCCAGTATTTTTATATTGAAACAAGCATGCATTCTACATGGTAAAACATAATTCAGAGCGCGTGTTAAAGTCGCCCTCCCACACCACAGTCCCTGAGTTCATCTCCTCAAAGACAACCACACTACCGTTTTCTTGGGTACCCTTTCAGTTTCCCCTCACTTTCAATATAATGATGGCTTTTTAAAATAGTGACAAAAGAACACAGTGCACGCTCCTGTGCTCCTTAGGTTTTGTTCCTAACAATATTCAGTAATTTGTAAATTTTAGTGAATACATACAAAGCCCTTAGAGCAGTGCCCAGCACATAGCTGATGCTAAATAAATATCCCTTCACATGGGGTATATCAAAGAACACACTGCAGCCTTCAAGAGTTTAAACCAACTAGACCCCAGGAGCATGCTAGAAAATCATCCAGAGCCCAGAGGTGCTTTGTTACCTTCTCATTTTCAGAGATAAGGTCCCTGCAGGCTTGACTGTCACCTCTCCTGCTTCATGTGTGGCATTTGGAGAAAATATTGCCATCAGAGCTCACTTTCCCCTACAAACACACACCTACCTCCCTCTGATTCTGCCAAGTCGAAACAATACAAGAAAGAATAAATGCTTCATAGTGTGTTTTGCTGCAACCACTTTCAGAACACTGAGAAAAAAATGCCTTTTTGCCCTTTAATTTGATTGCCTGGTAATGAAAGCTAAATTCAGTCAGCTATAATGAGCTGTGTTGAGTCAGCACCCCAATCAGTGTGGCCAAAGCTGGCTCAGCTCTGCACCAGGTCACCGGTGTCTCTAAAGGGTCATGTGGACAGTCCCTTGTGGGCCACTGTGCCAAACCTCTCCACCCAAGTCTTTGAATTATAGCAGAACTCACAAGTGATGTAAATTCAGAAGTTAATTAGGGCAAAGTCAAAGCATGGGGAAGAAACCAGCAAAGTCTCTGTTCCTCCTCCAAAGCAGTTTTCAGTGCAGGGGGCTTTATCTGATAGCCTGAGAAATGCATCCTCTGTTTTCACCACTTTCAGTTCCCTAACGAGGGAAGGCTGCCAGCACTTCCTGTTGTTGAACACCGAGGAGCTTTTCACTCTCCTGGGGCTGCTAGCTCGGGCAGCTCCCAGCCACCTTACCCAGCCCACTCCTGGTCAGACCCAACAACCCAGGCAGGCGGGCAGGGCTGGAGCAGGGGAAGGGCACGGGATCTCTGAATATTTCGTTGTTTGGGTGTCTGTGGAGTTTGGGAGAGCTTGTGACTGCATTTAGGAAGGAGGCTGTTGACTTAAGTAAACATATGCCACCCCAGAACAAATAGTAGAGAGTCCATTTAAATTCATTCTTCCCAGAGACATTTTGTTGCAAATATACAAGGTTTGTGGGCTCATGGACATGTGCAGACACACACACACACACACACACACACACACACACACACACACACACACACAGAATCTACCTGGCAACTGAAGATGGGTAGAAATCCCATCACAGTGGCAATCCAAACTCACAGGGGAGGAAACGTGAGAGGCCTGACCCTTCCATGTTCCCCGCTAAGAGGCTTATGTGGGGTGAGGGACTGGGTCAAAACAAGGCCCAGCAATCACAGACAACTGTTCTTGCCACTGAATCTCCACCGCATTCCTCAAAGCCCTCTGCACCTGCTCCACACATCTGCGTCGCTGCACTTACACGGGGAAAGGAGCCTGATTTCAGAACAGCTGTGGCTGCTGAGCCTGTTATATAGACTTTCACAAAGGCCCTGACAGCAATACCAAAACTCCAGGAAGGAGTTGACTAAACAGGTCACAGTTACCTAAAGTGGCACTCGGCCAAGCCACCTGTACCAACAGAGATCTAGGGGCTGAATGACCTCAACTGCCCCAGACCAGAACAAGGAGAAACTTTGCTGCAACAACATGACTGGACCAGCCTCCTAGAGCCCTAGGCACAAACGCAAAGGCAAAGCCCAGAAAGGCACCCCAAAGCATGTTCTTACGTAGAGCCGCGGGTGTAAATACCAAGACTCAGACCAACCTCAAGAGGAAGGTCAAGGGCCCACAGTTACTGTTCGTCAGGGAGGGAATGAGGGCTGTGGGCTGAGCATTGTTCTGAAAGTGGAATCGGACCAAGTCCTCTGTGCGCAGATGGAAGAGGAGCAGGGCATAAGTTTAGAGAAGGGATCAGACACTCTCCAGAGAAAGACAGATGACAACTCCATGCAGCTGTCGGGAAAGTTCCGCACTATTGAGCCGTTCCAGTGACTTTAGGGAATTATGCTGTTTGGGGTAGAAGTTCCAGACAAAACTCTGAATTTAGGCTAGCTTTCAGTTACATGCGCCAAAAACCTTGAAGACATTCTTGACCTCTCTCTCTCCCCTCTCTCTCCTCCCCTAAACCCCCACCCCTCCATATCCAATTTGTCAGAAAATCCTATTGGCTCTGTTTTCAAAATATATCCAAAAGCTGATTATTTCTCAGCACCCCCATTGCTGCCACCCTGGTCTGAGCCACCAACACCTCTCACCTCAGTTGCTGGAAAGACTCCTCCTGGGCTCCTGTTTCCACCCTTGGTCCCTTGCAGTCCACAAAGGAGCCAGAGAGAGACTTTTGAAATATGTCAGATGATGTCTCTCCTCTGCTGCAAGAAACCAACGTCCTTTCACTGCCCTCAAAGATCCTACACGCTTGGCTCCCGTGGCAGCGCTGCCTCATCTCTGATCTCTCTCCACCTAGCTCACGTGCTCCAGCCACGCAGCCTCCTCCTCATCTTCTTCCTGACCAGGACCACCTTTGCCTCCCGGGTTTCCTCAGGTGCAGCTCCCTCAGCCCGGGGCGCTCCTTCCCCAGATGCATTCTTGAGTCATCCACCTCAGCTCCTCAGGCCTTTGCTCAAATTTCAGCTTCTCAAAAAGCTCTGCACCATCTAAAAATTGCCAATGTATACCAACCTTCTCTAAACTGCTCTATTTTTCTCACATCATCCCTTTCTAAGGTTATTTATAAACACATATATGCATATAAAATGCATTTATTATGTGTAGATTATGCCTTCTACCTGTCTTCTCCCAAGCTAAAACGTAAAGCTCCATGAGAACAAGGGATTTCATATTATGTGTTAATTGGTGGATCCTGTGAGCTTAGTACAATCTCTGGCATATAGATGGTTCTCAATAGGAACAATTTAAATCAACAAAGTAATTTATGGTTTAAAAAAATATACTTAATGGTCCCTTTACCAGACTGGGATCTTCCTAATGGTGGAAAAGATGTCATCCATCTATTCATATATATGTTAAACATTTACTGAGCATCTACTCTGCACTAAGCACTATGCTGAGACCTAAAATACAATGATGAACAAAACATGTATGGATGGTCCTGCCTTCACAAAACCGATGGTCTGGTGACTAGAGACAGATACTTAACAAATAACATCACAAATAAAGAGAAAGTTACAAGGGGCACAAATGAACTAATAAATAAGAATGGGAAAGATACCATGTTTTGGGTTAGGTTTGTGGCACAGGAGAGGGAAATTACTGAGGAAATTCAAGATTTATTTGTGAGAACCTGGTGGAGATCCTGGGGAAAAAAAGATTTTTTTAAAAGATAGAAAATATGGGAGCAATGGATGGATTAAGTGAGGTTGAGGAGAATTTTACGGCAGACATGAGTTCCAAATTTCTGGTTTAAGACAACAGGTGGCCATAACTGCTATTGTGTGAATTGATGGCTGAATCATGGTCCTCCGAAGAAATTCATGTCCTAATCCCTAGGACCTGTAAATGATCTCTTATTTAGAGAAAAATTCATCTTTGTAGATGTGACTGAGGATCTTGAGATGGGGAGATGATCTTGAATTATCTAGGTGGAATCTAAATGCAGTCACTTGTATCCTTATAAAAAGAGGCAGGAGGAGATTAAAACGCATACACACACAGAGGAGAAGGCTATGTAAAGACAGGGCAGAAGAAGAACCTAAGATGCTAGAAGACTGGAGTGATGTCACCCACAAGTCAAGTGTGACAATTAATTTTACGTGTCAACTTGACTGGGCCATGGAGTGGCCAGACATTTGACCAAACATTATTTTTAATGTGAGTGAAGGTGTTTCTGGTTGAGATTAATATTTAAATGAATAGACTGAGTAGATTGCTTTCACCAAAGTGGGCGGGCCTCATTCAATCAATTGAAGATCTGAGTTGAAGAAAAAGCCCGCGTAAGCGGGAATTTCTCCTATACGACTGCATGAGCTGGAGCATTGGTCTTCTCTAGAGAGATGGCTTCATCTTATTGGTTCTGTTTCTTGGGAGAATCCTGACTAATTAAAGAATGCCGGCAGACAACAGGAGCAGTGACAGGCAAGGAACACATTCACCCCTAAGCCTCCAGAGGGAGCACAGCCCTGCCAACACCTTGATTTCAACCCAGAGGGATTGATGTTCGATTTTGGCCTCCAGGATTGTGAGAAAATAAATGTGTGCTGGGTCGAGTCAGCTCATTTTTAGTAATTTATTACAGAAGCCATAAGATATTAATACAATAGGGGCTATTATACAAGAAAAGTCTAAGTATGTGTGTGTGGAGGGGGTGGTATATCAAGATTCCATCTGGGGCCAGGTGTGGTGGCTAATGCCTGTAATCCCAGCACTTTGGGAGGCCAAGGCTGGTAGATTACCTGAGGCCAGCCTGGCCAACATGGCGAAACCCTGTCTCCACCCAAAAATACAGAAATTAGCCAACTGTGGTGGTGCACACCTATAACCCCAGTAACTCAGGAGGCTAAGCAGGACAATCACTTGAACCCAGGAGGCGGAGGTTGCAATGAGCCAAAATTGTGCTACCACACTCCAGCCTGGGTGACAGAGTGAGACTCTGTCTCAATAATAATAATAATAATAATTTAAAATAAACTTGTTAAAAAACATTCCATTTGGAACATGAAATCTGAGGTGTCTAGCACACACCTCTGGAAGGAAGGCCAAATAGGGATTTGGATATGCAGGTATGGGACTGATGGAATGGTCTGAGCACCTGTGCTCGAAGTGCCAAAGTCCAAGGGACTGAAAAACTGTGGGAAGTGAAGTGAGAAAGACAGCAAGCACATGTCCTGAAGAACTCTCAACACCGGAAGATCAGGTGGAAAGGCAGCCTGAGAAAGAAACTAGGAGAACGTGGGGTCTTGAAGGCCAAGGGAGGTGAGTGGTTTTGAATGACAGGGTGATCACCTCCAGAACAGAATCCAATCTGGAGTCGATTTTATGATGAGGATGATGAGGAAGGAGAAACAGCCTGTGTGGACAACTTATTCTTAAAGTTTGGCCTGGAAAGTGCATAAAGAAAGTAGATCGTTGCTATGAATATCAGATCCAGGAAAGGCTTTTTTATTCTTATTTTCATATGGCAGAGTTTAGGGCAATTGCATATGATTTGGAAAATGACCCCAAAACGGAAACAGTTGGAAACGCAGGTGAGACAAGTCTACCTACTGAAGCCTGAGAAGGCTGAAATGAAGGGTGCAGAGAGCAGGTCTCAATCCTGGCTGTAGTTTAGGATCCCCGGGGACATTTTTATAAATCCACATGCCCAGCCTAAACCCAAGATGAATGACATTAGACTTTTTGATTTGGAACACAGGCATCAATCAATCATTGTCAAAGCTCCTTAGGTGATTCCAATGAGTGGTTCAGAGCACACCTGGAAATCATGGCAGTGCATCCAGGGAGGATCAGGTGTGTTTGCAGCCACACGGAGAGGAAGGTTTGAAGGTTTTGTGGGTGTAAATTAGGAATTTCCTAGCTGCAGCTTTCTATTTCCAAAATTCAAGGCAAGGTCATATACTGAGTGTGTGCTGAGCATGTAATGGAAGAAGGGGAGGCTAAGGGCTGAAGAAACATAAAGAAAGATGACACAGTTCACCTGACAGTGGGGAAGGGAAGATACCCCATCTGGAGAACTGTGGCAAGAATGCTGGGCAAACCGTTATGACACATCACCAGCATCGTGCCACACGAGGCCTGCCCGAGCAGGAGAACGTCTCAGAGATGTCTGCAAGGGCAGCCAGGCTGAGGTCAATACGAATTTTCAGGCGGTAATCTCCAAGTGACATTCAGAAAGCGGTCACTAGGTGGCAGGGTTAACATTTGCAAACTAACTCCTTTCGCTGCCTACCGTGTAGGAGTGAACCTGACAACACTCCATGCCAAAAACCCAGACTTCCAGGTCTGCCTGCAGTTTGCTGTGCCGAAGTAGCTAGCAAGAAGAGTCATCAGTCAATGATGATTTCAGGTGGCTGTTTCATCTGAACTCGCTAATCCATGTTTATTTGGTTTCACTTCTCTCCAGCTCACATGTGCCTCTTGAGCACTTGAAACATAGACTGAGAAACTGAATATTGAATTTTATTTCATTTTAACTTGTTTGAACATTAGAAACTAATACTTGATTCAGTGGCTGAAGAACTTGCAAGAGTGCCTGAACAACTTGATTATGTCAATCTACTTTTTTGGCTATTAATTTTATGAAATCTAAATACAGATCAAATATTTCCAATGAAAATACAGTGCCAAAATTGAGATGTGATGGAAATGTAAAACAAGCCCTGGATTTTGAAGATATACTATGAGGTCAGAAGGTAAACATCTCACTAATATTTCACATCAGCTATATTGGTTTTATATGATTGCAATAACATTTTGATATATTGAGTTAAATAAAATACATTCCTGAAATTAGTTAATTTTTCACTTTGGGGCAGGGAGGACTGCCATGTCGTTTATTAAGAGAAAGCAAAATGAAGCAAGGAGCTGCTCTGGGAACACACAGGGTGATGGCACAAGAACACAATAGCTAGTGTGCCCCCAGTCCTGGAGGTCCCTGCCTGCTTCCCCCACCAGGGCCTGCCCAGGGTCTTAGGGCAGCCTCCCTACCCAGCTTGAGGCCTGGGGCTAGCAGGCGCCTTAACCCCTTGTCCTAGGTCTGAATTGCAATGGAGCTCAGTCATTCCCCATATTAGCACACCATTTTGACATCACATTTTGACCTCTCCAGAAACTACCGAACCGCAGTGCCCCACCCAGCTGTACAGGTTTCTCTGAAAACCACAGCCTAGGCTACCTCCAAATCAATTCTGAGAGTAGTTTTGACATGCCTGATTCACTTGAAGCAAAGAATTCTTGTCATTTGTTCAGTTTATTGGCTCTTGACTATTTAATGTGCACGTTTCAAAGTTACAAGTCAGCCTCACTTTATACAGCCAAGATACGTGTAGTTAAATTTTTAAAAATCAAGTCATCAAAAAATGCACCAGGTATGTTACAGTTTAAAAAAATTCTACAAAAAAAACCCTATTCTGTGAGCACAGTCACAAATAATAGGAGTCATTTGATAAAATAATGTTTATCAGTTCTACAAATTAAAATTGTTATGGTAGATTTGTTTAAAGCAAATTAAACAATATTTAGAAGGTGGAAAGGGAATTTTAGAATTTCCTCTTTTTACTTCTTTTTTTTGTTTGTTTGTTGTTAATTATAGGCTGCAACAGGAACCACAGTAATTATGTTCCAAAGAGAAAAACTATGCTAGAATTTGAAACTAGAATGTCAGCATATCACCATATTTGGCCATTGCTGATGGTATCTCTCTGTAAGGACTTTTTCTCTACCTTCATGTCTCTTTATGAAGTCTTATCGTGGTATATACTTATTCAGCAATATAAACTGGATTTGTTTTCTCTGGTTGAAAATCTTGAGACACACCGGTTCTTAGCTTTTTATTTTCTTCTCCACAGGCTTCATATCTCGCATTTCATTTGGAAAAAAAAAAAAAAAAGTCAAAAAGCTAGGTGTGTTCCACCTCAGAGGTGAACTGCCTACCGTATTGGCCAATGTCAGAGCTATGGGACATGCCACATGTCAGGGGGCTGGAGCCCACCACTCCCTGACTTACCTCCTACCAACACATCCCAGTGTGGCTCAGCTGGCCACGAGGTCCCAGACCCTGGAATAAACTCCGAGCCGGGGTCTCAGGCAGGTTTCCTCTCTGATGGTGCTGCCTGCTGAGCTGATCAGGCATCCGAGCAACCCCGAGAACTCAGATGAGTGGGCCCCAACTAGACATTGAGGGAAGAAAACAAATGGGGGCTACCTGGGCCTTCCACGGACCAAGAAAGATGATGATCCCACAGAAACAAAGTTCTGGTGAATAAGGAACAAATGGGAAGATAAGATGATGAAAAGCCACAGCCTCGAGTGAGGTTCAGCAATAAAAAGGAACATAAAAGTCTGAGGGATGAAAGCTAAAAGAGATAGGCCCAATTAAAGCAAGAACTGAATGCTGACCAAACCGGCCTTACAGGAAAAAGATTTTCAGAAAGAAAATGCAATCGAAGGGAAAGAAATGACAGGCAAAGAAACAAGTGCAACGTATGAAAATCAAAGAAAACTAATGAAGATGCGTTTTCCTGAGCACTGAGGTCAGAAGGATTGAACAAGGTTTTGACCAACTCTCCATCAATCTCCATATAAAGTGATACCTTTCTGCTATTGAGGTTGGTTTGGTTTTGTTCTCGTCAGAAATGATAGTTGTTTCCAGATCTTAGATTAGAATTGAAAACTTGGGAAATATTCAGAGACACAATATTTTTTATTATTTTGAAATTAAAACTCCCAAATGTAAATTGCCCCGAAGTAGCAAATCTCAAAAACCTAAAAAATCTTACATCTGTTCCAGCCATGCAGAAGCTGCAAGAGAACTATTTACAATAGCTTTGATCAGTATTATTTATAAAACAGAAATCTCACGACTCTACTTGGAGCAAGTAGCACTTTCTTCTGGGGAAATTATTGGGGGAAAGCAAAGGATTTTGATCCCAACTATATCAAATTTGGTGGCTTTGGGCACTTACTGGAAGGACCCAAACTCTGCTTTAAAACAGACAGAAACCGGTATGTGAGATCCAAGTCATCTCTAGAAAGATGTTTAGAAAACGTGCAAATGTTCAGATATTGCCATAATAAAAGCCCTCTGCAGAATCTTAGCCATTTACTTCTAGTTCTCAAGCTCATCCCCAAGCCCCTTCATATTCTATACGGGACACTCACAGGCAGGCTGACTGCTGGAGATCTTAAGTGATTGGAGGGAGCCTCCCTCACAGGGGGAAGACGGGGCAGTAAGCAGAGATTTAGTATGCAGACCTGGCAGGCCACCTTAATTAGCTTCTTCACATGTACAAGCATTTCCTCGCAGCCCTACTTAACGATGAGCAGTCATCGTGTGCCCTAATTCAGAGACTCTGTATCAACAATAAATTGGGCCTGGGGCAGCCTCCGCCTGCCCTGTCATTAAAGAGTCCTATTTACAGTGGCCTTTAAAGTCACTCCATCTCCTTAGCACTGGAAAGTCACCACAGTTTGCAGTGTTTACTTTGGTGGTCGACAGCCATAAGCACTCGGTGGTCCTGGCAGTAGCTCAGAGCCCATAGATTCTATGCAATTAGGAAAATACATCTGCAAGAAGCGAGGAGTGGCCCACAGGCTTGGGGACCAAGTTAGCATGTCCTTGGCATTTACTAAGTCCAGATGTCTTTATCTTCTGGGCAGGAAGTCAGAGCCTGTCCAGATGGCATCTTGATTGCTTTTGGCCCAGCTGATTAAATTTCTAAGTCTGACATCTCTTCCAAATACCCTCTCCATCCTATGAAATGTGGTTGTCAGATAAATGCCAGAAAGAATCCCCACAGAGGACCGCAAACTGGGAGGGCCTGAATGCAAACCTGAGTGCCTGAGAAGTCCGCGCTGAACACATTTCCTGCCATATGGCTGGGGTTCTGGGATTCTTTCCACTACAAGCAAGGGGATTTCTTGAGAAGCAGTATGGTGGGGGGCAAGAGTGAGCCTGGGATCAGAGAGAGTTAGGAGTCCTGGAACTTCCACTTTCTGACCTGCGACCTTGTGTGTATTTCTGACCTTGCTGTACTCATCTGTAGATTTGGAATAAAAATACGACCTACATCAACGAGTCGTTCTGAAATTATATGTGATAATGGACATCAAGTGTCTACAAGAGAACCTGGCATATAGTATGTGTTCTCTACATACATTTAATTTTTGCTCTTACTTTTACTCTGCCTCCTGAGGAGCTGCTCCTTAAAATCACAAACCGAATATGGACAAGGTATCAGCCTGGTCACTCACACATGCTTTATGCCAGAAATAACACATAATTTTTGCCAAGCATGGTGGTTCATGCCCATAATCCCAGCTACTCAGGAGGCCAAGGCAGGAGGACCACTTGAGGCCAGGAGTTCATGACCAGCCTGGGCAACACAGCGAGAACTCCGCCTCTAAAAGGTTTTTTAATTATTATTTTTGTAATTTCTTTCTTTTAGAGACAGAGGCTCACTCTGTCACTCAGGCTGGAGTGCGGTGGTGCGATCTCAGCTCACCGTAGCCTCGACTCTCTGGGCTCAAGCAATCCTCTTGCTTCAGCCCCCCAAGTAGCTGGGACCACAAACATGCACCTCCACGCTTGGCAAATTTTTGTGTTTTTTGCCTGACAAAAGACAGGATGTGAAAAATGTCCCTGAAGGGCTAAAAGTGAATAATAACATAAGTAGCTTGAATAATAATGTGAGTAATCTCAACTCTTGGGACTGTTAGACTCATCTATTGTTCATTTACATTCTTAACGAAAAAATGACAGGGTAGGATTAGATTATTTAAAAACTTATTCTTAGCTTAAAATTTCTGATTTTAATGCACACTATTGAAACTACTTTATTTCAGAGTTGAGAGTTTATCTCAGAATTCCAATTCCCAGCCCTATACTCACTCTAGCCTCTGTATCTCAGTCCCTGTTAATATTACATTCATTTACAGTTTGAGAGAAAACCCTAAGGACGCCTTTAATATTTCTGCCTTCAAAAAATGCATCAGATGAAAAGAGAAGCTAGTGAATGGTACTGATGTTATGGTTAATTGAAAGTTAAAGCTTAACAAATATTCTAATATGCCACATATATTTTTCAGGACTATATACATGTGGATGACCACAAAAAATACTGAAACCCAGATTTGGGTAAATGTTCCAACACCAGATAGTTTTCAAATTGCTATAATGAAGGCCCAGAGAATGAATATTTCCAATATCACTTATCTTGAAAAGGAGGTAAATCCTGGGGCAGGGCGTGCAAACGTCTTTGGATCAGACAAGATAAGACCTCCCTTCCCCTGATTATGGAAGCCAAGAAGATTTGGGCTCAGAGGCATGAAAGGAATTAGACAGCTCACCTCTGTGACAAAAACTTCTCTGTGATGTGAGGATACTGTGCCTGTGCTGTTGCTCTTGGTGGCATTGGCGGCAGTGCCAATAACAGTGCAGAGAGGGCTGGGTGTGGAGGCTCATGCCTGTAATATCAGCACTTCGGGAGGCCGAGGCGGGCAGATCACCTGAGGTCAGGAGTTCAAGACCAGCCTGGCCAACATGGTGAAACCCTGTCTCTACTAAAAATACAAAAACTAGCTGGATGTGGTGGTGGGTACCTGTAATCCCAGCTACTTGGGAGGCTGAGGCAGGAGAATTGCTTGAACCTGGGACATGGAAGTTGCAGTGAGCTATCATACAGTTGCACTCCAGCCTGGGCAACAAGAGCAAAGAAAGAAAAAAGCAAAGAGAAATAGTTCTGGATGAGGGTCAGCATCGCAGGGCTGTCCAGCTTCAAAAGTACACAGCTGAGCTTGAAATTGAAGGTCAAATTGAAGAGGACCGGAACGTAACACCCCAAAATACACCACTTTGATGTGTTGATTATTTTGACCTGAAGGTAATTAAGAAATCGCAGATGCCAGAAGGGCTTCCTGGTCTCCCCATTTTTACCTAAAAATAGGGCATAAATTTCCCATAAGACAGCTCCCCTTCCTGTACTAGGAATAAGAGAATGTTCTTCTCACTGGAGACAAAGAGTCAAAACAGAACTTACTTAACCCTTGCCTTTCATTAGTTCCCCCCATGCATTTCCCAGTCACTTTCCCACAGTTCACTGCTCCTAGCTCAAATCCCTTTTCTTTGTCTTGTCACAATTCCACAATTGATTGCTCCTTGTTAAAATGGTATGTAAGCCTCTGGGTCTAACCACCAGCTTGGGATCTTCCCATCTTTCTAGGAAGCCCTTGTGCCACATAAAAATATTATAATCAAATAAAATTATTATGCTTTATCTCCTGTTAATCTGTCTTTTGCCAGTTCAGTTGACAGGCCACAGTCTGAGAACAAAAGAAGGTAGAGGGAAAGTCTTTCTTCCCCTATAAAACCATGCCAGACTTGAGGAGAGCCTGGTTTCCTCTCAAGCTGTGAGAAGGGTATCCGCATCACTTGCTCTGTCTAGCCTGGTGGCCTCATAGGTATCATCAACCACGGAGACAGAAGCATAAACAGCATGACAAGAAAGCAGGAGTAGAGGAACAGAGGGCTCGATTCTGGTGCGCTCATGAAGCAGCACAACAATAACCCTCAGAGAGAGGTGGGCTTAACTTTGGGCCTTTATGGCTCTGAACTTTGGGTTATAATAATTTGATTTAAAAAAAAAAACAGGCCGGACATGGTGGCTCACACCTGTAATCCCAGCACTTTGGGAGGCCAAGGCAGGTGGATCACCTGAGGTCAGGAGTTCGAGACCATCTTGGCCAATATAGTGGATCCCGTATCTACCAAAAATATAAAAATTAGCCAGACATGGTGGCACACACCTGTAATCCCGGCTACTCAGGAGGCTGAGGCAGGAGAATCTCTTGAACCCAGGAGGTGAGGCTGCAGTGAGTCAATATTGTACCAATGCACTCCAGCCTGGGTGACAGAACGAGACTTCATCTGGAAATAATAATAATAAAATAAAATAAAATAAATAAACATATTGGGAAATATAACAATATAGAGTAAAATTGACTATACAATATTTAAAATATTCGTGTAAAATTTTAGAAGCAAATAAATTTAACCATCTAGAGGCAGGAATGTAGGAAAGCAGGCTTGAACAAAAAGCAGAACTACAACTAAATGTACAGAGGGTAAAAATATAGGTCAGTTTAATACCAGCTCGTGTCCATAAGATATAACATAAATTACTTGTTTTAATTATCTAATGAAATTATTTTAAAAATATCTAGTTTTTGGCTAAACTTAGATCACAAAAGTATATTTTGGTTTGCACATCCTTGAAAGAAAGTAAATTAGTCTTTTGAGGTAAATTTCCTTTGAGTTATCACCAGGAATGAGACTGAAGGGCCAAATAAGGTATCCTAGGACCCTAGACCACTCCCAGATTATAAATACATGGCAACAAAAAAGTGAATGTATGGGCCTCACCAGACAGGAAATTCGGTAGTTCTATGGGGTCACCCATGGGGAGACAGCTGACCACAGGGGACAAACTGCATTTAAATGTAGTAGAATAAAAGACAGCACACCACAAAAACAATGATTTGGGATTTGTATATAAATATATGTTAATATCTAATATAAGGGTGTTTGAACTTTTGAAAACTTCTGGGGTCCACAGTCTGCTGTTTCCTCACTGACATGGATGCTAGTCAGTAGAAATAAAACATTTCTGGTGTGTTTTCTCATGTTCCCTTCTCCCTCTCCATATCTCTGCAAGAACTGGTTCTCAGCATGGGGGTTGGCAATTTTATCCCTCAATGGCATTGTGAGTCAACTGGGATTACAGAAATCACGGCGCCCATCACTCAGCCAAACTTCTCTCTGTAATTTTTGTTTGCCAAGAAGATGTGAGGCAAATCGAGGGTAACTCAATATTATTGGCTCAAGCCAAAAATTCTATTACAAAAGTAAATTGGAAATCATAGTTTTGAAATAAAGTAATGGAGATTTAAATAAAGAAGTACCTTGTTGATAAGCTAGTTCAACTCCATCATTTTGCAGATAAGCAAACTGAGGCTCAGAGAGACTGCCCCAGTGACACACACCGTGAGTGGCAAAGCTAGGATTAAAATTCAAGTCAGTGCTTGCCTTGGGCAATTGAGAAAACATTTAGATAAACAGTCTGCTAGAGGTTGCAATACATTAATTTATGGCATAGTTTGAGGAACTAGAGATTTTTAGCCTAGAAAGGGAAAGATTCAGGGAATACCTGAAGGTAGAAAAGGCCTTGAACTTACTCTGTTAGCCAAAGGAGACTTTAAAAGTTCAATGTCAGATAAAACCTTTTGAACAATCAAAACTGGCCAAAACCATTGAAGGGTGAGGAATGATGTGTTTTCTGTCACCTGAGGCATTTCAGAATAGCCTGAAAAATAACTCAGTATGTTTTTGTCTACAGAGAGGGGTGAATTAAGGGGTGTGTAGGAGAGAATTCAAGCATGAAAATCATTTGGATGGGGTGACCTGTAAGAGCATGTGATTCTTTATATCCAAATTCTGGGACCAAATAAGAGTTTCGTTCTTGCCTCTAAACTCTAAAACCTATCTTCTCATCTGTTTGTAATAGTTTAAATTTTAATCTATTTCATATTTCAGAGTCTTATGCCCTGAATATGTGATTTGAATGCTGTGGCAGAAGGTCACTCATATTCATTCATTTTCTTTTACTCTTATATACTTGCAGTGAGTCTTTTGAATCATTATGCAAACACATGCAAATCATATGCAAATGATGTAGCCTCAGAAAATGACAAAATCTGATGGCCTTAACTGAGCCATCAGACCTTTCTTTAAGAAGGAAAGTAATATGCCTTTCGGCATCTCTGGGGCAAGAGACAATTTCCTGAGAGTGATATTTACATGACATCAGAATTTGTTACTCAGTCTTTGCTTCACATTCTGCATATTTATGTGGGACTTTAAGGAAAGCATTTTCACAGATATGATCCTATTTGATCCTCATAATTACCCGGTGATGTAGGCAGAACACGAATTCTAATTCTTGTTTTTCAGATGGGAAAACAGACTTAGAGAAGTGAAGTGACTTGCCCAAGGTCACTCAGTTGGCAAGCAAGGATCTCAGGTCTAGCACTAAACCTTTCCCAGTCCTCAGCTCTTACCATTGCACACTGATGGATGTCTTCTTTGAAGCAAGGTGATCTGTCATTGGTCGGGGGTTGCTTAGACTGTGTCTTGCTGATGGCACCTTCAGAGATTACTTTGTTGATGAAGATGGCATTTTAAGAGTGATTGGGAAAAGCCCAAATATGTGTAGCAGCCCCAGCAGAGTGCCAAGTACATATTTCCTCCAATCCCCTCTGCTTTTTGGCATCTTCTCTGAAATCTTCAAATGAACATCATTCTTCACCTCATCTACTCTTCAGCTCCTTCCAGAGGCGAAATCCTTTCTTAAACCATGAAGAGTAGTAGCACAGTCTCTGCGGTGAGGTTTTCTGGATCTGAAGCCCTAGAGCACCACTTTCTAATTGTGTGCCTTGGAGAGGTCATTTAATTTCTCTAAGCATCAGTTTCTACATCTGTAAAATGAGAGAAATAATAATATCTCTTGTATGGAATACGTGGAAATATTTGAGGACAGGGAAATGCAGCAAAAACCAAAAATTAAACCTGACCCAGTGTCTGACACATAGTAAGGACTCGATAAATGGCAGATACTACAGTCATTTTCTTCATCATAGTAATACAGTAGCTGTGGTGGCAGTAGTGGTAGTAGTACTCGAGTCATTGTGAACTCTGATACTGAGAACTGGGTTCTTGGACATGGAGTGGGAGAACAGCAACATGAAATATATCCTGTATTCCAGAGGGCTGGAGAACAGATAGAACAGGTAGCTAAATGCAGCCTATTGAGGAATGTTTGATCTTTGACTTTCTTTCATTGCCACACCTTGCTCCATGATAAGGGTAATTGCAATCCTGCTTCAAAACTATTTGTAAGAAGAAACAGAGCCAAGGCTGGCATCCCTAACTCTGCTGTCCCCTAGCCAGGCTGCTCTGTCTATAGCAGTGTTTCCTCCTTCCCCAGGCCAGGTTAGGAAGGAACAAGAGGGGAGTTCACCCCAACTGCTTTAACAAGCCTGAACCACCAGGTCAAGAGATGAAATCATCTTCCTCCTACACAAAGACCAGAGGTGGGGATGGCCAAGGTGGGGATAGCCAAGGTGGCCAAGGCAGCAGCTGAGGCTCAAGGGGCAGATACATTCTCAAGCCTGCTTCCTATTGCTCCAGCTCCCAGCTCAGCAGGTGCCATGAAGGGCTCAGTTCTTTAATCTGCCCACACAGAGTGCTCTGCCCCTTCCAATGTTCTCCAACACCTCTTCTACTCACTCACCTAGGATAACTAAGAAAGTGACCTCCTTGGTGGGCAGAGCTTCCACAGCCTTCTCGGGGAAAAGGACCAGAGCTGTTGGAGTTGGCCAAATGCTTGAAGTCGACATAAAGTCAATTGGAACCATCACAATGAGTCTGTGTGATCAGCCCAAAGGGACTGCACAACTGATTCATGCTCCGTGGTAGGAAATGCACTGGGCCATTCTGGGGCTGGGTCCTCAGTTATTTTTGGCAAAGATGGGTGGTATGCAAAAGAGACTTCCTTTTTTTTTTTTTTGAAGCACAGAGTCACAGAATGCTGAGCAGTCAACAGCATTTCTTGCTCCAAGATCACCCTTCTGACTACCTCTCTGGCTGCCAAATTGCCAGCACCTTCATAGCTTGATAGCTTCAGGGCCTTCATAGTTTCTCAGCTCCAAGCATTAGGTAAACCCAACACGCTGGGATTGCACTGGTCCTACAATGGCTTTTGACTGCAGCTGCTTCTTTTTGGTGGTGCTGTTTTCTGCCAGCTGTAAAGTCATCACCTCCTTGGATCAGATGTGCATTGAGGTGAGTCCAAACTGTTTGTCTTTATCCAGATTAAACCGTCTGAAAATTTTGAGATTTAGCATGCAGCCCAATCTGAGCTTTGGCATTTCAATATCCACCGTCTTTAAAAATGAAATGAGGTATATATATATAAGTTTTATTATTGTGAGAAAGAAGCCAACGAGCTCAGCCAGGAGATCATCTGGTGGCATCTTAATAGGAAGCAATGAGATTTTTTTCTCTTTTTCAATTTCCCCCAAATAATCCCAAGCGGGTCATAAGACATCAACAGGGTCTCTGTGCACAAAGCAGACCCCTAAGCCTGACTCAGCCTGGGGGAGCTGTTGGTTTAACATCCCCACTGTCACATGGGGCTATCCCAATGAGTCCTTTGGTCTCCTGGCTCTCAGGGTGAGAATTAGTAAAGACAAGTCTGTTCCAGGCTTTAGAGCATTGAAAAGATCATTCTGAATGAGGCTGGCTTTCTCCTCGACTTGGACAGCCCTCCATCTGTTTTACTAACCCACAGGAGTAAAATCTGAGAATATAGCCAAATTACACCTTCTGTTTTGGACCATA
The DNA here is from genome assembly GCF_001604975.1 of Cebus imitator. Lineage (NCBI taxonomy): Eukaryota > Metazoa > Chordata > Mammalia > Primates > Cebidae > Cebus > Cebus imitator. The sequence goes on along the minus strand of NW_016107821.1, from coordinate 880,497 downwards.
ACAATATTTCTCAACCTGTGGGAAGCTCTTGGAGGGGGTGAAGAGAAAGGAGAAAGGCCTCCGTCTCTTGCCATCCTCTGAAATGCCTCAAACTCCCTCTTGCTTTCTCTGATCCCACAAGTGTTCAGTACCACGTGGCCTGTCAGACAAAGGCTGCATACAGGAGGGACAATGGGTCTTGGTGGCTGCTGGTCTGGGTTGGGCTTAAGAGTAAGAGCCAGGAGTAGCCAGATGTGGAGTTGCCCTGGGGCAGTATTAGAAAGGAGGCCAGAAGGATAAGGAAGAGCAGAGCAAAGCCAGCAGTGGGGTAAGGCTCAAAACTGGGTGAGCAGAGCCTTGTTGGTCTGGCATTAGGAATCAGCAGCAGGCCAAGAGGAGGCACCATGCCCATGAGAAATAAAAGCTGGGAAGGCATGTGTTGGTTTGCTTGGGCCGTCATAACAAATGCCACAGACTGGGCCGAGCGTGGTGGTTCACGCCCGTAATCCCAACATTTTGGGAGGCCAAGATGGATGGATGGCTTGAGACCAGGAGTTCAAGACCAGCCTGGGCAACATGGTGAAACCCCATCTCTACTAAAAATACAAATATTAGCTGGGTGTGGCGGCATATGCCTGTAATCCCAACTATTCAGGAGGCTGAGGCAGGAGAATCACTCAAACCCGGGAAGTAGAGGTTGTAGTGAGCCATGAATGTGCCACTACACTCCAGCCTAGGTGACAGAGCAAGACTCCATCTCAGAACAAACAAACAAACAAAAAATATACCAAAAAACAAACAACAACAAAAAACAATTACCACAGATTGGGTAGCTTAAACAAGAGAAATAAATTGTCTCACCGTGCTGGAGGCTGGAATTTCAAGATCAAGGTGTTGGCAGAGTTTGCTTCTTCTGTGCCCTCACTCCTTGGCCTGCAGATGGCCATCTTCTCTCTGTGTCCTATCATGGCCTTTCCTCTGTGCATGAGTGTCCCTGGTGTCCTCTTGTGTGTCCAAATTTCCTCATCTTTTAAGGAATCCAGTCAGATCAGATTAAGGCCCACCTATATGACCTCAGCTTATTTTAATGACCTATTTAAAGGTCCTATCTCTAAATGCAGTTACATTATGAGGTCCTGGGGGTTAGGACTTCAACATATGAATTTGATGGTGGGGGAGAGAAAATTCAGCCCATAACAGAAGGGGAAGAGTGAGAAGTTTTTATCAGCCCCAGAAGGCTGTCTTCTCATCCTTCAGGTTGGAAGGTCTGTAATTGCCCAACAAGGTCTTCCTGCCCACTGCACAGACAAAATCAATCCGCAGAGACTACGGCATTGCAGTAAAGAAAGTTTCATTGATGTGAGATGGGCCACACCAGGTGGAAGACAGAGTTATTACTCAAGTCAGTCACTTCAAAGTCTTGGAGATTAGCGGTTTTCAAGACAGTTTGGTGGGCAGGGGACACGGGAATGGCAAATGTTGACTGGTTGGGGATGAAGTCATAAGGTTTTGGAAGGTGGTTCTCATGTCCACCTTTGGGTAGGGCCACAGGATGAGTTAAGCCAGGAGTCTGGGTGGGGTTAGTCTGAAAGATATCTCAAAAAAAATTCTTAGGTTCTATAATAGTGATGTTCTCTATAGAAGTAATTAGGGAAGTCACAAATCTTGTGACCTCTAGTCACATGACTCCCAAACAGTAAGGAGTAACTATGCCAACATCTTAGCAGAATTCAAGCCCCTTTTATAATGCTAACCTGGGAGCCTTTCATTAGCTTTATAAAGATGCTTTCATTTTAAGAAGGGCTATTATCCTTGCTTTAAGGTTAAACTATAAATATGTCCCAAATTCAGCTTGGTCTACACACAAGAATGACCAAGGAGAGATTGGAGGTTAGAAGTAAGATGGAGTCAACTATGTCATATTTCTCTGTCATAATTTTGCAAAGGTGGTTTCAGGTCAATGTCATACAGACATGTGGGAGGCATGACAAGTGGGTAGGAATGAGGACACCATCCCCTCAGTGATCAGGGACATAGGTTATCCCCTCCTAGTGAGAGCCTCTGATGGGATAATATACGCATTTAATTCCAGCTCATTGGAAAGCAGGCTGTTTTAAATGCCTCACTCTTATATACCTACAAGTTTAACTCTGAAATCCTTGCATCAGCGGAAGGCCTAGTCCTTTGGCTGCCTGTTCTGGGGCCTTCGGTGCTATTCATGTCTCAGGAGTGGTGTTCAGGGTTCTAGGGTCTGCAGGCCTGGCCCTGTGTGGTAGCAAAGGCTTTCCTTTTTGGATAAGCCAGATGAAGCTGAACCATTCCATAACAACAACCTTCCTGCAGCTGTCCCTCTGAAAGAAGTTTGATTTTAAATGAACTTGTGAGCTATTCAGTTAGCATTGGATCTGTATTTTCTTTTGTTTCATCCATCATGTGTGAGTTCTCAAGAGCAAGATCTAAGGCTGTTTACAGAACCCTTGCTACTGTGTGGATACCAGGGAGGGAGCTGGAGGATGCAAAGACAAATGGAACTTATTCCTGACAGTGTGGAACTTCCAGGCTGCTGGCAAGGGATAAAAAGAAGGGTGGTTAGGAGAATAAACTCTTGCCTTTGACTTAAGGGTTTGGCCTTTTTCAAGTATAAATCACCCCCAACTTTACGCACCCTTCCCCGCTGGTTTCCTTTCCTCTTTTCTTCTTCCCCCTTCAGCTCATGCATAGTGTCTGCACGTTCATGTGACCACCATTACCCTATTAAGCCTGTGAACAAAAGTTCTCTGAAGAGGAATTTGAGGAAGGAGACTTTATTCCAATGAACAGTTTGCAAACTGGGGAGACTGCAGCTTTTGATGCATAGCCTTTGGAAGGTGCATTCCAGAGGACAAATACGGAATTTGGCTTCTATGTAGAGAGATTTCCCACTCAGGTCCCCAATCAGATTCATTTATGCAACAGAAGCATTCAAACTTGCTTAGTTCTGATTGGCTGGTGCAGCTGAGCCCTGACTGGTTGATAAAGCAGAGACTTGACTAGTTTGTTCAGATGAGAGTTGAAAGTTCCAAAATTAAGCAGAGATGAGGGTTTTCAGAAACTCACAGTACACATGTGACCTCTAGTCAGCAACTGGCTGCTTGGCTCTATTTAAAACTTAGGCCCAGTTACCCAGTTGGGATCTGATAGAGTTTGGAGCTGTGTCCCTGCCCAGATCTCAAGTTGAGTTGTAATCCCCAGTGCTGGAGGTGAGGCCTGCTGGGAGGTGTGTTGGGGCAGCTTCCTCATGGCTTGGTGCTGTCTTGGTGATAATGAATTCACCTGAGATCTGGTCATTGAAAAGAGTGGCACTTCCCCTGTAATTTTCTCTCCTGCTTTCACCATGGAGTGTGCCTGCCTCCTCCCCCTCTGCCTTCTGCCATGATTGCAAAAGTCCCAAGTCCTCCCCAAGGCCAAGCCGATGCCAGCACTGTGTTTCCTGTAGAGCCTGTGAAGCAGTGAGCCAATTAGACCTCTTTCCTTTATAAATTACCCAGTGTTGGGTATTTCTTTATAACAGTGCAAGAAAGGCCTAACAGAGGATTCAATTTGAAGGATTGGCTGGCGCTTTCAGTTCACATTTGTTTGTAAGCCCTAGCCTAAAAAAAAGGTTTTTGTTTTGAGCTTAACAAACTTTTTGTCAAAATAAAACATACATACAGAAAAGTTCACAAGTCATAGGTGTGCAGTTAAATGAGTTTTCACCATGTGAACACATCCACGTTACCATCACACAGATCAAGAGGTAGAAAATTCTCAGCACCTCAGAAGCCCTCCGCATGCCTGCTCCCTGTCATTAGCCCCTGAAAGCATCCAGTATTCCAGCTTCCATCACCAGAAACTAGTTTTGCCTGGTCTTGAACTTTATATACATGGGACCATACAGTGTGTACTCTTTTGTGTCTGGCTTTTTTTCTGGTTCAACATTAAATTTGTGACTTATTCGTGTATGCAGCAATCATTTGTTCATTTTTATTGCTGAATGTTACTCTGATATATCAGTGAGCCACCATTGATTTATTCATTCTACTGCCAATGAGCATTTGTGATGTTTCCAATTTTTTGGCTATTATGAATGATGCTGCTTCGGACATTCTTGTCTATATCTTTAGTAAACAGATGTACAAATGTTTATTAGGTATAGGATTGGGTATATTTGATCATGGGTAAACATATGTTTAAACTTTAATAGATATTGCCAGTTTTTAAAGCGTCAGTATCAGTTTATACTCAGCGGCAATGTACATGAGTTCTAATTGCTCCAAAGCCTCACTAACATTTTGTATTGTTTGCTTTTAAAATGTTAGCCATGCTGATAAGTGGGTATTGGTATTTCACTGGGTGTTAACTTATATTTTCCTGGTGAACAACTAAATTGAGTACCTTTTTGTACTTTAATCACTCATTTGCATATTCTTTCTTGTGTGTGTGAAATGCCTGTTGAAGTGTTTTGCTCACTTTCACTTGGGTTGCCTTTTTTTTTATTCATTTGTAGGAGTTCTTTATGTAATGTGGATATAAATCCTTCATCAGATTGCAAATACCTCTCTCACTCTGTGGCCTGTCTTTCCACTTTCCTATTGGTGTCCTTTGCTGAACCAAAGTTCTTAATTTTAATAAACCTCAACTTACTATTTTTTCTGACTTTTCAGTAAATTTCTGTCCTGTTTAAGAAATTTTTGCCTACCTCAAGGGTTTGATATTATCCCATGTTTCTTCTAGCAGCTTTATTGTTGTATTTATTTTCTATTTCTAGGTTTCACATTTAGATCCATCTAAATTGTTTTTGTTTTTTGCATACAAGTAGTAGTCAAGATTAGTTTTTAAATAAAATGTTTTGTTTGGAAAAATATTCAAGCCTACCTACAGGTTCTAAGATGATTATGTAGTCTACATAGATTCTTCCATTGTCAAATGCTACATGTATTCTTTCTCTTTCTGTTTCTCTTTCTGTGAATGTGTGTCCCTGTATATGTGTGACTTAAGCAAAAATATTAGGACCCATATCAAGTCTTTGGAAGCTGACAAATATGCAAAGAGTAGCTGCAATTCAGTGTTCTGTGATTTGGATTGTGGCATCATTTTAGATGCACTCTTGAAATAGTTATTTGGGAATGTGGGCATGCCTTCCCTTTTCAAGTGAGCTCAGCCTGGCCATCCTTTTCCCTCCATACTACAATAGAAAAGAGTCCTTCAGTCCCTAGGTGAGGGATAAAGGGGGACTCGTTAGCAGAGCTCTTTTTTGGGAATGGAACCCAAGTTGATAGACACAAGGGCTTCCCAATATCTTTTGATAATGATTTAAGGTTGTGAAGATCCAGTTAAACACTAAATTCCCTTGTCTAGTGCTGACACACATTATCACATTAATCCTCACAGTAAACTTGCAAGGTAAAATTACTAACCTCAATCTACAGTTGAGGAAAAGGGAGTCTCAGAGAACACAGCTTGGTGGTTGAGAGCTAGGATTTGAACCCAAGCAGTCTGACTTTACAGACAAACAGAAAACAAAGTGCATGCAACTGGAATGTCCTTTGCCTGGAGGAATAAGATTGACAACAAAGTTATAGGGATGTGCTCTCTAGGGAGTGTTTGCTTTGTTTTCAGAGAGTAATTGTTGCTGTGGGATTTGGTCCAGTCGAAATTGCTCTACCTCGGATGGAGGCATGATTAATGAGGAAGGGTTGGAGGTCAGTGTCCCAGACTCTTCATGCATGGGGGGCTGGCTGCTGCATGTGTCAAGTGCAGATGAGAAATGTGAAAGGTGAGAATAAGCACTTGAGTGAAATTGAAAGAGCTCCAAATTAGAAAATGTTTCAACACTTGCAAGGAGGGAAAATACAGTGGGATGAGGGGGAGTTAGATATACAGCAGAAAGGAGGAAAATAAGAGCCTGATTGAAAAAATGCAAATGAATACCTAGAGGGAAAAAGGATTGCAAATACAGATGTAGCTCTGGGAGCACAGCTCTGAGGCAGAGCTAGAGACAAAATGGATGACACAGGTCCCAGTGCATAGTGGGTCACAGTGCAAATGCCCCTGGACATAGAATAGTGACAGGAATGAGGTAATTGTCATAAATACCACGTGACCTTGCTGCAGCTCTGCTGTCTGCATGAGTTCACATCAAGAAGTCCAGTCTGCAGTGGAGCCAGCAGAATCAGAGAAGTGCAAAGGGGAGTTTGGAAATTGACCACATTTCTAGACTTCTCTAGGAAGAGAAGGCTGGGTCTATAGGAAATGGTCAGGTGGAGATCAGAGAAACTGCAACAGCAGTGGTTATCTGCCTGGAAAAAGCAACAGAAGCACGTGGTCCTGGTGGTGGCCGTGCTATCTGCTTGGGCCCAGTGTTTCTTTGCGTCCCGTCCTTTCACTCTCTGTTGCATTACCATTCTGCTGTTCTGGAAGCCTGGGAATCAGAACTCATGCTCAAAAAAGTTTGATTTCAATCTTGATAGGGAAAATGACACACCTGTATTAATGCAACATTACTACCAAAAATGTATAACCAGAGTCAAATCATGAGAAACATACAAACCCATTACTTGGGACATTCTGCACAATATGAGCCTGTATTCTTCAAAAAATATTCACGACTGAAAGACAATGAAAAGCTGAGGAACCGTCTCAGTTTAAAGAAGTCAAAGGAGATATGACAACTAAATGCAATGTGTGATCCTGAATTGGAAAAACAAAAATTACTGTAAAGAACAATAGTGGGACAATTGGCAAAATTTGGATATAGACAGTATGTTGGATAAGAACATTGTGTCAATGTTAAACATCCTGAATTTCATAATGGCACTGTAGTCCTATAATATCCTTGTTTTTAGGATATATAAGCTGAGGTGTTTAGGGCTTAAAGGTTGTGATGTCGGTATTGTACTCTCAATCCAAAAGAATGTGAATAATAGTGTGTGTGTGCATGCATGTGTGTGTACTTTCTGCCTTAAAAAATTACAATAGGCTGAAAACAAGCTAATGCTTCCTAGATGATTCCAGAGCATGTGGTGATTTGGTATCTCTAGCATCGTGGCCATTTTGATGATACAATTGTGATTACAGAAACTATAAGAAAAGGGCCACGTGTATGTTGAGTCTTAGACATTCTCTAAAATGTGTTTGGTTTCTAAATTCTTTTGTCAGCTGCATTTCTTGTCGCTTGCTTCTTTTTCCTAGAAATCAAAGGCAGAGGATCTATGGCCATTTACACCTAACTAGAGATGATTCAATATTATGGCACAGACTCACGGTGGCCTTCCTGATACTCCTTGGTAGCGTCATCCACTCATTCTGTTTTTCACTGGGTTGAAGCCAAGCTACTTCATTTACCTTCTTTCTATTTTCAAGGAACTCACTCAGGCCACCGGCTTAGTAGCGCTCCTCCTGAAGTCTCAATCTTCTGCATCACATTAGTGCAGTAAAGTGCTTAGGAAAGCACATAAGAGGCTCAGGCACAGAATAATTTAGGTGTCATTGGCACTCATATATTCAGGAGAAGCAGGGAATTGACAGCATTGAGCCTTTTGCTGTAGGGCCAGAACAGAATGAGAAAATTGAGGAAGTCCCTTTTCTCCAACCGTATGTGACATCGGTTATGCCAAAGGAGACCAGAACATACAAATGTCTCCTCCAAGCTAATCAGCACCTTTGCAACTATGGGGGCAGCAGCTGCACATGCATATTCTCTCTGGGTCGTCCATATTCATGGGCATTGAGGGTAGGTCTGGCAACACGTGGTTTTTTTCCCTGCCAGTCAGCTAAATCTAAGTTTTAAATGCAAAGTATGCATTTCAAGGACATTGTGTGGATTTGTGGCAGTGCCTGGCGGACTTTGGGTCTATAAAATGAAGAATAAATTACAAGGAAATATAAATAAAGCATTTTCATCAGTGACAGTTATAATGTTGTCACAATGTCGAGGAAAACTGGGGACTTTCTGTATATGAGCATGTTCTGCAGCTACAAAAAAGTGCATCGCTAAGCAGAAATTAGAGTGAAAAAAAATGAGGTTACAGTGGTGACATCTCAAAAGCCTTCTGCTTCAGAGCAAAGCAGAATGTGTGCAGTTCTGTTTCCCACTAAGCAGAGCTGTTTTCATCTCAGCATGAGAAAAGCCGCTGATCTGGAGTTTAACAGAACAGATCTTTTCCAGGCCAGGGAAGTCTCAGTGGGGCGTCTAGTGAGCCCCTGTGTGTCAGGGAAAGGCAGGGGCTGGAAGGTTGGATGAACTCACCTGGAGCCTGAAATGATCTGAGAGCTGGCCCAAGGTCTGGGATGCAGGTGTTCTTGTGCCTCTCAGGCACTGTCTTACTCGGTTTCCTGCTGCTATCACAGAATGCCACAGGCTGGGTAATTTGTATAGAAAAGTCATTTATTTACCATAGGTGGGAGCTGGGAAGCCCAAGAATATGGCTCTGGTATCTGGTGAGGGTCTTCTTGCTGTGTGATTCCATGGAATAAGGTATAAGCAAGCAAGTGGACAGAGCAAATGGAGGCCTAACTCACCCTTTTATCAGGAGTCCAGTCCCGTGATAAATAACACACTCTGCAATAATGGCACTAATTCATTCATGAGGGTGGATTCTTCATGATCCTATCACTTCCCAAAAGCCTCATCTCTTACTACTACAATGGCAATTAAGTTTTCAGCACATGAACTTTGGAGGACATATTCAAACCATAGCAAGAACTTTCCCTGGAGATCATTTATGTCTTCCCAAGGAGACTCTGCAGGCAAAATATACTCCATCAGACTTTCATACCTGCTCCCTTAGACCTTCCCATCTGCCCCCACTAATCTTTATCCTAAAGCATTAGCCAGATATATAATGACCCCACAGTTCTATAGGCTTCTAAACAACCACTTCCCATTTTTACCTACTTATTTCAACATATAACTTGTGTTAGGACATGATTGGCAGGCTTCAGAATCCATGACTACCCTGGGGCACAGGATGAGGAAGTTCTCTCTGCTTATGTTTAGGGTTGTGCCCAAAAGCCTACGCTCTGGTATCAGCAGCCTACAAATCCAGAGATCTAAAATGAATTCATACTTCAAGATTGCAAGGCCTCAGGTCTATGCCACCCTGCTAATTTTTAAGCATTGTGTTAAGAAAAAAAGTTAACCTATACAAAAATAGTAGCAAAGAACCTCAATATTCGACAATCATCAGCGTTTTGCCTACTCACTTCATCTCTACAATCCTCTCCTCCTTTTTTGCCAAAGTATTTTAAAGCCAATTCCAAACATCATGCTGTTTTATTCCTAAATATTTAAATATGCATCTCAAAAGAACAAGAACATTTATTTTACATAATCACGAGTCCACTATCATTAACATAATCAAGACTTCCTTAATATCACTGAATTCTTTCCTCATTCAAAGTTCCCTGACAGTCTATAAAATGTCTTTTTGAACTACTTTATTGGGATCAGAATCTAAATGAGGGCTACTCTATTATTTGATGGTATGTCTCTTAAGTAGATTTTACATTTGTGTCTTTTTTTTTTAAATTATACTTTAAGTTCTCGGGTACATGTGCAGAACGTGTGGGTTTGTACATAGGTATAATACATGTGCCATGGAGGTTTGCTGCACTCACCAATCTGTCATCTACTTTAGGTATTTCTCCTAATGCTATCCCTTCCCTAGCCCTCCACCCCTCAGTTGGCCCAGTGTGTGATGTTCCTCTCCCTGTGTCCATGTGTTCTCATTGTTCAACTCCCACTTATGAGTGAGAACGTGTGGTGTTTGGTTTTCTGTTCCTGTGTTAGTTTGCTGAGAATAATGGTTTCCAGCTTCATCCACATCCCTGCAAAGGACATGAACTCATCTTTTTTTATGGCTGCATAGTATTCCACGGTGTATATGTGCCACATTTTCTTTATCCAGTCTATCATTGATGGATTGGTTCCAAGTCTTGGCTCTGTGTCTTTTAACAAGCACTATCTCCTCTCTCATTCTCTCTCTCTCTCTCATTGTCTCTCTTTCTCTGTCACTCTCTCTCACACAAACACACACACACATACACACACTGATAAAACAAAGTCAGTTGTTCTATAGAATGTCCCACATTCTGCAATTGGTGGATTGCTACCTTATGGTGTTATTTAACTTAAATCCACCGTATCACTTTGAGATGTGAAGTTAAGCCTGAAATCTTGATGAGTTTCAAGTTTAATTTTTTTTTTTTGGCAAGAATACTTCATAGACAATGCATACCTCACATTGTACCACATCAGAAAGTATGCAATATTTGATTATCTTATTTTGGTGATGTTTATCTACGGTTGATTTGTTTGTTTCAAACTGAAATTAAACATTTCCATTCAACCAAAATCAAAACTGTAAAACAAAGTGCATTCAGAGAAGTCTCACATCTCTCCCTGCTCCTCTATCTGGTCTCTTCCCTCTTCTTAAAGACAATCAGTTTTTGAGTTTTTGCATGCTTTGTTTTAACAAATGTAGGAAAATTCACACATACCTTTCTTACACAAAAGTCATACTCTGTACAGTATCCTACATACTGTGTACTATATACACTATGTATATTGTTCTGCACTTTGCTTTTTTCACCTTGAAATAGACCCTGGATATCACTCCATATCAATATATGAAGATTTTTTTCAGCTTCAGAGAATTTCATTTTGTGAATGTACTATGTGTTGTTTAAGTAGTCCTATATTGATGAATAGTCTGGTTATTGTCAATCTTGTTATTACGAAAAGGCACTACAGTTAATAATGTGCATATATCATCTTGTTTTTGGCAAGTGTATATTTGGTAAAGATCACTAGAAGTATGATTGCTGCTTGGAAGGTAAAACATATAATTTTGCTAGATAGTCAATTAAATTATTAAGTCTAATGTTTATTTACCTTGTTTCTCCCACCAGAAAGAAGCCAACAAAACATATAACTGTGAAAATTTAGGTCTCAGTGAAATCCCTGATGCTCTACCAAACACGACAGAATTTCTGGAATTTGGCTTTAATTTTTTACCTACACTTCATAATAGAACCTTCAAGAGACTCATGAATCTTACCTTTTTGGATTTAACTAGGTATGTATCTGAGTTATTTAATATAAGATGTTTTACTTAAATAAAAATACAGTATGTGTTCAATTTATTTGCAGGACCCTTCTTTTGGGGCCCAGGGACAATCTGCTTATACTCATGTTTAAACCTTCCCATGAAATACTTCTATTTCTGCGGGTGAAATGTAATTTAAATAAACATCACCAGTGGAGAATAAAGTGAATTGCTCTCAAACTAGTTGCATCAGTAGTACTGTTGAAGCAGTTCTAAGGAATACTGATGATAAAAATGAAAATAATCTTGTACTAAATCAGATGCTAAACTACGCTAAATTTTGGCATAGTGTATTTTTGGGTAATGACATTTAAGAAAACTTTCGAGGAGAAAAGCACACTGTCTACTATTCCCCCCTACAAATTGGAAAATGAGTTCCATTATTTTGTTACAGTGGCAGAATTGAGATTCCACATGCTGAGCCAGAGTTTGAGAACAAGTAGGCAGAAGTATCACAAGAAAATAAGGGAAGAAGCTGGGCACGGTGGCTCATGCCTGTAATCCCAGCACTTTGGGAGTCCAAGGTGGGTAGATCATGAGGTCAGGAGTTCGAGACCAGCTTGGCCAGCATGGTGAAACTCTGACTCTACCAGAAATACAAAAAGTTAGCTGGGCATGGTGGTACATGCCTATAATCCCAGCTACTCAGGAGGCTGGGGCAGGAGAATTGCTTTAACCCAGGAGGCAGAGGTTGCAGTGAGCCAAGATCGTGCCACTGCACTGCAGCCTAGGCAATAGAGCGAGACTCTGTCTCAAAAAAAAAGATAAAGAAAATAAGAAAATGAAAGGGCTGGACAGTGTGTGCATGTGTGTGTGTGTGTGTGTGTGTGTGTGTGTGTGTGTAAGGGGGTCAGGCTCTGCATGTACATGCAGTCTGCACCCCTCACAGCAGTTCTGCTTCTTCTATTTTGTCCTTCACCTTCAGCTTCTGTGGACAGAATGTCCAAATCCATAGTACCGCTTCATCTTTACAGCCATCACTGTGAGGTTCCGTGGTGCATATTATCATCCAACTTATGGTTAGATGAGGAGGCCATCTGTGTATGTGTGTGTGTGCATGTGTATGTGTACTCCAGTATTTTTAGGTGGAATACCAGGATGGTTTTCTCAGATGAATATACAGAGGTTGAGAAAAGATGTAACTTGCCCAGGACAGCACAGATTTTTGTATTTATATATTTTATATCCTATATTCATATATTATCTATTATGCATTCTATATGGTATATTTTGTATTACTTAAAACAGTAAATAATAGTTTGATTTTTGCCCACAATCAAATGACCCATGGTTCTTTAGAATACAGGCACAAATCTCTGAGGTTCAACCTAATGGGTGAGGCACCTGGAAAAAAATCTAAATCAGAGTGTTCAGAAGTGAGGCTATTCATTAATTCCTTCAATAGGCCATCTGTTGATACTGAAGAAAGTTTTTATGTTTGATTTTGAATGATGTAAAAGATGGCCTTGTTAATGTGTGTCACTGTGAAGGTTTTTCTTTTTTCAAATTAATTATTGTTAAATACGATTATCTTTTCAAGGTGCCAGATTAACTGGATACATGAAGACACTTTTCAAAGCCATCATCAATTGAGCACACTTGTGTTAACTGGAAATCCTTTGATATTCATGGCAGAAACGTCACTTAATGGCCCCAAGTCACTGAAGCATCTTTTCTTAATCCAAACGGGAATATCCAATCTCGAGTTTATTCCAGTGCACAATCTGGAAAACTTGGAAAGCTTGTATCTTGGAAGCAACCATATTTCCTCCATTAAGCTCCCCAAAGACTTCCCAGCACGGAATCTGAAAGTACTGGATTTTCAGAATAATGCTATACAGTACCTCTCTAGAGAAGACATGCGGTCTCTGGAGCAGGCCACCAACTTAAGTCTGAACTTCAATGGCAATGATGTTAAAGGTATTGAGCTTGGAGCTTTTAATTCAACAGTCTTCCAAAGTTTGAACTTTGGAGGAACTTCAGATTTGTCTGTTATATTCAATGGTCTGCAGAACTCTACTACTCAGTCCCTCTGGCTGGGAGTGTTTGATGACACTGATGACAAAGATATTAGTTCAGCCATGCTCAAAGGACTCTGTGAAATGTCTGTTGAGAGCCTCAACCTGCAGAAACACCATTTCTCTGACTTCTCATCCACCACATTTCAGTGCTTCACCCAAATCCAGGAACTGGATCTGACAGCAACTCACTTGGCAGGGTTACCCTCTGGGATTAAGGGTCTAAACTTGCTCAAGAAATTAGTTCTCAGTGTAAACCATTTTGACCAATTGTGTCAAATCAATGCTGCCAATTTCCCCTCCCTTATACACCTCCACATCAGAGGCAACGTGAGGAAACTTAACCTCGGTGTTGGCTGTTTGGAGAAACTAGGAAACCTTCAGACACTTGATTTAAGCCATAATGACATAGAGGCTTCTGACTGCTGCAGTCTACAACTCAGAAACCTGTCCCACTTGCAAACCTTGAACCTGAGCTACAATGAGCCTCTTGGTCTCCAGAGTCAGGCATTCAAGGAATGTCCTCAGCTGGAACTCCTGGATTTGGCATTTACCCGCTTACACATTAATGGTCCACAAAGTCCCTTCCAAAACCTTCATTTCCTGCAGGTTCTGAATCTCACCTACTGCTTCCTTGATACCAGCAATCAGCATCTTCTAGCAGGCCTACCAGCTCTCCGGCATCTCAGCTTAAAAGGGAATCACTTTCAAGATGGGACTATCGTGAAGACCAACCTGCTTCAGAGTGTGGGCAGCTTGGAGATTCTGATTTTATCCTCCTGTGATCTCCTCTCCATAGACCGGCAAGCATTCTACAGCCTGGAAAATATAAGCCATGTAGACTTAAGCCACAACAGCCTGACATGCGACAGCATTGATTCTCTTGGCCATCTTAAGGGAATCTACCTCAATCTGGCTGCCAACAGCATTAACGTCATCTCATCCCATCTCCTCCCCATCTTGTCCCAGCAGAGCACCATTAACTTGAGTCACAATCCCCTGGACTGCACTTGCTCAAATATTCATTTCTTAACGTGGTACAAAGAAAACCTGCACAAACTTGAAGGCTCAGAGGAGACCATGTGCGCAAACCCGCCGCCTCTAAGGGGAGTTAAGCTATCTGACGTCAAGCTGTCCTGTGGGATTACAGTCGTGGGCGTTTTCTTTCTCACAGTATTTTTATTATTGTTCACTATTCTGCTCTTTTTTGCAGTTAAATGCCTTCTCAGGTGGAAATACCAACACATTTAGTGCTGAAGGTTTTCAGAGAAAGCAAATAAACGTGCTTAGCAAAATTGCTGTAAGTGAAGGAACTGTCATCTGCTGGTGACCAGATCAGACTTTTCCGGTTGGTTCCTGGAGCTGCGTAGGGACTCACTGTGCCTTTCTGAACTTCTTGTTCCTGTGAGTCCCAGAGCTAACAAACCTTTAGGCAAGGACACCGACTCAGGCGAGAGGTCCAGACGCTGCTGTGAGAGGCACAGAGCCCTTTCCACATGTGGGAGGTGGGAGGAAGCAGAGGGAGGGGCTGGGCAAGAACTGCCAGCTGGGAGTCACCCACGGGGAGGCTGTCACCCTTCTACTCACCGACATCCCTCCCAGCACCCCACACCCTGCCCCTGAAAGGAGATCATCAGCCCCCACAATTTGGCAGAGTGGAAGCCAGCCCTGCTACCCCCCCACCCCACCCCCGCCTATAGCATTGTGCTTGGGTCTGAGTTCTCAGTAATGTAGCCATTTGGGAAACTTAGCTGGAGACAAAGTCTTCATGCTTATTTTAAATAAAAAAAGAAAAACACAATAAATTTAAAAGAAAAGACAGAAATGAAACTTGGTATCAAATAGACTCCATTCATCTTCTTAATCCTTAGGTCTGTAGGTCTCTATAATGCCCCTAGGGTGTGAATGGCTATATAAAAAAAGAACCCATCCCAAGGTTTAGAATTTCTGCCACAGTTGCCTCACTCAGTTCAGAAAATAGGCAGAGATAAGCTCTCTCTGCCTATCTGGTGTTCTGGCTCTTACCTTACAGATCCTAACTTGCAGGTGGGCTGTGATCCAAAACGCGCTTCTCATTCAGCCGTTCAGTTCTTAGAAGATGCTTTCCCAGCAGAACTGTGAGATAAATGGTGGTTTGGTTCTCAGGCTGGCCCTTAAAAGCCTGTTTGCTTCAGAGAACATTTGAAATAGCACATTTACATGAAAACTAGGAAGAAGACATCCCTGCATGCTAGCTGTTGGGAACACAGTAAAGCTGGCTTAGTGAGAAGTGGTTTCTGTTGAGGCTGGGGATGTCAGCAAAGGTCACACCAGCAATGTACAGGGACCTGGACCATTGAATGAAGAGAGGCAAAGAGCAATGTCATGACTTAGGCCTAAAGGGCCATATCGCACAGGCTTCTATCCTCTGAAGTCTTCACTGCCAGACAAGCTGTGCCGGAGTTCCCGGACTCAAGGGGTGCATTGATAAGGCCTGGATTCTGATCCATACCCAATTTTATGGTAGCAATAGAGATGGTAACTTATAGTTATGAAATTCTGATAGACTATCAAAGTAAAAATTGATCAAACCAACCAGAATATATTTGCCCTTAGGTTGAGGGCATACTAGTGGGACATCAGAACAGAGTGGAAACTCGGAGGTCATCCTCTTTGTCTCTTCACCCCCAGGAAAAGCAAGACAGGCAGGGAACAGGAGTGGGTGAAGCTTTTCCCTGCTCAGGGATTTTCGGCCTTGGAATTTGCTTTTTCCTTTGCCTGGAAGATGCTGCTACTGGCCTCCAAATGGCTCGTGCCCTCATCTCCTTCAGATTTCAGTGCTCATATTTTCTTCTCTCAGAGAGCGCTTCTCTGACCTAGGTAATCCAAAGCAACCTCTATGCATCACCCAATTCACTCTCATAGCACTGGGTTTTATCATTTTTATAATGCTTACCAGTGTTTGGAATTACCTTCTTCATTTGTTTTAATTAATCTGTCTTGTCTCTCCCAAACACAAGCTCCATGAGAGGGTCTTTGCCCAAGGATATCCTAGAACATGCCTGGAACATAGTAAGGACTCAAAATATTTTTAGTATGTCTTAATCCCTGAGCCTTGATGGCTTCTAGTTCTGCCACCATGCCCATCCTCCTGACTCTTGCTCCTGACATCTCCACTGTTTCCTGGGCCTCCCACATGTTTTTCACTGGAATATTTTAGGAAAGTCTGTACAAAGCAGATTCCCAGGCCTCACCCTCAGATACTGAGATTCTGTTGGACTGAGGTTGGCTCTGGATCCCCAGCCAAATGATTCCGTGTAAAACCCCTCCCTAGTCTTAGTTATAAACGTATTCCCCCTGCTTTTCCCATCTTAGAGTGTGGAAGGTCCACACTCTAAGAATCCAGTCTTAGCACCAACCCATTGAGTTCCTGCATATTCCGTCAGATGTAAGCTCTTTCTTGCCTTAGGGATTTAAACTGCAGATGGAATATATTAATTACTGATTTATCGACCCATAGACGTAGTGCCCTCCATAATATTTAATATGTAACTTGGAAAAACAAGACAATGAAAGAGGCCCAAGCCTTAGCAAAGCATAATGGTCCATCCTGCTTTCCCTTCTCAGGCCCACTCCCTTCTGTGTGATGCAGCTTGCTGCTCCAGAACTGATCTAAGGCTTTGTGACAGCTCCTCTGTTTTAACCAACAGTAAATTCACCCCACAAAGTCAGAAAGGGAGCTTTTTGATGGCTGCTGTCAATTTTATTGCCTTATCCTGTTTACTAGGATAGAATCCGTAACATGGTGTGTTTATTGGTTTTATGTATTGCATGTTGTTGCTGCTCTGACAAGCTACTCCTATAAAAATGTGTTATTATTGCATGATGTAGCTCAGTGAGCTGACCCTGCATTTCAACGGGTACTGAAACAAATATCATTGAAGTTCATAAAAGCTGACTGCCTCCATCACAGAGGACTCTCTGCATGAGCTGCAACTCCTACAATCTGGGAGAGAATTACATCTTACCCTGTGCCAGCAGCCACTAACCGAGAACAGCACAGCCCTGAACCCAGGCATTATCTACAAAATTCCAAGACAGAAAACCGTCATTGCATTCTTATTTGTCCAACTATCAGTGTCATTTGCAATTTTGATACCTACAAAATAATGAAACAAGCGGCTCTAGAATGTTTTCCTATATTAGTATAGTGTGCAAGATGGGTGGCTGACATTGTTTGGCCCTGAATGCTGAATAGAAACTTGAATTATAGCAAGAGGGGGTGTGGTTGTTTCTTAGCAAGTCATGACTGGGGGTGTCCCGGGTGTTGGGCTGGAGTTGATGGCCTGACACATTAAGAGTGTTAAGGTCTAACATGGTAGGAGTTAGCCTGAAGGCTGTGGAGGAATGGATGAGCCCAGTGGGCTATTGCAGTTTAACAACAGAATAATCCGGGGCTTCTTTACAAAACAGATTCCAGTGCTTCACCCCTAGATATTGGGATTCTGTTAGACTGGGATTGGCCCTGGACTCTCAGCTATGTAAAATCTTTCCCTTATCTTAATGTTATCAAGCAATAGCAGAAGCATATGTTAGGCCCAATGAGTCAAATGAGCTGGAGAATTGCTTTATGTCCCATAAGAGGAAATTTCCTAACAAAATGGGGGAAAAGCGCTAAGGAACCCTCAAATTCAAGGGTGAAATGTCTTGGTCAAGCAGCTCATTAGTCCCTTCTGCCGACAGCGCCAGACTCCAAGGCCCTGCTCCTAAAGCCACCCTGCTCTCCCACCCACCCCTACCCACTCTACCTTATCCTAGCTATTGGCAATTTGAAATCGTTTTTTGAATACCGTGGAACTTGATAAAGGTAAGAATTAATTTACATATTCTATTTCAAAGCTGTTATTGCTCACGAATGATTAAGCAGTGAAGTTCATTGAACACCATCCTCCAATCCTCCCCATCTTTGGTTAATGCTCTCTGAGCTCTTAGCTGGATCCTGCAAAGGTAAGCAGAGGACAAGTGGCCACCGGAGCATCCATTCCATCTCCTCCTCCACCCTTCATGTTGATTAATGGGTTTTCTAAATAAATTGGGTCTCCCTTTTTCTCTTTCTCTCTTCCTTAGAGAGAACCTAAGTGTGCAACAATAGATAAATGATTAAGTCTATTAGATGACCTGAATACATGTGCAGATATTCCATGCTCTTAGGTGTAACAACTTAACACTAAAAACATGTTGGTTCTATTAGCAATCAGAGAAATACAAGTTAAAATGAGATAAAGGTTTATATTTGTTGGACTGGCAAAAAGAGAAAGCTGAGTGATAGTGTAGTTGTGGCTGTGTGGTTTCAGGAACTACATGCCCTGATTATGGGGGTGTAGATTGGTACAGCCATTCTAGGACCATCTGGCAACAATGAATCAAATCAAGTATATTACCCACAAGCTGCTCTGAGGTTGTAGCCCAAGAAAGCATCATATGTCCACAAAGATATTCATTGCAGCATTATTTGTGGAGGGGAAAGTTCACAGCAACGTAAGTGTCCTGCACTAGGAAGTAGGCAGATAAAATGGGAAAGAAGCTCAAGACAGGGCGCTATGCAGTAATTAGAAGCAGTGGATTAGCTGCAGCCATAGCAATGTAGCTGAATCGTAAACATATAGAACTTAATGGGGGAAAAAAACAAAATAATATATTAACATGGTCATCTACATAACTTAAAAAAGCATGCATAAAAACAATGATACATATATTTTGCAGGAACAAAACCAAAAAGATAAACCATCGACATAATTGTTTATGGGGTGGTGGTGGGGAATGGAAGGGACTATTGAGATAATTAAATGAATCTTAGGATAGGCCAAGGTTGATGTGCCAAGAACAGAAGAGCTGGCCTCCATGATCTGCACCTGAGGCCCTCTAACACACACATGTGCACACATGCAGAAAGAAAGTGGTATGGCCCAAACGTATAATGAAATACCATGCAGCCATTACACATATTACAGAAGCATGTTAAGCCCCTTATAAACATCAAAATATATTTGTGTTAATATTCAAGTGAAACTGGCCCAAGAGTTACATAGACAGTTGCTTTTTTGATAAGCATAGATATGGACCCTTCTGCTGTTCAAGCTTGAAACATGTTTATTTGAGGAGTTCCTTTCTTAGGAAAGGACCTCAGACCTCTCACAAAAAGTATGGAAGAACTGAAACCAGATTGCCATACCAGATGCCACACCCCTCATTCACTATGATTGCTTCCTTGCCCCTCCCAAATTCCTGTTTTCTTACATATTGTTACATTTTTTATATCACTATTTCCCATGCTTCCCAATAAGAATCACCTGTCCCTCACATTTTTCCTTACATATTGTTACACTTTATACATTGTTAATGTATGCTATATAAACCCCTGGTTTAGTTGGTCAGGAGATGGATTTGAGACTGAGCTCCCAATCTCTTCTGCTGCAGCACCCAATTAAAGCCTTCTTCCTTGGTGATACCTGATGTCTCAGGGATTGGCTTTCTGTGCAGTAAGCAGCAGGACCTAGAACAAACTCCAGGTGTTTTGGTGACACAGGCGGAAGAGCAGAAGAGTGGGCTGAAGAGCATGCCCACTGTTATTTCATTATTCAGCAAAACAAAACAAAACAAAATACCAGTAAGTTAAAGAAACAGAGTGGCTGGTAGGATTTCAGTGATTCAAGTACTTTCTTCTTATCTATATATTTGCAACATGTCTTCAATGACTAGTTATAGACAATAAGGAGAAAAATTAAATTTTTTTTAAGGAAAACTTTTGCTTTTAAAAAGATATAAAACAAAGAGATTATAGACTGTGAGAATGTACAGGTACTGAAAAGGAGACAGTGTTTTTCTAATGCTTTGTGTTTTCTCTTTATTTATTTTTTGAGATAGAGTCTTGCTCTATCTCCCAGGCTTGTGTGCAGTGGTGTAATTTCTGCTTACCGCAACCTCTGCCTCCCGGGTTCAAGGGATTCTCCTGTTTCAGTCTTGCGAGTAGCTGGGATTACAGGCATGTGCCACCACACCCGTCTAATTTTGTATTTTTAGTAGAGATGGGGTTTCTCCACGTTGGTCAGGCTGGTCTTGAACTCCCGACCTCAGGTGAGCCACTGGCCTCAGCCTCCCAAAGTGCTGGGATTACAGGCTTGAGCCACTATGCCCAGCCTAGGCTTTGTGTTTGCAAATGCAAATGGTAAAACCCAAGCTTTGTGTGTTGCTCTTTCCTCTTTCTGAGGGAATAGAGGGAGCCATGGCTATTCTAAGGATCCCCATTTGAATGGGACAGTAGGACATGTATTACAGGAAATGGCCATAGAATTGCTTCCAGCCCCAACAGGAGTAGGTATGTCTCCAACTCGGGAAAATTACTTCAGTACAGCATTGTTTAACACAGCATACATATTCCAAAGGGACAGAACTTTCAGGCAAATGATTTTTATTTAGACAGGTTAAGGCTGGAGGATATGGTGATGCCAGCCTGACACATGCAGACTTTGTAGCTGCAACATGCTTGCTTCAGGCCTTGCAAACATCTTTTCATTCTTCCTTTCCCAGATGCTGACAGCCGTCTCCCAGCAGTGCTTAATGAAATGGCAGATGACTATGTGTTAGAGGCCTTCAACTTTACAAGAGCAATAGACATTTCATCAAGCTGTGCGGGGTGATATGTTGTAGCCATATGCAACAGATCTTTTTCCCACATCTGGACATACTGAACTGGCATGTAACAGAATGTACAGAGAACTTCAGTCTTCAGTCCCATTCCCTTTTTCAAGTGCTTGCCTGCACACAAGTATTGGAATTCACAGCCCCACCATCAGCCAGCGATGTTGTAAGAGATAGTCATCTTGTCTTTTGAAATGCTGGGTCTCAGAAATCAGTGAGATGTTGCTGAGTGTTTTCCTGTAAGGAATAGTGCTAATGACTCCAGTTCAGGATCTGAGGTGTCTTAACACCCAGATAACTTGAACATGGGTTAAGCTGATTGGCTTTCAGCATACAAAACGTAATTGAACCAAGGTTCAGCAAAGCCGTAGTCATTTCCAGATTTTCTAGATATATCAGACATGTAGGGGGTAGAGAAAGAGCAGAATAACACAAAATGATTGCTTTGAGAAATAAAAACATCCTGGCAGGAGGAAAATTAAATTTAGAGAACTGCCCTACCATAGCTTTTCTTAATGCATGGCCTAGAATGAAGGAGAATGAAGGAAGCAAATTTCTGTAGTTACTATAGCGACACTTTTGCATGTTACAATTGCATTGTGAACCGAAAATGCTAGATGAGAAATTATCTACCGATTGATAAAGAAACCCTATTACAGAGAACTATTAGCTTCCTTCTCTTATGGTTTCCCACCAATCACCAAATTCATAATGTAGTGCCATACGAGTTTTCTACATGGAAAGAGGACATAAAATAGCTTAGATCATTCACAGGGGGGCCTGAATCTGAATTCAATTACATAGTACCTGGTAATACTTAGAAAGGTCAAGAGCATCAGAGCCAGAAAAATTCAGATTCTAATCCAAGCTCTCTTTCCAGGGTGTATGTTAAGCAAACGATGTAGCTTGGCTGGGCCTGATTTCTCATCCATAAAATGGGAATATCACCACCTGGTTTGAGAATTGTGTTGATAAGAGGGCTGATAAAAAGCATCTAAAAAGCATCTTGCTCAGAGCTAAGTGTGTGTGTGTGTGTGTGTGTGTGTGTGTTGTGAGCACCACTATGCCCAGCTAAAGGACTTAATCTTGAACAATATTTGTGTAAGTTAAAAAAAAAGGCAAACTTCCACTCAGCAAAAAGTAATCTGCAAAAACCCATCCTTTCCATAATACCAGAGTAATAATTGGTAATATTTTTTGGAGGTGGAATGTATATGAGTATGTTAGAAAAAAGTTTACTAGTCATTATCTTTCATGCTAAATTTTTATTTCAATGTTATGCAACTGCATAAGTATAAATATTTTGTTCAATATACAACAATTATGACATCCATAAGGAATTTCTTAGAGAAAATAAGACTGCAAACACTTTATTGCACAGATCCTAACAAACTTTTAAGCTGGTAAATCTACAGCTGGGAGTACTACCAAGGAGCACATCCTACAATCACACAGAGACTGACCAAATAGAACACAATGAGGAGAATTTCTACCAGCTGATTGGAGAGGTTTACAACAACAAACAGGTAATACATGAATGCAACCGTAAGTACTCTTTACTCATTCATAATGAAAAACATATTTGGCAAAAATGATGATACACTATACAAAATATACATAAAAATATCATTTGTAAACAAATAGCTAGTTGTGCTTTAAAGAAAATTGGACAGTTAAAAAGCAAAGGCTTGTAAACCATGAACTACCTCCCCGATAGACCTGTCCCAATGGCTGAATGTAGAAGGACTGAGTTATGACAACTGCCAAACACAGATATGTATTATAAACGTTGAGACCAGTTTTGAAAGCCATTTAAGCTCTTGTAAAATATATATATATTTTTTTAACAGCTTCACAATGTAGTGATGGGGAATGGCTAAAACCATATGGAAAAAAATTAGGAGCAAGGAGAAGGCTTTTTTTTTTTTTTCCATTTTGCCAATGCCAACTCATTATATAATGAAGGACAACTGAGCAGTCAGTTAAGTTATGCCTTTGTTTTCAGAGTGGAGTTTACAGCTTTACTAGAAGATTTACAATCCATACGGCCATAAGATGATGCTGTGCTTAGATGAACAATTTTATAGCCTGAAGATACTAAGACATCCCCAAGAGAGTCTGGGTGCCAGATTAGTTATTTATTGGTGATTTTTTTTCTCTTACAAAACAAAAAATTCTGCTATGGTTCCCAAGCATCTTATAAATACTTATCTGTATTTTCTCTTAGTGCCTTAGTACTTATATCAGCAAGTGCCATCTTACAACACAAAACAAACCACCAAAAAAAGAAACTGCAACAACGAAAACAGAAAGAAAAAATCAAAAACCTTCGGCACTAAAATGATTTGACAAATTCTACATATTCCACGGTATACAAAATTTAAATAAGGCTTAGCAAAAGTAAAAAGGATGGTCACATTCAAGCACCAAATAGCTCCAATGAGTCTCTTTGTTACAAAAATGCTGCTCTTTATTAAGACAGTATTTTTGGCTTACAAATAAAGAGACCAGGTTATGAAATGTACGGAGCTACTAGATGCATCAGAAATGAATGTGAAACCCAGGAACTTGCTAAAAACAGCAAGCTTCATCTACAACATAAGGCCCCAGCTATGTATTAAAATGTATCTGATGTCCTGATTATTCCTTATTAATATATATGCTACGATGCCAAAATCCACTCCCAGTTCTTTTCCTCAAAAAAGCAAATTTAAAACCTCTTCCAATGCCTGGTGCTCATTTCTTGACTTAAGTACTAGAAGATTTGGGTGCAGCCAGTAATTTTCCTTTTTATTCAAGAGCAGGGCTGGTGCAGGACTACTACAAAATGTGTGCTTCTTGGACTAGTCACTCACAGCATAAAGGCCTGAGTTTAAGAGTGTGAAAAGCAGGAAAAGAAAGAAAATCAAAAGAAAGTTGATGTGTGTTTATAGTCCCCACTCTACCTCAGGTGAAGACCAGACATCCACATCCACAGGTAAGACCAACTGGCCTTTTAGATAGTTGGACCAGGGATCAAGTGTCCATTGGGATGGCTGTGTAAGGAAACTGGCTAGCTCCACTTGTCCTGGCCATTCCTAACGGAGGAGGATTTCAAATGCAGTAGAGCAGTTCTTGCTTTAGATCTGGAAATCTAGGTAGCCAGATACAGTACTATCAGAAACTCTGGTTAAAACACACATAAAAACTCACAATCTACTGTGTTTAGGGCTTTCTTCCATCTTTACTTCAAATGTTTTAGTTTATAAAAATGGAAACTTGAAATATTCTCTTAAACCACAGACCAAAACATGTAGGTGGATGTGTATATACACGAATATGGGTGTATCTCTGTTCACACACACCCAATTTTGACCATTTTGCTTCATTACTACATTATGATAAACGGTAAAGCAAAAATCTTATTTAAAAAAAAGCTGTAGTAAACGACGCAATCAGCAGCCAGGTATAACTCTACATCCCAAACCAAACACGGTGCTATCTATTTACAGAGAGAATCTTTCTCCTCAACAACCCTCGACTGTAAAGGTAATTTTTTTGTTTTTGTTTTTTTGTACAAACACTATCTGGTAACAGTTTTACCGGTTACAACTGGGAAGGCATCTGGAAGAAGGGCCCCTCTTTGTCTTTCTCTCCCCTTTCTCAATGAGGCTCTGAGCTCTGCCTGGCGGACATTCCCACACAGTGCTGGTTTCGAAAGGTAGTCAAGACACAGCCGCCTGTTCAGGACGGGTCTCCACAGTCCTGCCCCGGGGCCCGCCCCGTTACAAGGCCTTTTTGTGAGGGCTGCTACGCAAACTCTCTTTCCCCCGCCTCTGCCGTACCACAAAGTCCTTTTCATTAGAAAACGAGATGGGGCGGTCTGTGTTTGGGGCTGGGGACGGCTTGGTCACGTCTCTGCCCACGTTCTGTTTCCTCGTTGTGGGAGGCTGGGCTGGGGCAGGGTTCTTCCCTCGGGTTTCCCCTGCGGTGGCAGTCACCGAGAGAGCCCTGTCCCGGTGGCTGGCTCCGCCCGTGGTGTTTGGGTCGGGGTGGTGTGACTCCAGAGCCAGGGTGGAGACCCGGAAGCAGGGCAGGGAGTCGCTCTTTGTCATGTGGGTTCGGGCCTCCCCTGCAGGCTGAGCCTTCCTATGGTTCCTGCTGCTGGGGGCTGGGGGCTCCGGCGCGCCCCCGGCGGCCGTGTCAGAAGAGGTGTCGCTGCAGGCTGCAGAGGCCTCCCGAGCTCCCGGCCTGGCTTCGGGGAAGCTGGAGGAGCAGCTCAGAGGCTTTTCCGCGGGGGCCGTGGATCGGAAAGAACTCGGCCCGGTGGCTGAGGGGGACCGTTTCATGCTGCTGGGCTTGTCTGCCTCCGCCGGGGGCTTCTGGGGACCGGGCCCTTTCCCTCTGGCCTCCGGGAAACCCTTCCCCACCCCCGCGGCTGGCCGCTCTGCGCCTTTCAGCCGGGCCTCGCCGTGCGCAAAGGCAAGGCTGGCCTCGAGCGTGTCGCCGTCTGCTGGAGCATAAAGTGCTTCGGTGCATTTCTTCCCTTCCGCCCTCCTGTCGGTGGGGGCGGCCGGCTGACTCGGGCTTTTGTCTGTCTGTCTGCACAGCGCGGGGCAATCTTTCACAGTGGATGGTTTGGGGTGCTTTGGAGACAGGGTTTGCTTTTCACCGACAGTGGTCAGTTTCTGCTCCGCTGGCTCACTGGGCCCTGGGTGTCCCGGCCTTGGCAAATGCCCGGGCTTCTCCGACACCTCCAGGGGCCGCCCACCACTGGCGGGTTGTGGCTTGCTGTCTAGAGGACCCCTGTCAGTATGCAGACGGACAGAGGGCCCACATTCTCCCTGCCCGACCTCACCGCTGGCTTTGTTCTGGGAGCCTGGGGTGGCGGGAAACACATCCGGCCCACTCCCACTGTGGCCCTTCCCCTCTCTGCTAGAGCCACAGACGGACTGAGTGGCAGGCTCCTGGCCCTTGGTGGCCCCAACACTTGGTTTCTGAGAGGAGAGGGATCGGTCAGGGTACTTAGATTTTGGAGGAGCTGGGTCAGGGCCAGGCCGGGGCTTGTGGCTGCTGTTTTCATTGTGTGCAGCAACGGGCTTGGGAGGGTCCTGGGGGCTCGGGCTGGGCTCTGGGGCACTGGGCTTGGCCCCTGGCCCTCTGCCAGAGGCGTGGCTTGGGGAACTGCAAGGCTGCCTGGCAGCGGGGCTGGGCAGGTCTTTGGCGGTCAGAGAGGGTGGAGGGATACTGCTAGGATGCCTTTGCAGAGGCTGCTCCTTCCTTTCAGGTTCCTTGGTACCATCTTTCTGCACAGATGGGAAACTGGAGAGTTTTTCACTCTTCCCACTCTCAATTCCAGGTGGCTGCAGAGATCGCCTGGCAGGAGGGGCTTCAGGCTTGGGTTCCACACCACGCCTCACCTTGCCCAGCTCCCTCTCACAGGGAGTTCCAGCCGAGTGTAGAGAGGAGTCGTCTCTGCACAGGGGCCTTGTCTCATCTGGACCATCTTTGTGGTTCGTTTTCCCAGCCGGCGCCCATGCTTTCTCCATGGCCTGGGTCTGTGTGTAGAAATCTGGGTGGGTCCTTCCCACAGAGGGGAGATTTTTGGAGTTGTCACTGGTTTTAGCAGTTTCTGGAGAGCACAGCTGCATGCAGGGCTCTCTGCATATGTCAGCCCTAGAGGCAGACCTCTGGGTTCCGGCTGTGGAAGGGCCTCTTTCAGCCGATTCCCTCAGGCCTGGCTTCTCCCTTGAGGGGGAAACTTCTGGTGGGAGCGGGCCACGGCGCCTGGCCAGGTCAGCGTGCAGGTTCTGCCCCAGGCCGGTTAGAAGCTTGGGGTCTGTGGTGTGGTCTTGGTGCTTGGGGGAGCTTCCCTCTCTCTGTTGGGGATTGCTTTCCATGACAGTTGCAGGGCTCCTGGCAGTAGGATGGGGACCTTTCCTGTCCCTCTTTAACTCTGGGTCAGGCAGGGAAACTGCTGGTGAATTCTGGAGACCGCGGCTGGGGGGCAGGAACCGAGGCTCAAGCAGGTAGGATTTATTCATCTTTAAACTGGCAGGAGAAAGCTCTCTTGCACTGGCAGTGTCACTCTTTTTCCCACTGCTGCTGGGGAGAGCTGGTGGCACAGAGGGCCCCACGTCACCACCTGGGCTGGGGCTCTGTACAGACTCTGGGGAAGGCAGTTCTGTCTTGGAGGCTTGAGGTCCGGACAGGAGAGCAATGTCCAGAGTGCCCTCAATAGGCTTCAGGCATGAGACAGTCCTCCCTTCCAGCTTATACTCGGAGGGGCTCTTCCTAACAGGGGACTCAGGAGCAACCAGGCCAGGTTTCTCCGCTCCACTGTCCACCCGGCTGGTTAAGGCCTTGAGGGGAACAAAAGAGACAGTGCTCATCTGAGCTGCATGGGTGCTGCTGACAAAAGCTCGGCTCTCGGAGGCTGGCGGGGGCTCCTGCGGCCCACCCATGGGTCGGACTTGGTTCCCTGGCAGGCATTCGTGGGCACTAGCTGTCATCTTGGGCTTCAGCACAGGGCAGAGGTTGTCTTCTTTGTCCTCCAGTGACATTTTCTTTCGCAGGTAATCGATGTTGGCCAGCTTGCTGTCTAACTTCTCACATCGGAGAAGCTCCTTGGCCTGGGAGGCCTTCTCTGTGCCTTCCCCCTTCCCAGTGATGCCCCTGTCGAGGGAGTGGCAGAGACCATCCTGGAGGGTGCCAGGAGCAGGGGCCCGTCTGAAGTCCCCGCCACCATGGCCGTGCTCCACAGAAGCCGGGCCATCGGAGGTGGCACCCTCGCTGGTGCGCACGCTGGCCTGCTTGTGAAGAGTGTCCTTCAGCAGGCTGCCCAGCGGCGGCGTTTCCTGCAGGGCCGCTTTGTTTTCAAAAGGACTTGACCTTTCCACAGCCTTCGGATAGATTTTCTTCTCTCTTTCTTCCAGCTTAAACAGAGCCAGGTTTTCCAAATCACTCCCAGGTCCGTGGGATTTCTGGTGGGATTCTGGTTTCTCTGGGAAGCCGTCTGGCTTCTTCACCACCACCTTGGCCTTCAGCTTGTCGCGGTCCAGGTCATCCACCGACTCCTGGCGGCCCAGCTTCCGGGAGACCGGGCGTTTCAGGCAGCCTTGCTCCACTGGCCTGGCGCGGCTGAGCGGCGGCGCATCGCACACGTTCTCGTCCAGGCTCTGCAGTGGCGCCTCGCGCTGGGACTGCTCCCGCTGCACCTCCTCCTGGGTCACCTCCAGGCTGTGCTTGCGGGAGCACAGGTGCTTCTTGTCACTGCTGTAGGAGGGCGACAGCTTCTCCTCGGACTGCACACGCTTGAGCAGTGGGGACCTGGGGGGCTCTGCGCTCTTGGGTCTCACGATGTGTCTGACGATGGTGGGCGGGGAGTGCATCTTGCTGGGAAAGGCTTGGGCGATCTTGGAGTTGCCCAGTGAGTGTCCCAGAAGAGGGGACGGTGACCGCTGTGGGGAGGTGGGTTGCGGGGTTGGAGAAGGCGTCCGGGCCAGTGGGGACAGCGGGATGTTGCCGGCCGACTTTCGCCTCCCAGACCGGTACCGCTGCCCGCTGAGTTTGGGTGCCAGACCGTGGAGGGTGCTAGGCCGGATATGCCCAGACCCCGCTGGGGAATTGGGGGCACTAGAACTCGGGGAGCTGCTCTGGGAGGAATTAGTACCTGTGGATGGAAAACAGAAGGCTGTGAGCATCCACGGTCATTTTCCCCTTTATTTCACAGTTGTAGCCCAGATTGTATTTGGTAAGGCCAGGTAAGGTCAGCACATTGCCTCAGCATTTAACAGGTGGAATAAACACTTTTCAGATAAAACTCTCCACACCAAGGTGCAGCCCCGTACTTCTGGCTTTATTTGTTTGGTTAGAATGGCACATCTTAGGACCTCTCTATAAATCTGTCTTTATATTTTACACCTTCAGCCTTTCTTTCAGCTGGAACAAGCTTCATGCGTTTTGGGACCTCACACGATGACTTTACCTCCCCTCCCCTCTGCTGTCTGGACCAGGAGACTCACCAGATGGGAAGTCGGGGGTGGAGCGGTAGCTTGGCGTTGGAGACCGGGGAGACAAGCTATGAGTGGGGGAACCTGGGAGGCTCTCACCCGACGACAGGGACCTGTTCAAGCAGGAGAAACTTCGGCTGGTGTGGAGTAAAGGAGAAGGCTGCTTGGCTAGCTTTTTGAAAAGAGATCTCCTCCTAGAGTAAAAACAGGACAACATTGTTCAGAGTCTTCTTTCAGAATGATTCCTGCCTCCCTACAATACCAGTGTGCTCAGCTGAATAACTCCACGTGAGAGACAGTGACACAACAGCAGATCCTATGAAAGAGCAGCACACCACTTTCCTATTAGAAACTGTCTTATGACATGTAAAGGAAGAGTATTTAATAGCAGACAATGGAGGCTCTCTCAATTCCAAACGCTTAAGAAGAGCTAGGAAAATAGGAAAGATATACACTGTATTAAAAATACATTCATTTACTTGTTAGGTTTATGAGGAGGATGTTCATTGCTTGAAAGCTTCTGAGTACCTACCCCTAAATATGTGGACACAATTTAACTAAGAGATTAATACAAAGTAAACCTCTGGAAGCAAAACCATTATACTGGAAATCAAATTCTTTAATGGTGATAGGCTGGGCAGAGGCCAATGAAGGGTTATTTGCTGTGCTTATTCCATTGTGGGCTCTTGACTATTCCTAACAACAATGCAGGCTGTACATTTACATAGAATAACTGAGAAGGGTGAAGCTGAAGCCTATAGCAGGGCAGCAGACACTAGGGCAGCAGAAGCAAATGTGCATGTGGTACTCAAGGAGCACATCTTAAAGCAAAAAGTGAAGCTTCTGACAGCTTATCAGGACATCAGGCTGTACAGAGTAGTCCTTTTACCATATAAGCCTATATATGGTAAACCTAACCCACTCCACATGAGCTTAAAACAGAAAGTTTCTGGTCGATAGACCTTAAAACAATTTGTTCTAAATGATTTAAAGCATAATCAAAATGTAAAGCATAATAATAAAGAAGGATCTCAGAACTTGTGTATGTGTAATTTTACTCAAATAAAAAATGAACTTAGGTGAAAAAGTCAAGTAGTTCTGTAAACTTACAATGAAAACCAGCAACTCCTCTACTCGAATTTTTCTCTACTCCCCAAAGAAATCACTTTGTATTCTTTTACCTGTTTCTTCTCCCATTTGTCTATATATTGCTAAATAATGTGTGTATACTGCTATTTTTTAGTTTTTCAGTTTTAGAAATTATCTATTGATTTCATACTGTGAAACATGAGAATTAAGCTCTTACACAACCCCCTTCTACCTTGCAACCAAATGTATTTCCTCTTTCCTATTCTTCCCAAAATAAGGAAAGCAAAATTTTTGGTTAGAAAAATGGCTGGCATTTTACTTTATGTTATCAATATTGTTCACAGCTGGGTCATATGAAACATAATTGCATAACTTTATTCTCCACCCCCCCCCAAGTTAGTACATTGTTTTTGTTGGCTTATTTTTTTACATTTCTATCGTCAACAATCCTTTTAATATGATGTGACTCATCAGGTCCAATTGGACAAAGAAGAAATGCTGTGGGATTGCAAAAAAGGCACACCCAGAAAGCCGCCTGGCAAGAAACGGCTCTTTCAGAAACACATACACACACCTTGCTAGTGTCTACAAACAGCACAAAAAGATACCGATCGATGCTTTCCAGGCTGCAGAAGCGTGTAAGCTAGTTTGATTTTCAGTGAGTAAAACAAAGCCCTTTTATTTCTAGGCTCATTTGGAACCTTTAAAGATACAGTTATTTTAGAATATCTGGCATTTTAAAAATAGCAACGGTTTGTTTTTTGATAATGCAAAGGATATTTTAAAAGTAGATTTAATGTTAAAAACTGCCTGAAGGTTCAGTTCCTCAATCCAACTCAACTGAAATCAAGTGAAGAGGCTTAAAAAACAGCAAACGGCTTTTCCTGGCATTCACACATGATAAAAAACAATTGGAATCCGTTTATAGTGTAAATATGTAAATCCTTTTACTATGGAAATTAATGCTATTATGAATATGGACTTCAATGTATACATATATGTAAACTATAACATAAAATTTCTCACAGAAAAATAGATCGTCTTCATATGTAAGCATTTAATTAAGGAATAACTTTTCTCCAACATAGTTATACACCAAACTTTTTTTTTTTTTTTTTTTTGGG
Source organism: Cebus imitator (assembly GCF_001604975.1). Taxonomy (NCBI): domain Eukaryota; kingdom Metazoa; phylum Chordata; class Mammalia; order Primates; family Cebidae; genus Cebus; species Cebus imitator. Next base: position 849,493 of record NW_016107821.1, on the reverse strand, counting down.
GGGGGGGTTTTGAGACGGAGTTTCGCTCATGTTACCCAGGCTGGAGTGCAATGGCGCGATCTCGGCTCACCGCAACCTCCGCCTCCTGGGTTCAGGCAATTCTCCTGCCTCAGCCTCCTGAGTAGTTGGGATTACAGGCACGTGCCACCATGCCCAGCTAATTTTTTGTATTTTTAGTAGAGACGGGGTTTCACCATGTTGACCAGGATGGTCTCGATCTCTTGACCTCGTGATCCACCCGCCTCGGCCTCCCAAAGTGCTGGGATTACAGGCTTGAGCCACCGCGCCCGGCCCTACACCAAACTTTTAAAAAGAATACTGATTTTACTAACCTTTCGAGGCTTTCTTTCTTCTTGGATTTCTTGCTCCGCCTAACCATCCGGCTCTTATAGCTGTTTCTCCTGGCTGGTCCAGTTTTGATTGATGTGTTTTCAAATGGGGTAGTAGTGATTGACACCTTATTCCCACTCTATAGAAAAGATGAGGTGGTATTAAAGAGAAATGCTGTGATGAAGCAAGATCAGAACAGAGATGAGAGATTCATAGACAAATACAAATAGAAAGGAGCATACATATAAAAGGCCTTCTGTTTCTAAATAACCCTTCAATCAAAGAAGTCCTGCCAGAATACAAACTGGGTGGAAGGCAAAATATAAAGTTTCTTTAAGAGGGTGAGCTCTGGAGTCCACAGATAGGAGTTCACATCTAAGCTGTTACCCTCCCTACACCCCAACTTCCTGTACCAGCTAACAATATAATCCTACCTATCTCCTGGGGCTCACTGGAGGATCACATGAGAGCAAGTCTGTAAAGCCTTTTGCACCCAGTGCAACACAAGGAAATAACACTATAAATAAGATAACTACTTCCACAGGTATTAAGTATTAATGTGCCCAGTGGCTGTCTGCTCTTGGTTGATTTTTCTTTTTTCTCCTTTTTGTGTTTTTCCTTTGGCCTAAAAATTGTAGAGTAAAAAACTGAATGAGACTTTTATTTTTAATTATCTTAGAAGGCTCCTTTTCTATCAACATAAAACCTGTCAGTTTGCAAAGCTGGAACATTTATGCCAGTCAGTAGGAAACCTCTTTTTAACCAGGTCATGCAGGGTAAGGTAATTTCTGGTGAGTTTCTGTGTCCTTTGTCTCAGTCCTGGGAAGGGGCTTGCTCAGCTGCTTCTAGGGATGGAACTGAGCATGGAGTCAGCAGCCAGGCCCAGGCAGGCCCAGGGCAGGTTGGTAGTCCCTGGTATCAATTACCCTTCCTGAATTTCATAATAACCAGGGAAGAAACCAGACCTTTCAAGGTCAGGGATAGCCCCGATTACCTTGAAAGTACAAGAGGTACAACGAAAAGGATCTTTTAAAAGACCCATGTCTGGAAGATACCTAGAGCTCAGCTCAATGTGGTACCAAGTGAAGGGGAGTTAGGTATGGTGGCAGCAGAGGACTGAAAAGACAGGTAATGACTGTCTTAAAGACAGCATCTAGTTTTCCCCTTGATTTGGGAAGTAGTCCATGCCACAATAAGAAGGCAATAGGAGAGTATTTTAAAAAAATCATTGAGAGGCTTACCACCCAACCACTAGTAATATTTCCTGCTGGTCTTTTTTCAAACATGTGCAAATATGCACATATGTACACATGCATTATAACTAATTTATATCTCAGTTTATTTAGAGTTCTATGTTGCTTTTTCATTTTGCACGTTATATAATTTGGAAAAAATTTTCCCTTCCCTACTGCTATTGTTTACTTTTCTTTTTTTTGAGACAGAGTTTCACTCTAGTTCCCCAGGCTGGAGTACAATGGCACCATCTCGACTCACTGCAACCTCCACCTCCCGGGTTCAAGTGATTCTCCTGCCTCAGCCTCCTGGGTAGCTGGGATCACAGGCATGTGCCATCATGCCTGGTTAATTTTGTATTTTTACTAGAGATGGGGTTTCTCTATGTTGGTCAGGCTGGTCTCAAACTCCTGACCTCAGGCAATCTGCCTGCCTCAACCTCCCAAAGTGCTGGGATTACAGGTGTAAGCCACCGTGCCAGGCCCATTATTTTCTATGTTTAAATTCTTATAAGGTTTGATGTTGTTCCTTATTTAGTTTGGTTATTTCTTTAAGAAATGATTTATTCAGTTTTATATCCAGTTTAATATTGGAAGGTCTTAGTGTTTATTATTAGTTTTAGAGTTCTTTAATTTTTTTTAACTAAAAAAAATTTGTTTTTTGAGATGGGGTCTTGTTCGGCTGCCCAGGCTGGAATGCAGTGGTGTGATTACCGCTCACCACAGCCTCAAACTCCTGGGCTTAAGCAATCCTCTTGCCTCAGCCACTGAGTGGCTGGGATTACAGGAGCACACCACCAAGGCTGACTTGGAATTCTGTTCTGTTTAAGAACATATACTTTCATATCTAATGTCATATTTGCAGAAAATATTTTAGGGAAAGGGGGGTTTAACTTTGACAAGAGAAAAAAGTTTATTTTGTTTCCTATCGTAAAATAATAAATTATACATTCTTTATGCAAGTGCCAAAACTTTAAAAATAAACTTTTATCTGATAGCAGAGATTACATTCTATTTGTTCTTTAATGAGAAAATCATTTTATAAGTCTGTAAGATCTACCATTGCAGGTTTTTTTGGAGTGGGGTCCTCTCTTCACAAGTTGAGGCCATGCTGAAATTTTAGTTTTTCCTATGGTGAAAGAAAGGGGCAACAAGCATGGGTGGAGTTCCTCTGTCACTGACGTTCTTTCAGTCTGCTTCCATGTGCAGAGTGGACGTGCAGAACCATAATAATCACTGGGCTATTCTATCACGTGTGCCACTTGAGCCGGAATCAGTTCCACTCTTTTCTAACACAATCCAGCACTGACTTCTATATCTTTATCCATAGGAGACTAACAATACTTGGCATTTTAAAAGTTTATATTTATTTTTAAACCATTTTCATACATATTCTCTAAGCCTATTTTCATAAACAAGTCATAAGGGTTGTTTGTTTTACCCTCATGGCCTAAAAGAGTTTGTTACCCTTCCTTTACAGATGAAGAAAACGGATTCTGAGACCCTGAGGTTCTTGTTTCCCAAAGCCACTGAGAGTCCAGTGGAAGAGCCCATGCTGGTTCTCTTGCTGCTCACCCCCAATCCTCCTCCTGCCAAATCCTGCTCCCTGTGGGCAGGGAATGCCCCTCCCCCACAGTCCTCTCCACCTCTCCTGAGCCTGGCACAGTGTGGGCAGGGAACGCCTCTCTCCTCCAGTCCTCTCCACCTCTCCTGAGCCTGGCACAGTGTGGGCAGGGAACACCCCTCTCCCCCAGTCCTCTCCACCTCTCCTGAGCCTGGCACAGTGTGGACAGGGAACGCCCCTCTCCCCCAGTCCTCTCCACCTCTCCTGAGCCTGGCACAGTGCATAGCTTGTACTTAGTGAGTGGTGATGAGGGAACCAGGCACATGATTGACAGGTGGCACGGTCAAAGTATAAGACTGTCAAGATAAAATGAAGAAGCTATAAACACATAAATCCTGCACATATTTATCATCAGAAAAAAGTGAAGACCAGGGCTTGCTGAGTGACAGCACATCACTAGACTGTACAAATGCTCCTTCCCCCATAAAGACAAAAACCAGTTCGGTTTCTTGTCTCTACAAATGGCTATTCCAGAGGACAGTTCATTTAACTTACAGGCATACACCAAAGACAATTTCTCTAAGGGGAAATACAAACACAAAGGATGCAGAGTACAATAATTAGGTTGGAAGTATTAATGGTTACAAAAATGGTAAATGATTGGAAAAATGATAGGTGAGATTTGGGAAGCCTGCCACCTGGTGGATCCATCCAGCTATAGCGAGTGCTACCTGAACTGCTGAAGGTGGCTTACTAGGTCGGTTTACTCACAACTAACTTTCTCTTGATTTAATGACTGACCTCCTATAGGAGAATTTCTGTGGCACTTGTTTAAAAAATAACAAAAATGTACCTGGCAGACTGTTAAATGTTCAATTAATTCACTTTAAACTACTTTCATGACTGGTACACAGCGTGAAGAAAATTAAGTTGCCGAATTGAATACAATAGCAGATGTCAGGCAGTCCAATTTCTTCTCTCAGTCTGGTTCTATGTTAGCTTATCAGTTTGGCCCTGGGTAACTCACTCAACAACTGCTTTTTCATTTCCTTCTCTGCAAAGCGCAGATGGCGGATGAGCCCCTCTGCATCCTCATCCTGGTTCAGCCCCTTCACTACCCAATCTCAGCCATCTTGCACACTTTATTCTCACATTATCCCAGGCTTCGGCCTGCTGGTTCACTTGTACACCTCACAAACCTTGAGATCTCCTGTCCTTGTGTTTACACACCTCATCATTTGGCCTAGGCTGTCCTGCACCCCTGACCATATACTGAATCGCCACCCATCTATCAAAGCCTTGCACAGATAACCCTCAATTCTTTGATGCCATTCCTGTCCACCCTGGAGAAAAGCCATCCCTCCTTCGGAACTTCTGCCGTGTTCCTTAAGTCTGTTCCTTAAGTTGAGCACTTTAATTTTCCCCTGATATTGCCATTGTTTCCCTCTGTGAACACTAGACTCTAAGTTACTGGCAACTGGAGACTTCACATGTAGAGCAGTGTGCTGTGCTAGTGGGAAGTGCAGGCTCCAGAGCTACACCGCCTGGGTGCAAACCATCTTCTGCTCCTTCCAGCAGATAAGCTCAGGCTGCTTTACAACTTCTCTCTGCTTTTGTTTTTTTCATCTGTGAAATGGGAACATTTATATTTATAGCATCTACTTCAGAGGGTAACTCTGTTTGGATTACATGTGTTTATTTCTGTAAATCGACCGACAAGAGTGTGGCAGGCATCAAGCGCTCCTGCCCTATTAACTATCATCCTTATGTGTCATTTATTTGAGATGGAATCTCGTTCTGTTGCCAGGCTGGAGTGCAGTGGCATGATCTTGGCTCACTGTAAACCCCGCTTCCTCGGTTCAGGCAATTCTCTACCTCAGCCTCCAAGTAGCTGGGATTACAGGTGCCCGCCACCATGCCCAGCTAATTTTTGTATTTTTAGTAGAGATGAGGTTTCATCATCTTGGCCAGGCTGGTCTTGAAGTCCTGAGCTTGTGATTCACCTGGCTTGGCCTCCCAAAGTGCTGGGATTACAGGCATAAGCCACTGTGCCTGGCCCGTATGTGTCATTTTTGTGTGGTCCTTGCAGTATTTTGCACAAGGTTCTGTGCATATCAGGGGCTTGACAGATATGGGAGGGTGGTAATCAAGCTATTTGATGGTCCCTATTTGAGTACACAGAAGCTCCCCAGTGTCCATGGAAAGGAGATTTCTGAAGCAGAGGCTAGTAAAGTTTTAGGGCTTCTCCTATACATTGGGGATGTAAACTAATGCTATACTTAAAAAGCATCTTGGTTGAAAAGAAAGTTTCTTGGATCACAGAAGTTAAGCCTGGCTAATGGGAACAGGTAACAGGACTGGGCCAAGTATCGTCTCCAACTGTAACTCTAGTGGGTGAAGAACGACCTTGGTCTACTTACAAAGTTTTTCCTAGAAAGACTGACGCTGCCTAAAAGCTTTCCTCATGGCAGGAAAGCTTTGAAGTGAAGCTGAAAGAGAACACTGTCAAGGATTCACATAGCCAATGGGGAGCTGAACTGGATAACCATGACACTTTATAACTGCATGGATCTAGGATGCTGAATGACTTTGGACAAGTTTGCCTGTGCATGGAAGTCAGTGCTTCCATAGCAAGTTCACTTTCAAGTTGTGAAGGTAAATGAGACCAAATGTGAATTTATGAAACATGGAAAATGCTTCCTATATTTATAACCCAAAAGACAAACACTGTACATGTAGTCATGCAGTTCTAAGGCTATACCTACATCCCTCTGTCAAAACTTCTCCACTTTTTTCTAAGAGTGCCATGACATTCCATACAAGACATTCTCTGCAAGAATAAAACACTGTGTAAACAGCATCTGAGAGTATCACAATATAGCCAACTTCCCTGCTGTTAACCCAATGATGGCACACAGGAGCCCAGCACTGACACTAGTCACTTAATACTCTGTTTTCAAGAGTCATTGGTTAAATTTGGAAGAAAGCTGAATGATTACACAGTTCACTGGGAGGATAATTAAATCCCTTGTATCCTCTTGGTTTCATGACATTGCTTACTCCTCTCGAGCGCTTCCTTTATGACAGGCAGAATGCTCTTTGGATTTGTGACAGAGTATACCATGGCTTCAAAGGGCGCCAATGGCTCTCCACTCCACTATATTTAAGCAATTTCAGTGACAGCACTGACTGCATCCAGGAATGCAGGCTTTGGGTTGTGCAAGGTTCTTCATAACCAGATGAGGGCAAGATAATAGAAATGGCATCATCTGAGTCTGCTAAGAGACTTTGCCAGAGTCCTCTAGGGAAAATACACATTCAGATTTCACAGAAGCAGGAAGAGAAGTGTTTTTTTTTTTTTTTTTTGAGACGGAGTTTCACTCTTGTCACCCAGGCTGGAGTGCAATGGCGCGATCTCGGCTCACCACAACCTCCGCCTCCTGGGTTCAGGCAATTCTCCTGCCTCAGCCTCCTGAGTAGCTGGGATTACAGGCGCGCGCCACCATGCCCAGCTAATTTTTTGTATTTTTAGTAGAGACGGGGTTTCACCATGTTGACCAGGATGGTCTCGATCTCTTGACCTCGTGATCCACCCACCTCGGCCTCCCAAAGTGCTGGGATTACAGGCTTGAGCCACTGCGCCCGGCCTCAATATATATTTCAATATATTTTTTCTTATTCTGATGTTGTTAACCATAACTTTATATTCTAAAGTCAGCAAGTAGCAAATCGAATAACTGAACAGAACTATCTAAGAGGATCAGTGTGTGTCCTTTCTCTCTCTCCATTTATAGTCATGCTTCCTGTGACCTTCTTACTCCATAGGCTCTATTCAGCCAACATTTTAAATAGAAATTGATCCCTATTTAATTTGTATGGAGGAGAGAGAGGTCTAATAATTGCCAGAACCTCTTCTTTCACTATCACTTACTTTCTATAACTTATAGTACATATGTATATATTTACAATGTTGTCTTTCAAAAGAACTCTAACTCTCAGACTGTACCTTCAGATCGAACCTCACAGTTTAATACAATTTTGTCTTCTACTATACGAGAATAAAACCTGCTAGAAGTTCCTGAAGAAAGTCACATTTAAGACAGGTGACTTCCAAACAGATGTCACTGTGTGAGGTATACATACAAAGAGAAATCTTAGTACTTAACAATTTAGAATGAGAAGCAAAATTAAATTAGGGAATGAATACGCAGATAGAAGGACATTATTTCATGACATAAAACAAGAAATCATAATGTCTTTGTTGTAAGATTAAACCCGAGATGACTGAATACTTTCTCAGTACTGAGACATAGGTGTGCCATAGGGAAATCAATCTCCCAGTACTAGCCCCTTTGGGCTACCTGCCTCATCCGCATGATCCTGACATAAAAGATACAATACCTTCAGTAGGAGCTCTATAACTTCTGTGTGGACAAGTCCATGCACCGGTTCTCCATTGATGTGTGTGATAAGATCTCCAGCCTTCAGTCCTAACTGGCATGCTGGACTTCCTTCTTCTACGTTCTAAAGTCCAAGAGGAGAGGATATTTGTAGGCAAACAAATGACAACTCTTAACACCTACTGTGTCTTCTGGAATGAGTTAATTAGCAAGTGTCCTAAGCTTCTAATAGAAAATCTAAAAGGTATGGTTACTATTCCTATTCTGTCATTATTCTAAAATAGGAAACTTTCTATGGTACTTAGAAATTTTCAGGTGGTTCAGACTGAAAGTACCGGAGCCACAAAGAAAAAAAAAAATGAATGACCAAAACATTTCAGGTGATTTGAGAAGACAATTTTTAAAAAGAAGGCCGGTGGCTCACGCCTGTAATCCTGGCACTTTGGGAAGCTGAGGAGGGTGGATCATGAGGTCAGGAGTTCGAGACCAGCCTGACCAACATAGTGAAGCCCCATCTCTACTAAAAATACAAAAATTAGTAGGGTGTGGTGGCATGTGCCTATAATCCCAGCTACTCAGGAGGCTGAGACAGGAGAATTGCTTGAACTCAGAAGGCGAAGGTTGCAGTGAGCTGAGATTGCTCCCCTGCACTCCAGCCTGGGTGACAGAGTGAGACTCTGTCTCAAAAATAAAAATTAAAGAAAGCTAGGATAAAAAGAAAAAGTAAAACAAGGAAGGAAACAGGATTGCCTTTGACTATTTCTATCAGTTTGGTATGTAAGAAAGAAGAATCAAATATAAAAACTGGACAGAATTATGAGACGTTAGCTTTTGCTAAATTCAATTCCAACATATACATACAGGGATGTAAGTATATGAAACAGGTCCCAAATGCAAGCTTAAAAGTAAACACATTTGCTATTTATCAGCCAACTTATCCACTCTGCAGCTTGGCTGGAAATGAAAAATCCCAAGTGCAAGGCATGCAGGACTTACCCAAACGATATGGTGCACTGTATAGATGTCACTGTCTCCCACATACACCCGGATGGCTCGGATGGTAAAGCCGTAGTTCTTCCCTGAACTATGGATCACAATCGGCTGATGTGGACTGGCAGAAGCTGCTGAGGAATCTCGGCTTGGAGAGGAATCTCGTGAAGAAGAAGGGTCCGAGGACAGGGAATGGGGAGACATTGGACTTCCCAGAGGGGAAACAGCAAACATATCTGTAATGAAGAAGCCAGTTGTCAAAGCCCATGTGGTGCACACAGGCATCCATGCAGCCAACCCTCACCACATGAGCCCTGCCGGGACTGGGAGCACAGTCACAACACAAATCCTTTTGTTTCCAATAGCAAAATAAAGACGAAATAATATAAAAATGTTTCTTATCAGTACTAGCCTGAATTCTAAAACTGCCAAACTTTAAGAGTGTTGCCATTTTAACTAGTTTTTTAGTTAATACTCTCATGTTATAGTTTTTTAGTTTCTATGCTAATTAAAAGACATCACAAAGATTACTTTCTGGCTGTGACATTTTTACTTAATGTTTTATTTTGAGAAATAAATTATAGATGCACGTATTTCAAGTATGTCTTCATGTGGAGAAGACTATACAGTCTGTAGAAGACTATACAGTATCTGTATTATAGTAACAGATACTGAATTCCAAACTCTTCACTAAACAATTTTAAGATGGTTCTTTTCAACACACATAGGCAGGAAAGCAATTTATCAATTTACCAGCTGATTTCTACAATGTTATTGAATGAATACTGATTAAAGAATTTTAATTGGCCAGGTGCAGTGGCTAACAACTGTAATCCCAGCACTTTTGAAAGGCCAAGGTGGACTTGTCACTTGAACCCATGAGTTCAAGACCAGCCAGGTAACATGGCAAAACACTGTTTCTACAAACAATCCAAAAAAATTAGCCAGGAATGGTGGCACATGCCTGTAGTCCCAGCTACCTGGGAGACTGAGGTGAGAGGATCACCTGAGCCTAGGAAGTTGAGGCTGCAGTAAGCTGTGATTGTACCAGGGCACTCCAGCCTGGGCAACAGAGCAAGATCCTGTCTCAAAAAAAAAAAAAAAAGAAAGGAAAAAAAATTTTAATCAAGAAAACAATGAAGTGGTGACTTCTCTATAAACGAACATTACTGTGGTGACAACTGATTCTCTTCATGTATTACTTGCAATTCTAATAAGGTTTCTGAGAGGATAATGCAGGTGAAGTAAAGAAACCTGAAGAGGATCTCAGTGCATATTCCAAACCACCAATTCTACTGCTTTCTCTGTTTTACAAGCAAACTGCTATGCTCTGAATGTTTGTGTCCCCCTAAAATTTCGATGTAGAAATCGAACCTCCAAGGTGATGGTTTTAGGTGGGGCCTTTGGGAGGTGATTAGGTCCTGAGGGCTCTGCCCCTAATAAATTAATTAGTGCCCTTACAAAAGAGGCTAGAGAGAGCTTGTTCTTCCCTTCCGCCATGTGAGGACATAGAGAAGGTGCCGTCTATGAGGAACAAGCCCTCGCCAGGCGCTGAAACTGTTGGCACCTTGATCTTGTACTTCCCAGGCTCAGAACTGCGATCAACAAACTCTGTTGTTTATACCTTACTCAGTCTAAAGTATTTTGTTATAGCAGCAGAAATGAACTAAGACACAAATACACATTTATTTTTAGTTCATATCCCTGTTTCATCTATGTTAATCTAAACAGATCTTAACTGGTCCTGTAAAACTGTGTGTGCACGTGCACTTGAGAAAAGGCAGAATAATCTAGAAAACATGATGAGGTTTAAACATGAGCTCAGTTGGAGCCAGGCTACAAAGTTCCCAGTGCTACCGAAGGCTCATTAGAGTGTGGTTGAGTTCCACTGTGGCTATTGCAAGCTGAAGGTATCCATATTACCCACTATTTCAATTCTTATGCTTGTTCAGAGAGCAAAGCCAACAACTGTTATCACTACCCATGCTCCTTCCTTCTCTGACTTCATGTAGCATCTTGGTTCTCTTCTGCTGGCTCCCTCCTGACTAATCAAAGGACACGTGAAGAGATGCATGCTGGCAGGCAGGGAACTTCAAGACATGCAGATGGGAGGAGGACATGTGGACACACACAGATCCAAACTGCTGAAAGGCCAGGTGCCCTGTTCTTTACCTTCTGATGGTCTCCCTTATTTTCCCAAATTGAATACTTTCTTTATTCTGTCAAAGTATGGGCTTTCCCACCAGCTTTCAAAACTACACTGGACAATATCCAACTTACCTTCCTAACTGTGCAGCTGCAGTGGGACCATCATCAGGTTATAAAGAGTCACACAGACTAGGGTTACAGGTGTTTGTTTTATGGTGTTAAATGGGACACCTCCCAGAAACTGAATCTGCTAGAGTGAGCACTACTCCCAAATAAGCATTTGTTTATGTCAAATTTCTTTCTATACAAATATGAAATTTTAAAAACATAAACAATCCCTTTTATACATGGTCTGTATTCTTCCAAAAACAAGCCATCTGCAATATAATTGGAGTCCCATTCTACTCTCTTCTTGTCATTTGAGTGATATCACAACCATCAGGGTGTATATTTCATTTCCGCCAGTGGGATACTACAGACTTAGTGATCAGTAGAGGCAAAACCAGTCTGTGGGAAAATACTACAACTCAACAAAACCTTAATTAAGCCCAGTTTTCCAAAACAGGGCAGAAGATGGTTTGCTACCAGTAGGAGGAAGGATAGCTCAACTGACAGGGTTGGGCAAACCCGGAATTTCAATACTGTCTGTGACTCTATCTCCAGAAATGAAAAGCTTATGTTCTTTATCTATTTTCCTCATTAATTAGATGAGAAAAAGCATATACTTAGATATCTAAAACAAAGGTTGTAAGCAGCTCTATAAAGTGTATAAATTATATGCGGTCTGGAGAAAAAAAATTATTCAAGGAAGGAAAATTTATCACTTAACTTGGAGGAAGAAAAGAAAAGGAAAGGAAACAAAACAGAAATAAGCTTTTATGGAAAGGAAGCCTCTCTTGTACCCCTGATGCAGAAAGTAAGATGAAATAGGCCAAAATGCTCCTTGGGGGCCCTACCAATCCTGCAGAGAAAATTCGGGGTTTGCAGGCAGAAGCTCTCAAGAGCTGTCCTGGGACATGACCCGTTATTACTTCAAGCAATCTTGCATCTCACTCAGCATTCCAAATTGGGAGAGGAGGGACGGGACCACATGCACAAATCACACAATTTCATGCAAGTAGTATCTCTCTACCTCCTGGGATCATGAGGGACAGAGCACTGGCAGAGAGGGACTTTGTGACTTTCCCCGAGATTTTCTTTTTTTCTGTGCTTTCTAATCGCTGCCGAGCCATGTGAGAAGTGGGTTCACTGGATGGCTTTGAAGAATTATCTGTACTGTCCACACACTCGCTTCGTCCATTTATCTGATCCAAGTGCTCTGAAAAACTGCCAACTGTACAAAGAAGAAGGGATAAACACGTTCAGGAAACTCTAGCCTAGGAGAGGTGGGAAGAGGGGAAGACAGAGAGAGCAGGAAGAGTAAATGCCGGAAAACATACTCCTATGTGGCCAGTAGAAAGTCCAATCAGTGTCAGGCGAACATTAACAACATGTGATTGGTTTGACAAAGGTGATGGGGAGGAGGAAGAGATGGAAGAGGTGACTATTCAGGCTTCGTTCTACCTGTACACCAGTCTGCTAATTCTCAATCCATGACTCCATTTAACCAGAGGAATTAATTTCTTTCAACAATCTATATTTTTGAAAGCTTGAAGAGATAAATTCTGGTGCTTCTACCCCTTACACCATGAAAGGCTGGGCTACAAATCAAACATTACCTCCCAAACACCATGGCCACCTACTTCATACTGTGATTACCCTATGATACTGATGATTATCATTATCAATGCTGTTAATCCTAATTTTGACGCATGGACTTTTTTCATCACTCCCTGTAGACTTTTGTGGACTCCCTGTCGGTGCTCTTAGAATACACCTCATACTAGGCTCAGGAATGTAACTGATAGAAAAGTGCCTAACGTGTCTCTTCTCACTTCTCAGCCCATATACCTCCTTTCATTCTAAGCTCCCTGTACATTTGGAAGGACAAGCAAGACAACGGATGTTACTCCCTCCATTACTGAAGCTTACTCCATCCTGCTGGCTTTTAATCCAGTGTATCATATGCTGCTCCATCTTCATGTTATTTCCTCGCCCTTCTAAACCTCACCTTCTTTACTTTTAATTTTGTTAATCTTTAATATAAACTGGAGTTATTTTTAACTTAAAAAAATTGGGACTTCCCTCAACAACGGAGCACAAAAGAGGATTAACATGGAGGTGTGGGGGGAACTGGAACATCACTGGTGCTGAGCTGGTGAATGCAGAGGCCAAGAGTAAAGAAGGCTCTGCAGCAGGGTGACATGTTGAGTCCCCCAGAGAGAAGCTGAGCAGCTATTCCTTTTGATTTGTCCTACTCTTTCTTTCCCAGGTTATGGGTTTTCTATCTTCCTTCCCTTTAAAAACATCATTGATAGCACATTTTTGTCCATCCAGGAGAGACAATACTCATCTCATTTTTACTTCTAAATGCTACATTATAAGCCCCCTGTGCTTAAAAGCCATCAACTCTCTCATCACTTTTATAGATACGATCCATGCAGAGTATTTCACACCACTATAAATGACCCTTTGAAAGGCCAGCCAGCACATTTTGAAGTGCTGCCCACGTGATACTCTGCATAGGAAAAGGTTAGACAACTAGCGTTTCTCATACACTACTATGTGGACACAACTCAGCTGTAAAACCGTAGTGTGGCCCAAGCTCATGGACAAAGTACAGACCTTACATCTGTGGTCAAGGCTAAGGGAAGCTAGGGACTCGGGACAGTGGCTTTAGGCACAGCACACTTCGTGGTCATCTACTATGCGTATGTACAGGAAGAGACTCGTGGACTTCCACATAACAGCCATCTGACCAACAAAGGAAGATAATCTTAAGGCAAATGTTAATCTTTTTATTCCTATATGCTAGGCAAATATCAATGTTTTTACTTTTATATTCTTATTTAACAGTATATACCATTCTCTTACAGAAATCAACTATGGAAGGACTTGATAAAAACTGCTTTGCAAGTAATAAATCTCATCTCGCAAAACTTATGTTTTTCTTTGAGTAAGGTACACACTTCCTTCTTTGTACTTTGGTTTGGATGGGATCACTGACAAGTATAAAATGAAAAGCTGAATCTCTTTACAATGAGTAATTATTGGATACCTTCGAGCCTGACACCTAGGACTTCAAGACTTTTATTTTTCATGGCTTCAAATACAATGTAGTCATGAAAAAAGGGAAAGAGGTATAAAGTTGGACTTCCCTAAATGCCAGAGTGTGGATACACAACCTTGTGTCACCTCTCCCTCTTGCCTCTGCCATCTCATTTTGCAGCACTGCATATAAACATGTGCTTCTTTTCTGCCAATGGTAGATAATGTCACCTTAATGTTCTCTAAATGTCAAGGGTTCTTTCTTTTTGGTGGTGGAGCAATATAAAAATCAACAAATTTAATTTTACTACAGTCACGGTTTTCAGACTCCCTAATTACCCTTGGCTATAAGCAAATCAGCTCATCTCTCTATTCTGCGCAGCCCCCAAGGCCTTTGATTATTTTTAGTGTGTATATGGGGGAGACAGAGAGAGAGAGAAAGACGGTTTGAATCTATTAATCAAAATGCATGGCAGGACCTAGGTGGATTTTTTTTTTAAATTATGAGAGTAATCAATCAAATGCTTAGACACGATTCCTCTCCCTTCTCCTCCTACCTTTCTGGTAGTGGGTAGGCTGAGGTGACTAAGAGATAGTAAATAGTTCACTATATCAAGAAGAAATTTTAAATGAAGGTGAATATACTCTATTCAGAGCAAAGTAAGAGCCAGATAAAGGCCTTTGTAACCAGGAATGGAAAATGCCAAGGTATCTACATGTGATCTGAGCATCAACATGAGCTAGAGATGGTCAGGAATCTTAGTCTAATAAGTTGCCTTTACACTACTTCCTCATTGCTGTTCTCTTAGCTTTACGGTTAGGATAAGTAGAATTATGCAACATGAAAACAAAACTGAGGTGAAGACAAAGAAGAAAGTTCAACATTATTTTTCCCCACAATAAACTGTAAGGACATGTGAAGCTTCACAGATCCAAACTTATTTCACAGAGGTTGAAATAAAACCAGCCCATAAAATTTGTTTTTCTTGAAATGATTTTTAAAAAGCTTATACTATGAATATTCAGTTAGTTCAAAAAAATGTTGATGAAAAATCTTGGAATCATTCATGGTTATCAATACAGCATATTTAATGTAGCTTAATGGAAACATTTATTATAGCAATCCTATGCCATATCCATCTTTTATTTTCTGAAAAAGCATAAATACACATTACTCTATGGAAGAATATGCTGTGCATAAAATTTTTATAAACCAAATGATATTTTAAATGAACTTAAAAGGTTTGTTCTTGAATTAATTGCAAGTTTGATTATCTAGTGAGGATACCATTACTAAGGACCAGCAAGTATCCATGATATATTAAGTTCCTTAAAAATCTGTGAAGACACTGTTCTTCTTGTTAGGAAGGTTACATCACACAAAGGTAACATCAAAAAAGTACTTTCAAAGCCCCAAGCCCCCATGACTGCCTCCCATACACACAATGATGTCTCAGGAGTTTCTTATTCCAATTATCCAGAGATGGGGAAGGTAATTTTTGTCTGCAGTGGAGTTATTTCATATGCATGTAAAATACCAATTTAAATCTCAGTATTTCTGACCCCCCTTTCCCCTCCTCAGTCCTAGATGTACCAGGACAGCATTAAGTGTCTTACTGCACTCAGCTTGAGTCTCGTGTGGAGAGAGAAATTATTTCGTACAACATAATCCCTTAACAAAAGCCAACTCCATCAAATAAGCAACCATCCATTTCAATGCTAGAGAGAAACCTGGCTTTACACTGTGTCTTATGGTTGATTCAAGATATCTTCAAGTGTAATTCTGACAAGTTGACTACCGATACTGGCTCTTACACTGAACTTTCAGTTAGATACAACTGCATAAGACATACCTTTGAATCAACAGCTGAGAACATGCTCCCTTAGCACGTTCTAACTTCCCTCAAAAGATCCCCTGCAACCTGGCTGAGAAAGCGAAGTTTGGCCCCAAGGTTAAACTGAAATAAGAACAGTTTGCTACCTGGCTGTGCACTCAGAAGGGGTCTGAGATATCTGATGTTAGTTCTCAGGAGATTGTGTCCCAAGCCTAAGGACTGAGACCATGGAGAAAGTCTAGCAGCATAAAACAGGCATCCTTACTGCCTGGCGAGGCCAGCCCTAGGAGACACTTAGTGTGGTGAGGAGGATGTCAGGCACCACAGCCAGGGGCTTACCTGACAGGGTAGAGCTGCTGATGGTGCTGGCTGGGGTGGTGACCTCAGGCTCCTCCTGGGCACACTCTTCAGGAGGAAGGGCTGGCTTTCCTGGCTCCTCATGGGGGTCTCCAGGGCAGGAGGCAGCTTCATCTTGTTCTCCCTCTGTTGAAATAGCCAGTTTGGGAAGTAGGCCAGAACTGAGTTTATGTCTGTTGCTTTCAGTATCTGAAGAGTTGGATGTTGATAGCTGTTGCCTTAAAAACAAAACCAAAGTCATACATACATACATACTAGAAAACTGTGTTCAAGGTGAGTTGTGGAAGAAACCAGGTGAAAATGGGACTTGGGTCAGCCTAACCAGGACATGTGTAGTGCAATGGTTCTTAATGTGTGGTGCCCAGAGCAACAACATCTGCATAATCGGGGTACCTGTTAGAAATGCACATTTTCAGGCCCCACCCTAGATCTATTGGATCAGAAACTCTGGAGGTGGGCCCAGAGATCTGTGTGTTAACAAGCCTCCCATGTATTCTGAAGCTCACTGAAGTTTAAGAAATGCTGCTCTAGTAGCTATTGCTTATATTACTTAAGAGGCGTTTCACATACATTTCAGAATATTCTGAACTCCAGCTCAGTGTTTCTGTGGATGGCAAGGTTGTGCTTTTGGTTTTGTCCCCAGAGTCTTCCTTCTCTTCTGCTGAATTCTGAGTGATTCGATCTATACTGCTGAAAACCTGGAAGGCAAATAATCGGTGCTTATTATCATCTACTAGAAAGAGTTTGTCAGAAAAACACTCCAAGTCTTGGGAGAAAAACCTGAGAGGATAACTAAATTCTGAACGGAAATTGTGAATTGTGTATTCAGAAAGTAATTTCCAGTATTGTTGAACAGAATCCTGAGAGGAAGGGTCAGAGAGAAAGAGAGAGTGAGAGCGCGTGTGTGTGTGTGTGTGTGTGTGTGTGTGTGTGTGTGTGTGTGTGTGTATGTGCTTGTGTGTGTGTACATATATATGAATAGGGAGCTATGAATTCATCACCCTCTCATCATATCTTGTTGCGGACTTTGTATCTGCAAACACAATTCATTCACAGATGCATTGGAGTTTCTAGGCCTTGGGATCAATGCACATCTTGATTACTTTCTAACTATGAAGTCAATTGGAAAAAGAAAACAACAGAGAAAAAGATTTAATGGCCACCAGTCAGGGCTAGGAAGAAGAAAAATGAATTGGAATTGAGTGCAAACAGAATAAATTATCTGTTTCAAGACTGGGTGGTGGTGTGGCAGGGATGCAGTGCACATTTGGTTATAAAAGCCTGAGGTATTTGCTTGGCTTACAAATCACATACATAGACAGGCAGCTTCCTATGCGGTACTGGGATTCCTGAAGGGGATCAGAACGCAGGCAAGCCCAAGGTCTCAGCTACCTCTGAATCTCTGTTGTCTCATAGGAAGGAGAGAAGGTAACAAGGGGATCTAAGAGCCTAGGGCAGGAAGCACTCCCTACTGCCCTGCTCAGACACGTGCTGCTCTGATAGGAATGGTTCTCAGGCCTCCTATAATCTACTAGGAATAGAAGGAAAGTGGCTAAAGAACAGCAAACAGTGGGAAAATGAAATACCCACTAAGGCAAAGAGGGAACGGGGTTTAGGGGTTGGCTTTGACAGATCAGAGAACAGTCCTCGTCTGAGCCCACACTTAGCAAAACTTCTGCCCTGGGTCTAGGACAGACAGGCTATTACCTTCTCCCAAGAAATCCTTACCTCTATGCCATTCCCATAAACGGGGAGGGTAGTGCTGGCCAATTTGCAGGTACATCTAGGTAATCATTTCAAAAAAGCTACAGAGCACTTTAAAGTCACTAAATGTTATAGAAAAGCTAAACAATAATCATGGAAAATGTCATGGCAACAGAAAATACATAGCTACTGAAAATAGCAAAAGGGAGGTAGAGTGCCCTCAGGTTGATTTCCGTTTTTCCTAGGGCCCTGTACTGCCTCAGAATTATCACTTTTCTTTGTTTTGATGTTTTTTTTTTTTTTTTTTT
>NW_016107821.1:817463-831453 GCF_001604975.1 Cebus imitator | reverse complement strand
CGCTCTTGGTACCCAGGCTGGAGTGCAATGGCGCGATCTCAGCTCACCACAACCTCCGTCTCCTGGGTTCAAGCAATTCTCCTGCCTCAGCCTCCTGAGTAGCTGGGACTACAGGCGCACGCCACCATGCCCAGCTAATTTTTGTATTTGTAGTAGAGACGGGGTTTCATCATGTTGACCAGGATGGTCTTGATCTCTTGACCTTGTGATCCACCCGTCTTGGCCTCCCGAAGTGCTGGGATTACAGGCGTTGAGCCACCGCGCCCGGCCCTGTTTTGATTGTTTTTTTAAATCTTACCTCTACTGGTAAAAAAGGCATCTTTCCCAAGCATCAATTTCATTATCTTCTATCATTTTCATGATTCTAGCTTGGCTTCCTACTACCTTTTCAATATGACTTACAATTTCTATTTATTGGTTAGGAGATTTTCTCTTTTTTTTGTCTTTTTTTTTTTTCTTTCTTATGGAGAATGGGGTCTCGTCATATTGCCCTGGCGGGCCTCAAACTCCTGGGCTCAAGCTATCTTCTTGTTTCTACCTCTCCAAGTGTTGGGATTATAGGCATGAGCCAGCACACCTGGCAGTTACGAGACTTTACAATCCTACAGTCAACTCCCAGCTATCTTTGCTTACGTCAAGGATTGAGCCTCCTCCTTGTGTCATACTCTGTGTAATCCCTAGAAGAAGACTCTGCACACAGGAAAGCTCATGCTCTTTACCCTAAGTTGAAAGCAATGAGTGATGCCTCCGTAGCCTGGCGGCACTGAGCCAGGTGAGAGATGTTCAAGGCAAGGTCATCATATAAGCAGCAGTTACACAGTCCAAAAACGAGACTGTGGGTGCAAAGCTGTGTCTCTCAGAAAACCAGATCTTAATTTGTGGAGAGAGATATATATTATCACAGAAGGATAGAGGCAGACTATAAGTTGATGGGGTCACTTTTCTTCAACAAAAAGGAAGTTTAAGCATAGGAGACCTCAGATCCCTGAAAGGGTAAGTATCCAAGCTGCTCAGGGATGAGATCTGGCCAGTGGGAGATTCTCCCAGAGAGACTCTGTATGTTTTTGCCACATTTCACTTACTTTTGAAAACCTGTGTGAACATGAAGAGAACTGCCTTATTTCCACATTAAAGTCTTCATCATTTGTGTCATCTTCTTCCTCCGTTTCCATATGATGATACTTCTCAGACCGAGCTGCAGTGAAATGTTTGGGAACAGGTCCAATTACTCAGATTTTCAGCTTTTAGATATTTTAATTATGAGTTTCTGTATCAAATCAACATTATGTTTAAGAACTCAGAGATATGAAAAGGTTCAAAAGCAAAGATAATTATTTATCGGGTAAAGGCCAAACAATGTTTTATGTCAGATAAAGCACATACTATCAAAATAACTTGTGTCATCCTCAGATTCCAGTTGGGGAATAAATTCTGCCTTCTGTCTCAGCAAACTGTTCCAGTCTAAAGAACGGAAGAACCGATGCTGTTTCACCTCATAGGCACCACCTGGAAGGGGACAGGTAGAGACAGAGAGGAAAGTGTTAAACTATCCCCACTAAGTAAAGGCAAACATCAGTTTTTAACAACAATTTTGAAAACGTATCAGCAGAGAAATACACGCATGAAAATCATACTTTTTCATTCTACAACCAAAGCCCCACAAATTTTTCTGTTAAATTATCAGTAGGAGATTTGATGTTGCTAACAGCAGTTGCTATGGCACTGTTTTTTTCTTTGTTAGTTTTTTTCCATGACTTCCTCCATTTTTCAAAGGTTAATGATGTGGCCACTTACAATCACATTATGCTGAACCTGGAGAGGTGGATAAATATTGGTCCACAGCAGACTCTCTCATTAAAAACCCAAAGAAATCATAACAAGGTACAACATGTGTTCACAGCAACATTTCCTCTGGAGGTAAAGTTAATATTGATATTTTTTTTCCTAAATATTATTTATAGAGATCACCATTCAATTTTATTAGATTGCTCATTAACATAGATAAGAATTAGATTCTGTGGATAGCAGATTCTTAGATAGGAAACTGACAAACCTGTTTTTTATAGACTTATAATGCCCCCCAAAATATCAATCACCATTTCAAAGTTTTAGGCTTCTTTTTGCCAAGTCAGCATGATAGTAAAATGTTTTCAATTCAGTTCATAATTTTAAAGAGTGATTTTAAAGGACAGGCCCATCAAAAATATTAACACTATGCCCTATATAAAAAGAAAAAGGTACATGTTATAATATCATAGCAGAAGAGTCAGACCCTCACCCTGCTACCAGCACATATATGGTAGAGGGAAATAACAAAGAACCAATCCTAAAAAAACTCTAGGAAGAGAGATTTCTGAGAAGCTGATACAGGGTCTAATCAGCCTCCCTGCCAAGAGATCTCTGCTAGGTGCAAGTAAATGCCTCTTTCTTGCAGTTGTCAACCAGGCCTCTCATCCTGTCCTCTGTGGGGTACAAAAAGAACAGGATGAGAAATGCCAAGTTGAATGCAAAATGGGCTGTGAATCTTGGTTGGGGGTTGCTGTCTGTGGATCAAAGATTGGATTCTGTCCTCATTGGACCACTCTAGCACAAGGCATAGTGTCAGCTCTAACTCTAAACTCAGCCAGGGCAAATTGGTGTTCTGAAAACGAGGGAATGGAGTGAAAACAGCAAAGCGAGGAAATTACTCAAAAAAGGGGGAAATGCATTCTTCTTTACAAAACATTTAATTGTAATCTTTACCCCAGATTATGCAGGTGGTTTCCACATTTCCAGCAAAATCCTGGAGTCTGAGGGTAAGCATGAGCAGCTATGACTGAGGACCAACTTGTGACATGTATTGTACTAGATGCTACAGGACAGGTGTCTTATTTCCTTTAATTATATCACCAAACATAATCACACCAAGTGGGCATTATCAGCACCTTTTGTGGATATGGAAATGAAGCATAAGCAATAAAGCACCATGGACCACGATCCCCCAGAGGGTAAAGATTCAAAGCTGAACCTAGGCCTGCCTAAAAACACCCAGGCCCAACCTCAGTACCACATATAAGGTGGAGGCATGCTTTAGCGGCACTAAACCACTCCATCATCTCTCTTGCATTGATTTGCAAACAGATTCAGAACCGCCAATACTGGGGAACTGAGCCTGACAGCCACCTCATGCGGCTGTTCTGCAGCATCTCTGCAGAGTCTCATTCCAGCCCACCATGCATCCTTGCTCTCACCTATTCCTAATCAATGTCCCTATACACAGTTGCCCATCTCATTTTCTTCTAGTGCTCTTTTTTTTTTTTTTTTTGAGACGGAATTTCACTCATGTTGATCCCAGGTTGGAGTGCAATGGTGAGATCTTGGTTCACTGCAACCTCTGCCTCCAGGGTTCATGCAATTCTCCTGTCTCAGCCTCTTGAGTAGCTGGGATTACAGGCATGCACCACCACACCCGGCTAATTTATTTTTAGTAGAGATGGGGTTTCTCCATGCTAGTCAGGCTGTTCTCAAACTCCGGACCTCAGGTGAACCGCCTGCCTCGGCCTCCCAAAGTGCTGGAATTACAGGCGTGAGCCACTGCACCTGGCCCTCTAGTGCTCTTTTACTTGGAGAAACAGAATATAAAAGCTAAGAGGGCTTAACTGTTTCCCTATCCAACACAGAGGTCATCAGCATGGGGTGGGTGTTGGATAGGGAAAGCCCTAGTTAGGGGCCCACAACACACATCTCTGGACTCCTAGTGTAGCGATGGTTCCACTGTACCACAATGACTATCACTTTAGCTGCTGCTCATGGGGCCACATCAACGGCCCAGCCCTGACATTTTGGGTTGCTAAATTTTACCAGAAAAGCAGTTTCTCTACGGCCAAGAGCTCAACCAGACTATAGCCAGAGTGTTAAGGGTTTTACCCCCTACCGCCTGCTACCCTCTGGGACCCAAGCTGGTGAGAGCCTTTGTTTCATCTCTGTAGGCAAGGACAAATGGGTCCTCCCCAAGCCCATGGTTGATCTAGTTCACATTTCTCACCCTTTGGCCTTTGTGCCTCACTTATCACAAGCTGGTATCAGTGGGTCCAGTTTCTTTTGCACTTAGGGAGAGATAAGGAAGAAAAGAAAGGAACAAATTGGAAATGACCTCTGGGCTAAGCTTTTGGTAAAATATGGGTGATAGCATCATGAGCTAAAAACAAATCACTCATGCAAATGATAGTTCTCATTGTAAGAATTTATCATGAAGGGAAGGGAAATATTATTCCTTGAGCTCCTGTTCAGTACTTAGTAAATGAACTATATACCTTCACGAACATTTTTGCATTTATGCCTCACAATAATCCTGTGAAACATATAAAATGCCCATTTCCATAGACTAGGAAACTGAGACTCAGAGCAATGAAGAAACTATTCAAGACATGGGTAGCAGTGACATCTGAGCAGCTCTGAAGTCCAATGAGTCAGGCTGCCACTCAATACTTGACAAGTTCAAAAGTATAGTTCCAGTAGGACAAGCTCCCAAATTGCAATTTATGCTTTGACACTAACACTTTCCCTTTTCTCTCCTTTCATGGAAGTTTCTTAAACATCCATTATGTTCTTCACACCCTTTTCTCAGCCTCTCTAATCTCTTGGGCAAATGTGCATTCGCACATTTTCACGGTGCATTATTTTGCCCACTAAATATGCATAAATACAAAACGCTGTCATTGGAGGCAGCATGGCAGGCCTGTGGGATTCTCAGCCTCAGTCTCCAGGCCCTACTGGGACCTGTCATGTTGGACTGGCCTGTTTGGCAAGCACTTGACAATTCTAAGAGCTTGAGTAGGGTCTTTTAAATGTCTCTTCTGGGTTTCTGTTAGGGGATTTGTTCTTCAAACTGTCAAACCCTAAAAAGACTGAAAGTAGCAGTCAACAAGAAAATGTGCAGAGAAGTAACTTGAAGCATATGATTTATAAACACAGATATGCTGAACATTATCACATCCTTGTCTAGTTAAATCAAGCACAACCAAGAATCCAAGTTTTCTTGGAAGAGTAAATAGAGGGCAGAATACAGGTTGAACATCCTTAGTCTGAAAATTTTATATCTGAAAGGCTCCAAAATCTGTAACTTTTTGAGCACCGATATGACACCACAAGTGGAAAATTCCACACCTAACTTCATGTAACAGGGGTTGAAACACATAGGATGAGGCCAGGCATGATGGCTCACACCTGTAACCTCAGCACTTTGGGAGGCCAAGATGGGTGGATCACTTGAGGCCAGGAGTTCAAGACCAACCTGGCCAACATGGCAAAATCCCCTCTACTAAAAATACAAAAATTAGCCAGGCATGGTAATATGAGCCTGTGGTCCCAGCTACTTGGGAGGCTTAGGCATCAGAAAACTCAGGAGGCAGAGGTTGCAGTGGGCCAAGATCATACCATTGCACTCTAGCCTGGGTGACAGAGCAAGACTCCATCTCAAAACAAACAAACCCCAACCAAACAATAAACACACACTATGGGCTTACTAAAGGACTACAGCAGTGTGCATTCATAACAGAATAGGAAATCATGTCAGTTTATGAACCTAGAAAAGAATTCTAAGATAAAACTGTTGTTAATGAGGCAGATGACTCTGGAGGAATTGTTTTAAAAAGCCATCCAGCAGGATGCCTGTTCTTCCCTAGAATAATTTCTTTTTATCCTTATAATAATCCTATGAAATAGCACTTCTAAAAGCTCCTTTTCAAAAATGAGGAGATGAGCAATGGAAAAAGAAGTAATCTTTTTCAAGATTTAAACTCAGGCTGACTGTGGAGTTTATGCCCTTAAGCTCAATTTATATTGCCTTTTCAGGTTAAAAGTCCACTCATCCACTGAAAAAGGTAAAAAGGCATAAGGTGCTCTAGTGAGAGGCTCAACTAAAACAAGTTTTCTAGTCAAGCCCCAATTTTAAGGCTTCTTGGATTCTCTAATGCAGGGTCTACAAAGCTTCTGTGTAAAGGGCAAAGTGGTAAACATTTTAGTCTTTGCAGGTCATATGTTCTGTCATGACTACCTAACTCTGCCCTTGTAGCATGGAAGCAGCCATACAATACCTAAATGAGTGGACATGGAGATGTTTCAGTAAAACTTTATTTACAATACCAGGCTGTGGGACAATCTGGCCGTAGCTTGCTGACCCTTGCTGTAACGCATTATCATAAACTCTAGTAGCACAGCATTCTATGCTTAGGTAAGAACAGAGCCCTCCAACAGGAGAATTGGTGGGTGAATGTGAAGAATAGTACACAATAAATATTTGGAGCTGTTTCAAATTTTTGTCTTGGAACAAATAGGGGAGAAAATGACTTCTTCAGTATTTTCTGGTATTTCTATTAAAATGGGGGTAGAATGAAACATCCCAGAGTAAACAACCCATCAAGCCAACACTTTTCTCTGATGAAAATTACGGATGCTGGCTAGACTATGTGCATTTATATTTAATATTTAGTCTCATCTACATAAATTCACATACTCAGGCAGACTGGGAGTCTATACTGGGATCGCTAAAGTCTGTCTATTCAGAATACAGAGAAGAAAAGGGAATAACATGCTGGCAGAACAGTCAGAAAAAATAATCAGCAAGAAAGAAATCTATCTCATTAATCCTGAAAGGCAGTGGTTTTTAATTCTCTTTCTTGGGTCATGGTGCTGATCACTGTGATGGGACAGCAAGGTTCAACCCCAGGCACTAATTTCTAGTAATTAGTTCAAGTACTGATAACCGATTTCAAAGCTTGTGGACAGCAACATGCTGGGTCAAATCCATATGGGGATGTGTATTTAAAGACAAAAACAAAAACAGCTCCACATATCAAATCCTCTGTTTCAAGTTATTTAAGATGCATGCTTTTCAGAACAGAAGAGTTACATGTGCCTTTGAGGTTTTCTTCCAGAAAAGTTTTATTTATTGAAACAAATTAAGTCTAATTTCTGCTTTGCCAAACACAAAAAGAACAAAAAGCAAAGACAACCAACTCTCTCAGTGTACTCAGTGTTTTGAATCAGAAAACAAAATCCAAAATATTATTGCTATAATGTGTTGCAGTCATGGTCTACATCAACTAACAGATGTTGCCTATCCAAAAGCAAAACAACAACAAAAGCTTCGGAGCACTCCATGTAGACATTAGTTCTTGCATATTAGCAAAATTAAAACACATGGGCTCTAACCTGTTCCCAGCCTCTCCAGGGGATTCTGCCTGAGGAGTAAGGTGATCAGATCCTGGGCATCAGGTGGGGGTGCCTCATCCTTCTCAGGCCAGTTGATCTCATCTAGAAGGAAGAAAAGTTGTTTATAAGCGTATTGTTTACAAGCTACTCCAGGTCCCAGCAGCATGGATATCACGTGGGAATTTGTCAGAAAGGCAGAGTTTCAGGCCCACTCCAGACCTACTAACTCAGAGTCTGCATTTCAACAAGATCTTCAGTTGATTCCTAAACACAGTCATGTTTGAGAAGCATTGTTTTATAAGACATAAGTAGCACAGACTTTTTACAAGGTAGGAAGAGAATATTTCAATGAGCCGATCTTTCGTTTGCTTTTTAAATGCATTTTTCTTTCCAAGAATTGGTTTCCAAAAGTTGCCTCTCTAGTTATTAAAAGAATTAAAATAATAGAAACTCTAAACATCTGCATTTCAGGTGGCTACCTATCTAGGGATTATCTCAGGGTAAGATAATTAATTTCCACAACTAAGAATTTAGCCACAGCCATATAATTCTTCAGCTCTAGGAAGCAAAAAGTAATTTTGTAAAAATAATTATTTCTAGGGAAAAAAAAAGGTGAAAATGCTAAGAAAGAAGAAGAAAAGGAAGAAAAAGAACAATAATAATAAGAAACAACAAAGAAATCATAGTAATGGAAGTATTTAAAATCTGTCATAAATATTAAGAATACATTCTCATTCTGAAGGAGTTTGCCTGAAGATAGGTGTGCATGCTTGTGTGTACGGAAATGCAATAAAAACATGAGTTATTTCTGTGTGTGCCTGCCTCTAGCTTCCTCTGCTGCAGTTTAAATCTGATTTGGAAAATAAAACATGAATATGCATCTGAGCCGTAAGGCATCAAGAACAAAGCCAGCATTTGCTGCTTGTGTTAATTAAACAGTTGATTCCCTTTGCCATTCAGGCCTTAGTATATCAGAAAACAGCCTAGTTATAAATCCATAAACAGCTCAGATATTGTATAAAGGGGTCACACACTGCAGGCAACTCACAAATCTGCTTTGTTAAAGTTTACAAATATGCCAGGCTTGCAAAGTCAGTGATAGGAAAGAATGCTGTGATAAGGAGCTCCTCATATGCAAAATGAATTTTTCCCCCACTTCCACTGCTGGACCCTGTAAACACAGTCCAAATAGACTGTAGATGGCTGATAAAGATGTCAGGGATGCCTGACAAACTTTCGGGAAAAGTGGCCTTTTTGATCTATGTTCCAGGAAAATTTATAAAATCAGCAGGTAGGGTAGTGATAGACCCTATTTAATTATCATTTAGTTTTGCCACAAGCCATATAACAATAGTTAGGGTCAGTTTGCAGGTTAATTTCTAAAAGTTATGAATTTTAAATGAAAGATCAACAGCTGTTATAGAAATAACATTGTGCCACAACAACTACCAATGAAATCATTAACAATCTGTGGATTCAATTTGCTTCTTTCCCATTCTCATTATTTATTATTTGGTAGACATTTGTTTTAGGGTTTATTACATTTTTGTTAATTTCTTCATTATGCCATTAGCCATTTTCCCCATTTATGTAAACGTTACCCACATTAACCTTTTCTTCCCTGGTGCAACTTTCCTATCATGGAAAGGAAGACTGGACGGCAATTAAATTGCCTATAAACCCCACACCAATTTCCTTTGCAGAAAAAGCACACAATAAAAAATGGTTTTGTTGCCAGTACGTTTCCAAATTCTATGTTAACAAAATTTCCTCAGATCAATTCTCAACAAAAATTGCTCTCTTGAGATGAAGAATGTTAGTTATATGCTTCAATGAATGAATTCTTTTAATTTGTTGGCTCAACTGTTTGATAAAGGTTAGCATTTTAGTAGTAAAAACTGTGACACTCAACAGATTTACATTAAATAGCTGCTTCCCAACAGTGACTTAAAGATAACTCCTGATGATATTTACCACTGATGACTTGTCCAAATAGCTCTTCTGGAGTATCCCCAAAGAACGGCACGCATCCAACCAGAAATTCATAGAGAATAATCCCCATGGCCCACCAGTCCACCGGCTTTCCATAACCCTGCCTCAGAATCACTTCTGGTGCAATGTATTCAGGTGTGCCACAGACCTAAAAGATAATTGCAATATTAGAATAATTGGAATATTAGACATGAATTAAAATGAGCAAGATGGCTAGTCACCAATTATTTTGCCCAGAATGCACCTGCTCAACCACATGCAACCACATGGACAAAGAACTTAAGAGCAAACAGCATAGTTACAAATCCATAAACAGCTCAGATATTGCATAAAGGGTCATACGCTGCAGACAACTCACAAATCTGTTTTGTTAAAGTTTACAAATATGCCTGGCAATAATTATAAGAAGGTATTTAAAATACCAAGGCAAAGAATTATTACCAAACATGGAAAGTTTACAGTTCTGCTCTAATGTTAAAATTGTATATAATGTTTATTTTCAAATTGAGAATTTGACCCTGTTTTGTAGTTTTACCTATTATACAATATTAAAACCATTTATAATCCTTATATTTAAAATAATAATGCATTTTTAAGTTTGTCATTGTCAGAGATCGTTTTAGTATCTATATGACCAAAATACATTCACACACAGGTTATTTCATAAAAGCAATGACAGTTGAGATGTGTTTACCTTAAGTAACTTTACAATGAACAGATTGTGGGCACATGGTAATGAGGCATGCTTAAAGGGAAATGGGCCGTGGCTTGGATTTAGCACCTGTGATGGTACAATGCATCATGAGTTTCACGAGTACTCTACTGAGACTCCTGAATTCCTTACAAAAACAGTTTTCCATTTGTCTTTCTCACATTCTCACTTGTGTACAATTAGATCGTTCATCTTGCTAATAGATCATAATGTTGGGGGAGGAATGTAGAGGGAGCACACAGTTCAAAGAGGCCCAGGGAGAAAAATGGGAATAATTTGCACTTTATTAAATGTAAGGTTTATACAGACATCTAAACCACCAGCATTAATGTGAAGATGGCCCACACAAGTTGATGCTGAACTTCACCAGCAATACCATACTTTGTATTTCTCAATAAACTAAATGGCACCCAAGCTTACCTGTTTATCCAGGAACTCTCGAGCATCCTTCTCAATATGACCCTCATAAAGATTGGTAGTCATGCTCATTAGTCCCACCTTAGATAATCCAAAATCTGTCAGCTTTATGTGCCCCATGGAGGTAACCAACAAGCTATGAGGCAGAAGGACATATAACACATTAATCACTTCATAAGCTGGTTATCTATTTTAGTTTCCCCTCTACCCCCATCCATTTCTAAGACTATTTAATAAATGGGCATCAAGCTTATTATAAAACCCAGCCCGGAAAGAGATGAAGTCACACAAAGATGTCAAATACTTGCATCTAGCAGCTGAGTGTAATTCACAAGGGAGGGCTAGAGACAAGGCATAGCTAATCTCTGTTGAAGCAGCCACATACAGCATCGTTTATAACACTTTGAAACTCTTAGAAAAATTCAAGTATGAAACTCTGATCCCTTTCCATTTTCATAAAAAGAAAATAAAAAAGAAAGGGCATACACCAGGAACTAAGTAACTTATTTGTTATTCAAACGAGACATAAGATAAAGAAAAACAGAAAAATATTATATTGTTTCAGATTTCAACTTCCAGCTCTAATTTAAATTTCTACTTATTAAGCACAAAACCTATATTTCCTACACATGCAAAGAATCTGCAACTGAATATATTTAAAACCTTTCATTTTAAGTGGAAAAATAAAATTTTGAAATAGTATATATAGTATTGTAGTAATTTGAAAAATAAAAGAATAGAGATTTTTTTTAAAAAACTACTGGATGGAAATATCTCAAAATTTTAATAGTTGTCTTTGGTAATATTGTGGATACTGTTTTTAGCTTTTTTTTTCCCCCTGAATTTTTCAAATATTCTGGAATGAACTTGAGTCAACTTTATCGTAAACGTTTCAGCACACTTAAAGTCTTTACATATTAATATGTAATGTTTTCAGAGGCATTCAAATTATTGGAGAAGGCATGAAATATTTAATAAATGGTGTCAAGATGAATAGCTAGTCATCTGGGGAAAAAAGTCTATCTCAAATCAGACACCAAAATGAATTTCACATAAATTAAACATTAATAAAAAATTAAATTGTGAGTAAAACAGAATGTAGTATCAAGCATTTCATCTTGGAGTAGGAAAGAGTAATCTAAGTATGACATCAAATAAAGAAACTATCCAGAAAACAACTAGTAGCATTCTATGAAGCTATTATCACATTTACATCATTTTTAAAACTTTAAAAAAATTAACCCTGGCTTTATCGTTATCTTTTTCTCTTGTTGCTGATAAGTTATTAATATAAGCATCGTTGGGGGTGAGGAGCTAGGGGAGGGATAGCATTAAGAGAAATACCTAATGTGGATGACAGGTTGATGGGTGCAGCAAGTCACCATGGCAATTGTATACCTATGTAACAAACCTGCACGTTCTGACCTTCTGCACATGTATTCCAGAACTTAAGGTATAATCATAAAAAAAATATATATACACATCATATCCTTTTTTCCATGAGTTTCCTGAACTTCACATAAGAATATCCTTTAAAGATTTACATAAAAATTACCATATACATTGTTAAAACAACTCATTTTGGACATTATGTATGGAAGAATTTTAAAATGTGCATTGCATTAAAAGAAAACATCTTTATAAACATACAAAAACTTTGTATTGGGCAAAAGAAGACATATATTTGATTTGTGTACATACTTGTCTGGTTTCAAATCCCTGTGTACGATTCCATAATTATGTAAATATTCCAAGGCCAAGACTGTCTCAGCAAAGTACATTCTGGCCATATCAACAGGGAGAGGACCCATGTTTTTCATTAAAGTAGCACAGTCTCCCCCTATAACACAGGAAAAAGAGTTAGCAGCTACAGCATCAAGGCTTAATGAAGACCATCAGTTTAGACTACAGAATTTCAAGGTGAAATCATCTCTACTCACAGCATATCATAGTCATAACTAGAGTCTGTGTGCTAACCTATCATGTTTCTAACTAAGCTATGGTATGGAGAAAATACAGATTTTTATTTAAGAAGTAGTATTCATAAGAGAGAAGGTTTGGCTCTGAAGTGAAACTGTACTTTGAAGAACTGCTAGCATAATTTTAGGATTATGGTAACAATTTAAAATATACCAGCATAAAACATGGATTCTAGAATCACACTACCTGAGTCCAAATTCTAGCTCTGCCTCTTACCAAGCTATTCTTGGTTCCTTCATCTGTAACATGAGGATGATAATAATGTCATCCTTGTTAGAATTCTCATGAGAAGAAAACGAGATAATCTATATAAAGAAC
Source organism: Cebus imitator (assembly GCF_001604975.1). Lineage (NCBI taxonomy): Eukaryota > Metazoa > Chordata > Mammalia > Primates > Cebidae > Cebus > Cebus imitator. The sequence continues at coordinate 818,843 of NW_016107821.1, read as the reverse complement.
TTAGGATATTGTCCAACACATATCACATATTAAATATGTGATAAATGTTAGTTATTGTTTTTGTTAAGATAACAACAACAGAGTTTAAAAAGGGCAAAATATTGGTGTGGTAGAAAGAACACTGGGTGAAAAAAAGGCAAGCTATGTTTTTGTCTTTTATCTACCACTCAATATCTAGTAAGTCTTCCTTTCTTGGACTTTATTTCACTCATCTATGAAATGGAAAGATTAAACTAAAAGGATATCTAATGTTTCTTTGAGTTTTACAGCTTTGGGATTCTGTTCAGTGACAACAGCTTAAGTTATTCATCTTAACTTTATGTCAACAAGTCATGGTCACTTGAACTCATAAACGTAATGTAAAACTGATAAAAATAAGATTACTGGGAGCATTGAAAAGGTAGACCACAAGCCTCTTAAAGAAAGAAAGAAAAAAGCTGCAAATCAGGAAGACTGGGTGCATTTTCTTGAATGCATCTCCTTTTCCCTTTTATTTCATACCATAGACTGAAAAGAATATATATTTAATTCTTTCTGTAAGAAGACTAATTGTGATGAGTACTTTTATATGTAATAAAAATAAGTAGAAAAAAAAATCCCATCACCTATATTCCAACTTTAATGACCAATTGAGAGGAGGTAGTTAGGATTAAAAACTATTAAAAAAGATAAACAACCTTTTTCCAGAGAGCACTAATTTTCCCTTTGTTACAGTAGAGCAGGCACTTTACAAGCAATTATCAGAAGATAATGACTGGGAATGCAGCCATCTCATTGCCTGGCTTCAGTTCCTAGGTGGATACAGCCATTATGTGGCACAAATACAGAAAGCTTCAACAACACAAATGGGCAAGGGATTTCTGGGTACAGGTGTCGTGTTCTCTGTGCCCAGTACTGATATACCTTCCACATACTCCATGACCATGCAAAGGTGGCGCCTTGTTTCAAAGGAGCAATACATGCTGACAACAAAGGGGTTTTCTGCGAAAGTCAGGATATCTCGTTCCACAAAGGCCTGCTGGATCTGGTTTCGAAGGATGAGGTTCTGTTTATTAATCTTCTTCATGGCAAACCTCTGCCGGGATTCTTTATGCCGAACAAAGTAGACTGCCCTGAAAAGGAGCACAAGTATTGAGGTTGGCAGGAACAGAGAAAGTAAGGATGTTTTTGGGATACAGTAAACCATGTAAATCAACTCTTTAAAAGTTCCCATGGCAGGTGGAATTTAGCTCACACAAGCTGGCAGCTACAAACATCCCATCCCAGGCTAAGCTCCTTTGGCTAGATTGATTTTTTTTTCAAATTCTTTCAATTAAAGGTCAAGGGTCATATTCAGGCATCACAGCATCACATTCATCTTCACTGGTAAAGAAAGGAAAT
>NW_016107821.1:806794-817011 GCF_001604975.1 Cebus imitator | reverse complement strand
AAAAAAAAACAGAGTGAGGTATTTCCTAATAGGTAGCTGAGTTGACATTTTCAGTTTCTCCACAAACACATCAAAATCCAATATGTAAGTCAGAACAGGAAAGAATTAACTTTTTTTTCTTTTTGGGATGAAGTCTTGCTTGGTTACCCAGACTGGAGTGCTGTGGCACGATCTCGGCTCATTGCAATCTCCGACTCCTGGGTTCATGCGATTCTCCTGCCTCAGACTCCTGAGTAGCTGGGATTGCAGGTGCACACCACCATGACCAGCTAATTTTTTGTGTGTTTTTTAATAGAGATGGAGTTTCACCATGTTGGCAAGGCTGGTCTCAAACTCCTGACCTCAAGTGATCCGCCCTCCTCAGCCTCCCAAAGTGCTAGGATTATAGGTATGCACCACCATACCCTGTCGCTAAAGCAATAATTTTCTAAATGATACCCTTGGGATCTGCAAAAATAACCTATAGCTTTTTAGAGTATCTGGCTTCCAATTTAGAATAATTTACTTCCAGTGAAATTTCCAGATAAATAAGAAGTATGTGACACATTATATGGGGCTGTCCTGCAACAAAGGGTAACATATTTCCTCACTGCAGTCCTCAGCACTGCTACCCCCATGGCTGTTTCAACAGGAAAGGCACTTCCTGGCATAACAGGAGGCCAGTGATGGAGCTGCATTTCTGTTCTCTCAGACCCAAAGTCAAGGTGTCAGGGAACTTTACTACCAGACCAGGTGGCACTCGATTTCTGCCTAAAGTCTCAACAATACTTTATAGAGCCAATTATGTCTGGGTAAAGACAAGGGACCCACTGAGGCTTGGGGTAATGTAAAGATAAGAATTAGAAGGAGGAGTCTTAAAAGCTCATCTGGAAATGACGAGCAACAAGGAACATGTCTTAGATGGGCTCCTTCCTCACAAGTCCTCCTCAACTGTTAATATCATGGGAGAACAAGTTTGAAATGTCTAATGATCAAACAAGAAATAATTTGCCTGAGGAGCTGCCAATCACAGTAAAGTTTGTCCAGTGCCCACCTTATAAAACAGGGGGTATGTGATCTGAGATACGTTTTCTACTAGTTACTTAACTGTCCCTGAGCAAGGACTGCAAGGGGGCCTAGGACACCCTATGCTTCTGCTCTATCAGTATATCAGGGTGATTCACCAAAATAAATCTCAAGCATATTCAATCCCAGTTTAATCAACATTAACATTTTCCCTTAAGTATTCAGCTAGGAATTACTTTTTCTTTCATATATGTGTATCTTTATCTCTGTCTTCCCATCATGCTCATCTTTTTCCTTCATTTGGCATATTACACATCTACATTTTTGTCTCGGTCTAAACATTATTATTATTATTTTGCTTTGCTCACATTTTTCTTCTCTTCTCATTTCTTTTGTTTTCGAGTTCTTCCTTCACCGTATAGTAAAAAGCTCTCTTAACCACACTCCCCATAATCAATCCACCGAATGATCCAGTGCTGCCATTCCCACTATAAACCAGCAAGCTGGGTGCCCAACATTTTCTACGCTGACTGGTAATCCTCTTCAGGATAACCAGAGCCTTGGGCTCTCACCATTCTGAGGGATTCCCACATCTGTTCTGCTGGCTAGATTTGATATTAAGATTAATTTAAACAAATACTTAAACTGATGAAACACGAGTATAAAAAGGGAAAGGACTGTTTAACAAAAAACTAAACAAATTTTTTAGAAAGTCTTAATAAATTTGAGTTACTAAATAAAATCCTTGTTGATTTAATGTGGGTGACAAGATTTGCAAAAATTGAAAAAAATAACAAAAATCTAGATTCCTACATTCATATTGCTTCAAGTTTTTGTTTCACCATTAAAGCTAAAATTGGAAAACAGAAACAATGTATTGTAAGTCTGGTTCATATTGCCTTTCTTGAAAAGATTTTCCATCAAAAGACCGGAAATTTACATATATTTCGGTTAAATTAAAATGTTTAAAATACATATCTTTTAAAAGTTATTTCCTACTTTGACCAACTTTTAAATTAAACAGCCAACTACAGAGTTGCTCCTAATCAGATGATGGTAGCAGGACAGAGATACAAAGGAACACAGGAAATAACCTGGCCATCCCTTAAACAGAAGATAAACATTGATAAACAAATGTTTTTCAAACAAGGAATACATATTTTAAAATGAAAGCAAGAATGTAAAATACTGACAGGGAGGAACCAGTATCTTTCCGTTATAGCTTGCCTATTCTCGAGAGTCAATTGGCATGCAGCTTACTTTCTATCTCTTCCTTCAATATTTGGTTTGGAGTAAGTTTAGTGCTGAGGAGCCTTAGACATAGATTATGAATTTCACAGATGCTCACTAGGTGGCTATTCTGATTTTCAACTGAAAATCACCATTTCTTACATAAACAACTGCTCTGCAATATGTGTGAGAAAAGGAAGTGAAGGAAGAAGAATGGACTCATACATGATTTTATGAAAGAATAAAAGACAAATATGCCTCAGGCCCAATTTGACCAGCATCCTGACTGGGTCTCTGTGGCACTCAGATTTTTCAGTTCATAAAATTTTGTTTGACATTCTGCTTTCCCTTGCTATGATGTGCTTAAAATAAGCAGTTAATCCTTGGGACCAATTTAAAAGAATCTTACAGGTAGCTTGAAATATCACTGCCTCAGGACATGCATGTCTTGATCAAGTAACAGAGGTCAGACTTCCTAATTAGAATTAGTTGTAGGTGGATTTTCTGTTTGCTTTCTTGTCTGTTTTTGAGTTTTTACATTTCTGTATTGCTTTGGGAATATTATTCGTCATGTTGAAATTTGTTTATTGAGTAATAATTGTTGCCTCTCACATATACCTTTCCTCTTTTAAGTTGATGTTCCCAATCTGCTTAAAGTTAGCAAAGTGAGAGAGAGAGACAGAGAGAAACAAGGAGAGATATGACAGCCAGGCATATAACACTGTTAAGTGGACTGGAAACCTTCCAGTGTTAAAAGTTGCATTGAACCAATATGGCTTCATGTTTCTTCTCTGCTTTCTGGTCCCAGAGGTTGTGCTTTCTTTGAAGAGGCTGCTTCTGCCTCTCTTCCTACACTGACCTCCCTGTGAAACAGGAAAACCCAAGGGTAGAAGGTGGGGGGCGGGGAAGAGGTAACCAAGAACCCTAGTACTCTCCGAGCCAAGCTTCTCCCCACGCATGCAGAACTGAGATGTGGGAGGGTGGGGCAGAGTGGAACTAGAAGCTGACAGGATCTGGAGCAGAATGAATCAGCCCTATTGTGAGCATGAATGTCTAGCGTGTATAAAATTATGCACGACTCTGAGAGCCCAATACGTGACTCGGTGCTAGCAAATCTCCACGTAGGAACGAGGGTGTGTGTGCCAGAGGACAGCTGAGAGAAGGGCTACAGGGAGAGCATGTGGGAAATGGGACGTATGCCACTTGCACACATGGGCCTCTCTGGGACATGTCCTGGGCCCCTTCACAGGTAACAGAGAATCATGTGTACCAGGATTAAAAGGAAAGGAAAAGTGGGGAAGAAATGGTGGGCCTTTCAAATTTAGTTTTTTACTTTTAAAATTTTAAGTCAATTTTATTCTTTTACTCTGAAAACACCTGAAGTTATGACTTAAAGATCCTGGTGGAAGTACTCACTGGAAGAAGTAGGACATCTATACCCCAATTAGTATGGCTAAACATTTTCACAAATGGATACCTTACAAAGAGAAGAGAGCTCCTCTTAGAATCAGGATATCTGTGACTCTATCTCCGGGCCTCTCATTTCCTACATGTGAGTAGAAATAATATCAACTACCACACAAGGGCTCTGTGAGAAGGGAACGTACATAAAGAAACCAGTGCAGTGCCAGGCACACGGCGCCAGCTTTCTATAAAGCACTAAGTTGGCAAAAAGGCACATTTCACTTCCAGTCAGCGAAATGTTCTGTTCTGTTCCAGATCAGAGGCATGTTAAACAGAGAAGGAAATCAGATGTTTATCAAATTGGCTTTATAACATGAATTTTCACCAAGTATGATGCTGAGAAAGCCATGTGTGTTTTAGCACTACAGATAGAAACCCTTCCTAACGACAGGGTTAGTTCCCAGCTGCAGCAATTTTTGAGGCGTCATGGCATTGGTGTGTCTCTGAGCCACTGATGTGAGTGGCAGACCCTGTACGTGGATACCTAAGAAAGCCTCTAGAAGCCCAGTTCAGCCACCTGTAGTGGATACATTTGTTCAGCCAGTTCCCATAAGCCTACAATCAGCCTCACTGACTGGGTGAACCAACAGGGGTAGTTCCATTCAAATTTCAAATTAAAGATTATTAAAATGTAGAGAAAATCTATCAGAAATATAATGAGAGATTAAATATGAGAAGAGAGAAGGAGAAAAAAAGAGTTTTGGCTGATCAGCAGAGGCTCCCACAGGCAGCTTGTGAGTCCATTAATGACTTGGCCTGCATCCTGGGTGTTTACTGATTCACAGCTTGTTGAACTTCTTGTATATTCCCAACTACTCCCTAAAGTGTGATATACCTCATCTACTATACAGTGGTTTAATTGCACTACAAATAGGTTTACTCAACCGGTTAGAACTCCAAATACTGCTAAGATAGATGCCCGAATTTTTAAAAGTGGTGCTTCACAGATAATCTTATTCCAGAATTCCACTGCTAATAAAATCTGGCAGTGCTCAAACCCATACACCCATTAAATCAAAGTTTAATCTTCTCCCTAATGAATAAAGAAATCTCCAAGTCATTTCCAAAAGTGTAAAGAATTAAAAAACAAATGATAAGCAAATAGGAACCACAAAGAATTGCATGCTAGAACCATCTTCCTAGATAGAAAAGTTTCAATTAAGTCCTTGAAAAATAAAATACTGCAAAAATACAACATCAGAAAGCATTTATGAGCCACAACAGGAAATATGGTATTTGACATATCCTGAAAACAAATCAGTGAAGCATAGAAGGGACTCACAAATAGTTAAGTTCCTAAGTTAATGGTGTGGAAAATATTCGAGGTGAAAAAATGGTAACAGAAACATCCCTTGTGGCACAACAAAAACCTCTTTTATTTCATCTGCTCATCTGTGTGGTAAATGGCAATAAATGTCTATGAGATTGTTTACTGCTCTTCATATACAGATGGAATTGGGATTAACACTTAATTAAACTAGAATTCTTGGGCTATCTAAAATGGATCAGGTCATAGTTTGTGCATTAATTACCTTCTAAACTATTAGTAACTCAGATGGATCTTGTCACTATTTACTGCCACAAGGAGGAAACTGTGCGTCTATAAAAATAGATCAAGGAAGGAGCACTATTAATATGATTAGATTAGAACATACAGTTCAATTTTGAAAATCCTGGTGTAGGAGTTAGAAGCTGCAGTGGGTAAGCTATGACTGCACCACTGCACTCCAGCCTGAGGGACAGAGCAAGATCTTAGGATGGCGAAAAAATAAATAAATAAAAATAAATTAAAAAAAAAGACAAAATTAAAAAAAAATTGTGGTAATAAAAATAAAGACTAAAAGATTGCTAAACCTTTTAATTTAATTTAAACTAAAATTGCTCTTAATCAAACTTGTCCTACCCTCGGCCACGGAGCTGCATGCAGCCCAGGATGGCTTTGAATGCCGACCAACACAAATTTGTAAACTTTCTTAAAATATTATGAGCTTTCTGTGATTGTTGTTGTTGCTGTTCATCACCTGTTGTTCATGTTCATGTATCTGATGTGTGGCCCAAGAGGGTTCTTCTTCCAATGTGGCCCAGGAAAGCCAAAGGATTGGACACTTCTGCTCTAAACTTTCAACCAGACTTATTTAAAAACATTTATCTTAAGGTTGTCTGCTGGTCAGACAGGAAATACAGGCTGTCATGTAGTAATACCATATAGAAAATTACAAATATATGATTATATATAATATAGTATTTAATATTTACATATATATCTCAGTCAAGAGTCAGGTACTTCTCTTAACCCAAAAGGGCAAAAACTAATGGGGCAGAAAGAAGAGTAAACAAAATTTTTCCTTTCAAGCGTTCCTCTCCAACCCTCTAAAGTAACTCCTTGGTCATGTGGCATGTTTTCTGACGAGCTGTCCAGTAAGAAGTGATTTCGGCTGCACAGCACAAGCCTCAGGGAAGGAGCAGTGATCTAAAAAGTCAAGTCCCTATACAGCATCTATTTGGCCTTAGATAAATGTGAAGAATAAATACATTACTTGAGTGTGTAGAAATACAACAGAGAGCTTTTCTTGAATTACTCACCCATAGGCTCCATTGCTAATCAATTTAATCGTTTCAAAATCACTTTCCCGAGGTTTTCTTCGAAGTTTCAGGGAGGCATTAGAGCTCTTGGAAACAAAATATGGACGTTACAAGGTAGTTTAGAAGAAAATTATTTTATCAGCAAAATAGATACTACTTGAATTACATGCTGTATTACGTAATATGTTGAAGTACAGTATTCCAGCCACAGGAACCTGAGGGACAGTTTACAGAGCCATCATCCACAGCAATGCTGACAAACTCCTTGTGACACTGTCACTTAAGCAAATCCACATTTCCAGGCAACCAGGGACAATTTCTGATTTTAATTTTGTAAACTACTCAGGTTGGTCTTGTCCTAGTCTTAACATTTTGAGATTTAACTCCAAAATGCCAAACTTTCCTTTTGGTTTCAGTCAGCCAGAAAAGAATGGGCTGCGGTGACACTACATGGGGCTCTATCCCTGACACAGCATGTCTCTTTCATTCCTGTGGCAATCTTCATTGCTCAGAAAAGTAGTAGGCAACGCATGGAACACCCAAATATAGAATGCCTGCCTTTCTCTACTTCCATGCCATAAATTTAACATGGCTAACAAAACAAGTTTCAAAAAGACAGCTCTTCAAAAAGTTTAGCTCAAAGGATACGAACAGAAAAAATGCTTCAAAAAAATTCTCTCATGCCCCATTTATCTTAGTCTGGAGAGGGAGTTACCAGCTCTTTGCTCCCCTGCGTAAGAGTCCAGAATTCCCTTCCTATTGTTTGGAAGAAATGTCATCATCCTCAACTCAGTACTGTCATTGCTGACCCTGTCGTCCCACTCGTTTTTAGAAGACTTGGCTACCCATCTTCCTCTCTGCCCAAGAGCTCTCTATCCAGGGTGACTTCAGTGTCTACAAAGATCACCCACCCAACACTCTGGCCTTGGGGCTATGTGACTTCTTCAACCCAAAACATCTTCTCCTCTAGACTTCAAGACTGGAACCACTTACTTGTTCAGTCACTTACTATTACTCTTTTAATTTTTTATTCTTTTTTTTTTTTTTCCCTACTTTGTACTGGCTCAGAAGGTAATTCACTCACTATGACTGCTCCTTCATGGCTCTGGATTGCAAGGCTCTGTACAAGGCTCTCTAATCTCATTAACTCTTCCCTACCTGAGTGATCTTATTTATGTTCATGGATGGCTCCTAAGTCACTTCGACTTCTACCAGAAACTCCCTCTGAGTGTCAGTTGCCAGTTTGATGGATCTTCTTGCATGTTTAAAAGGAACTTTAGTCTTGATACATTCAAAATTATGAATCAGATAATAAAATTAACAATAACAGCTATCATTTATTTAGCACTTACTATGTGATACTGTCCTAACCGTTTTACATAAAAATCTCATTTACGCTTTTATAAACAAGGAAACTGGGGCACAGAGAAATTTCCCCCATCCCCCAGCTAGTAGAAAGCAGAGTATCTTCAAATCCAGGCAACCTGACCCCAGAGCCTGAGTTCTTATCCCCCAGGATACACAACCTGCTCTTGCTTTCCTAACCCCTAATCTGCTCCATTGTGGTTCCTCTTTTGGTGTTCACAATTAAGGAGAATGGCACCAGCATCCAGAGCCTCTCCCCTATGCCACTGCAGCAGCCTCTGAACTGGCTTCGACATGGTCACCCCTCCCTCATTCTCCCACACCACTGTTTTCTGCACTGCAGTCAGTGTGATTTTGTTCAATCCATAGCTCTGATTGTGTTATCTCCTTGTCCACTCTTCCCACCCCCATATATCCATACATCTCCTCCAAAGTTCAATCACTTCCCACTGCTCTTAAAAAACAAAAACAAAACACCTGACAAACATGAAAAACAGGGACCTTAAGCATCCAGTTTTTACCCAAGTGCTCTAGTTTCTCCTGTCTCTCTTGCTCTTAGTCTTCTGATGTACCCTGTGGATGTTCCATTTATCCCTTCTTACCCTAGTAATCTGTTACACTGAGCTCAAGTGCCATTTCCTTGGGAAATTTTTGGGGACTGGACAGACTATGGCAAATATGTTTATGTTATATTCTAGTAGTATGTGGTCTTTTTTCTTCGCAGATCTTATTCCTATTTATCATTTCTATTTTTGCATGTGATTTTTTATTAAGTTTTGTTTCTTTTTGAAGGAAGGGGCTAAAATTGTATGCTTACTGTCTGGCACAGTGCCCTCCACATAGAAGCATAATAAACATTTGGTGCATAAATAAACTAACACAGCCAAAATCTCCAGATGCTAAACAGAAAAACCAATATCATATTTCATCAAGAAAGATACTTACACTCACTGATTCATCTGTTTCTGGTGTTTCTGCTGTCCCACTATCGTAGTTTCCCAATTGAGCCATTTCTAAGTTTAAAAAAGAAAGCCAGTAAAGCTTTATAAAAATATCACGATTGGATAAGAATACTAAGCTTATTAGTATTCTTATCTAATAAGAATACTAATAAGAAAATACTAATAAGAAACAAAAGAAAAATAATTTTTCCCATATTAAACAAACTGCTCTATACTCCAATGTGTCCATGGAAAAATCTTAAATCTAAAAAGAGGCAGCAATTGGTATTTTGAAATTGTTCATTATATACCCGTCGCTGGAAGCCCATTTCTTGCAAACACCTAGACATAGGAACTTTAGAAGCTGGGCATAGGATCTCATTGGCTGATGCAATCACCACAGCTTGGAAAGGCTTCGGTAGGTCAACATCTCTGCTTAGAATCGGTATCTGAGACAGGCAAGTCTTTCCAGGCTCTGGCAGGCATCAAAGAAGCACTGACTACAACTAGGGAATGATTCTTAAGTTGTGGTGCTTATCTCTTGTTCCATTCCTTCATATCCACTGAGAAATACCCTGCCAAAGACACTAAGAATTTGTCAGAGAGGAAGTAATAATGGTGGTTAAGAGGGATTTGGAGGTTAAAAGACTTAGGTTACCACTACTATCTGCACTTACTGACTGACCTTTAACTTCAAGCTCTTCCCTTGTAAAATGTAAACAATGTGACTTACTTCGTAGAGCTTTTTATGAGTACTGTATGTGATAATGCATGTTAAGCTCTTAGCATACTGACTAAAAATTAAGAGCTCATTAAATGTAGATTTATGGTCTTGGAGGTCAACTAAAATGTATCCAGTTGGAAGGGCTCTCAGACAAAGGGGCAAAAATTTGTAGTGTTTAAATAAAATAGCAACAGCAGCTAACATCTATTAAACACTTACTATGCTAAGCAATTACAAAGACAAACATATAATCCTCAAAACAATCCTATAAATAAATGCTATTATTATCTCATTTTTATGGAAGAACTAAGGCACAAAGAGGTGCATCAATTTGGATGGTCAAGGTTCACATATCCAAAGCAAAACAACATTGGAGTATTACCTTTAGATAAAAATTTATAAATTCTAGATTCTGGAATAACTGGACATTGAGCATGCAGTGCTGGCTCAGGGTGCAAACCTGGGCAGCCCAACTAACTCCCAATTCCTAACCTTCAAAAGATAGGCCTAAGGCATATTGGTTTAGATGCTTACAAGAAAGGGAGACAAATGTAGAATAATCCAAGTTTTTAATTGTTTATTTACTTATTTATTTCTAGGAGTTTTGTTCCGTCGCTCAGAGTGGAGTACAGTGGCACAATCTTGGCTCCCTACAACCTCTGCCTCCCAGGCTTGAGCGATTCTTCTGCCTCAGCCTCCCAAGTAGCTGGGACTACAGCCATTCGCCACCACGCCCAGCTAATTTTTATATTTTTAGTAGAGATGGGGGTTCACCATGTCAGCCACGCTAGTCTTAACTCCCGGCCTCAGGTGATCCACTCATCTTGGTGTAATTTTTTTTTTTTTTTTTTTTTTTTAGACGGAGTTTCACTCATGTTACCCAGGCTGGAGTGCAATGGCGTGAT
>NW_016107821.1:752075-806725 GCF_001604975.1 Cebus imitator | reverse complement strand
GTGCTGGGATTACAGGCTTGAGCCACCGCGCCCGGCCTCTAATTTTTTGTATTTTTAGTAGAGACAGGGTTTCACCATGTTGACCAGGATGGTCTTGATCTCTTGACCTCGTGATCCACCCGCCTCGGCCTCCCAAAGTGCTGGGATTACAGGCTTGAGCCACCGTGCCTGGCCGGTGTAATTGTTTATTAAATTATGTGGAAAAGTCATATTTCAAATGTTAACAAACAGATTAAAAACTAGCCTCAGGGCCAGGTACAGTGGCTTGAGCCTGTAATCCCAGCACTTTGGGAGGCTGAGGTGGGTGGATCATCTGAGGTTAGGATTTCAAGACCAGCCTGGCCATCATGGTGAAGCCACGTTACAACTAAAAATACAAAAATTAGCTGGGCATAGTGGCACACACCTGTAGTCCCAGCTACTCAGGAGGCTGAGGCAGGAGAATCACTTGAACTCAGGATGTGGAGGTTGCAGCAAGCTGAGATGGCACCACTGCACTCCAGCATGGGCAACGGAATGAGAAGTTTAAAAAAAAAAAATAACAAAAGCCAAAAACTAACTTCAGATCATAAATTAAGGGTCAACAGTTAAAAAATAACACAATTCCCAGTGATTAAACTCTGAACTTGTCAAAAATCACTATTCATTTTTTTTAGAGCCTCTATAAAGATAGTTTATACATGGGCCTCAAGTTATTCACCTACCAAACTTCAGCCTACCGTCATAGCTATTGCCAGGTAAGAAAACTAAAGAACTCACTTGGTCTACGATTCAAGAGCTGACTCAATCTTAACTACGCCGGCGTGAAGAGTCACTGTAATCTACTTTGACAGCCTCCCCCACTCCAACTATTTTCATAAAAAAACAAATTAAAAGATGGCTCTGTTTTAAATAGAATTTCTGCTAAGTAACTATTATCTGAGAAATACATATTATTTGTAAGCAGTGGGTAGTAATGGAATGGAACCAAGAGTCAGCTTTTGAAGCAGGAAGCTAAGGCATCATTTTGTAATGCCTGAAGTGATTTTTAAAACTCATCTAAATACCATTAAACATCTGCCCTTTTTATTTCATTGATTTAAACCATTTCTGAAGACTCATGATTCAAAAAGGTAAAGATGGTAATTTAAAAGCCACGGGGAAAAATCTCACCCCAGGGAACTTTTCAGAAAAGCAGCCACCAGTCTCTGATAAGTGATGAATCTGTTGTGGAATTGCTTTCAGTACAGTATAAATTTATCTGGCATTATCTCACAGTAATGCATGCATCATTTCACTGGAAGCAAAGATATGATGGCCATAGGAGCAAACAAAGCCGGGAAACTGGAGAGCAGGGCAGAGAGCAGCAGGTTTCCTGGCTTCAATGGGAAAATCTCTGTGACAACATTTACCACCATTACAAACAATTTAACAAGATAAACACTGTTTGCAAATTCAATTTAATGAACCAGGAAGACAATGTTGAATGAAGGAGTCAATGATAGTTTCGAGTCGTTTTGGGGAGTATGTAACCTAAGTGTTACAAATGATAATCCTAAATCATCATGAACAGGAACAGGCTGTGGGGGGAGTGTTTTACCTATATCAGATTTTTCAAAATTCACTAGCAGGATGCTTCCTATTCTCTGTATTTAATTTAATAATTTTATTTTAAAATGTGAATCAACCATAAATCCTTTTTGTATTTATTTTTTTGAGGCGGAATCTCATAGTCTCACTCTGTAGCCCAGGCTGGAGTACAGTGGTGCCATCTCGGCTCACTGCAACCTCTGCCTCCTGGGTTCAAGCAATTCTCCTGCGTCAGCCTCCCAAGTAGCTGGAATTACAGGCACACACCACGATGTCCAGCTAATTTTTGTATTTTTAGTAGAGATGGGGTTTCGCCATATTGGCCAGGCTGGTCTCAAACTCCTGACCTCGTGATCCGCCTACTTTGGCCTCCCATAGTGCTGGGATTACAGGCGTGAGCCACTGCACCCAGCCTATAAATCCTTTTATAAGTTAAAAAAACATTTTTATAGACTCTCCTCTATATAACTTTTTTATACTTTAAGTAAACAAGAATATACCTATGAATACTGTATTCAATTTAAAGTAATCTACCATCTATTACATTACTTCCAAATTAAAATGTCAGTTTAATTAATGATAATTTCTTTAGCAACATTTTAAAAATTAAAAGTACTCTCAAGAAGAGCCCAACTGAGCTCTGCAAGAGAAAAACTACTTAGTGAAGACTGAAATCGAAACCCTTCTGGGACACTCTGGCATTCTCAGGCTGACAGGCTTCTAGGATGTCAAGGCCCGAACCACACTCTAGGCAGACACAAAATGGGCCATGCTCATTCACGTCTCAGGACCCAACTTATGGCTATTTTCTTCAAATAGCAACCAGTCCCCAAATATGGACTTTTCAACAGATAGAGCCAAAGCATAAGGAAAAATAAAGATCTGCCACTTAGATTTCTTCTATGAGGTGACAGTACATAAACAAAGTCAAAGGTAGGACCAGTCCAGGGACTCACCTTCCAAGGGATCCTTATTGAGTCCTAGCTGGCTAATGATGTACCTGGGAATGTCAGTTTTAATACCCTGTCCTTCTTTGGCATGGCCTTCTGCTGCTTCCAATAGGTAGTAAAATTCTTCCGGATCAAACTCCTAACAGAAGACAAACACAGATGGATACTTCTTTCAGCCAAAATTGTCTGAAGTTTTAGTACATAAATCCCATTCACAATAAAACTGCTGGATATACACAGCTTTAGGTTACTTACACAGAAAGGAGGCAAATGGCTTTAAAAAGTATGTAATTCTCACTTCATATTTGAAGTCTATTCATATTCTAAGCCAAAACATTTATGCACTTGATAACCCAAAGATACTGATCATTTCTAATTTGCTTGTGATTTAACTATGAAGGTACTATGCTCCACTTAAGATCTATCTCATCAGAAATGAACAGGTCTGATTTTTATTGTGCCTTTCTAGCAAAGTTATAAAATCTGGGAATTTCCATCCAGAAGATTTGAGATTCAATTTCTCTCTCCACTCAACCAGCAACTAAAGGATTGTTAGAATACATTTACTCAAAAATGCTGCAGGAAACTCTCTTAATATAGAAATATCCAAAAACATCAGAAAGAAAAACTTCAAAGATACCATTTTTTTATTAGTTACCTATAAAATTAAGTTACTACTATTCACATAATGTAAAGACCAAGAAAGAAAAATAGGAAATTAAAGCCTCTGTCTTCTATAAAATTTTGGGAATATATTTTTCCTATTTAATTTGTGTGTGTGTGTGTCTGTTGCTTCTAGCGTGTAATAAAAATCTTCAGAATCGCCACACTCCAGAGATGAATGCTGTGATACTATCAAATGTATTTTTGGTCTTCATCCTGTTTTCTGAAATACCACTCCTGAAACCCTTGGAATATCCAAAGTAATAAGTGGCTTTGTGTACTCTAGTGACTTGACTGGTGGCTGGGCACTCCTGGGTAAGTCTCTGGAAGAGGGCAGGTTGTCTGGGGAACCTACCATAGGATTAGAGGGTTAGGAGTTGCAGCCCTATCCTCACCTCCACTTCAGAGAGGGGCTGAAAGTTAAGTGGATCAAGAAGGGCCAATGATGTCATCAAACATGCCTATGTAATGAAGCTTCCATAAAACCCAAAAGGACTACATTTGGGGAGCTTCTGGATAGCTGAACGTGTGGAGTTTTCTGGAAGGTAGCGCACCCATGGAGCTTTGCACTCCTTTCCCCAAGCTTCACCCTATGCAGCTCATCATCTGCACAGTTTTTAATGTATTTTATAATAAACTGGTAAACCTCAGTGTTTCCCTGAGTTCTGTGAGCTGCTCTAGCAAACTAATCAAACCCAAAGACGGGGTCATGGGAGCCTGGGTTTACAGCCAGATGGTGAGAAGCACAGGTAAAACAATGTGGAGCTTGCAAGTGGCGCCAGAAACAGGGGCACTCTTGTGGAACTGACCCCTCAACCTGTGGGATCTGACGCTATCTCTGGGTAGACAGTGTTGGAATGGAATTGAAGGACACCCAGCTGGTGTCTGCTGCAGAACTGCTTGCTTGCTTGTTGTGTGGGGTTCTCACACAACTGGTGTCAGAATCATGTTGTGAGACTATAGCAGGAGAAACCAAGTTTGTTTTTTTTCCTCTATGACCAAAGGGCATTTGCCAAAGGGCATAGATTTATGTGTTGTAAACAATTATGCTTATAGATTTAAAGCCCAGTTATTAATGTCAGTTATATTTCTTGGAATTTTTTTCCCCCAGGATCTTTCCCATTTTGATTAATGCTGGAAATAGGCAAGTTTGGAATCTCAGCATTTCACCTGAGAATTACTCAAGAGTTTCTAAAGGCCATATTAAAAAAAAAAACTTGCTGCAAATGGAGTAAAGTCAAACCAGTATAAATACTCAGTGCTTTTTACATACATAACTACTTCAGTGACTGACACTGTCAGTCTGGGTACTGCAGGGATAAGATGGTAGGTTGGGGGAAGCATCCCCTAACACAATGAAACTCCACTTTCATCTAAGCTTTAAAGAGTACTTTGAAAGCAGCAATATTTCTGAGCTACTTCTAAGCTCATTCGTTTCTATCTTTGAGAAGCTATATTTTTTCTCCTCTGTTTATGAGTGATTACTGTAGAAAGTTAATTTCCTCCTTTAAAGCACGATCTGCTCTTAGCATATCTGCTGTTGTCCAGAAAAACAAGTTTTAATGCTAAATGACACTTTCCCCTAAATTAAACAACTGTGGGAAGTACCAACGTGTGGTCCCTAATTCAAAAGCTACAACAGGAGAGGCAGTAAAAAGTTAACTAACTCTTCCACCTGGATTTACTAGTCACCCAGTTCTCCCTGAGGCATCCAAGATATTTTTTTTCCTTTTAGCTTTCCAGAGACATTCAGTGTCAAATAGTGTCTTTAAGTCTGTGATTCCTCACCATTGATAAAAAGCCCTTTCCTACACCTCCCAATCCCTATCTTTCTTCTCAAGATTTTCTCTCTGTGTCTTACAAGGTGTTGATATATATTTGTGGTGTTGTGACTATTTCACCATTATAAACCATTATGGATGGTAGTTAAAATAAGGGCAAGACCAAAGCACTGCAACCATATACATACTATGTATGTGTGTGTGGATTTCTGAAAAGCTGTATGGTATGTGGTGTTATAGTTACCTTAATAGCCAGTGGAACTTAAAAGTGAGTTTTGATGCTATATTGCCTTATATTCAGTTAAAACTGTGAACAAATATTAAGCTGTGGACATAAGAATTATTTTATGTCCACAGCTTAATATTTGTTCACAGTTTTAAGTGAAACCTCAAATCAAAATTTCATAAAAACTTTTAAACAGGAAAATGATCACTGACCAAAATGTATAATTATATTCCTTTTTTATTTTTATTTTTTATTTTTTGAGACAAGAGTCTCATACTGTCACCCAGAATGGAGTGCAGTGGCGTGATCTCGGCTCACTGCAACCTCCTCCTCTGGAGTTCAAGTGATTCTCCTGCCTCTGCCTCCTGAGTAGCTGCAATTATAGGCATGCGCCATCACACCTGGATAATTTTTCTATTTTTAGTAGAGACGGAGTGTCACCATGTTGGCCAGGCTGGTCTTGAACTCCCTGACCTCAGGTAGTCCATCCATCTTGGCCTCCCAAAGTGCTGGGATTACATGCATGAGCCACTGAGCCTAGCCAAAAATATATAATTGTCAAAATAAACTAATAATCTCTAAAAGTCTCATTCCTTCAGGTCTACATGAGGCTGTACTGTATTTTCCCAAATGGGGTGTTAGCCAGCACTTATTTTCT
The DNA here is from genome assembly GCF_001604975.1 of Cebus imitator. Classification (NCBI taxonomy): domain Eukaryota; kingdom Metazoa; phylum Chordata; class Mammalia; order Primates; family Cebidae; genus Cebus; species Cebus imitator. Next base: position 800,878 of record NW_016107821.1, on the reverse strand, counting down.
AACTTGCCACATTTTAGAGACAAATAATAATTATAATCACAGGTCACTATTTATCTCTGCATTTATCTCTATTCCTTCTCTGCATCTTGGCAACTCCAAAAAAGTGAGATACAGCAAGCATTTTAAATAAGCTGTGACATAAAGTAATTATGCTAAGGTCAAGCATATTACTTCATGATTATATTTCAAGTTTGACTAGAATATGATATGACTATCACTTAATACAGCAAAAGTCCTAGAAGTCTCTTTAAAATCAGAAAGGACAAGTCGCATATCGATGTCATCATAAACATTCACAACTTGTAGTTCCCCTTGACTCTTTCCATTTAGCTCTGGTGTTTGAAACCAAATGAAGTTGGAGCTTTCTGATGGTTACTGCTTTCCCAGTTAACAATAAATAATACGGTCACATTGAGGGGCAACTTACCAGGCATTCTAATAACCGAGCAGGGCGGGCAATAACAATTAGGATCTTTCGAACTAGTTGTTTAATAAATGCCAACTCTCCACTTTCTGAACGATCATGAGCCTATGAAAAAGCAATGAAGAGAGTGATGATGCAGTTGCTCCACTAAATGGAAAAGAAAATCAGCAAAGCATGCTAATTAGATCATTGCAAATGCTAAAAAATCGAGTGATTTAGAAAATACGGTTAAAAGACTGACAAAAAGAACAGACATTATCTGTATATAAATGAACACCGTTAAACGCCTATATCTACAAAATCTTTCTATTAGATAAACCTTAATTGCAAAGCTCTGATAGATTATCTGTGCTAAAAATCAAATCAAAGGGCGCTTAATGTGAACCATGAACGAAGGAGACATTGAAAGTTTACGACACATGAAGCACATGGTACAAGTGGAGTAGGAAGCTGATCAAGAACCTTGATTTTCCAGATAGATCATCTTGGACATAAGAATGGCTAATACAGTGAAGGACTGCTTCTGTTATCCTGGACACTTAACACATTCTTGAAATATATTTCACATATACAATATGATTCACCTATAACTTAGTTATATCATCACACCTAAGAAGTGTGCAATGCTTTTTTCAAGTGTTAGCTGGACAAAGTTTATATACCAGTTGAGTATCCTCTATCCAAAATGCTTGGGGCTGAAAGTCTTTGATTGTTTTCAAACTTTGGAATATTTGCATATTCATAATGAGAAATCTTGAGGAGGGGATCCAAGTCTCAACACAAAATTCATATGTTTCTTGTACACTTAATACCTACAGCCTGAAGGTAAATTTATACAATATTTTTAAAGAATTTTGTGCACTCATCACATGAGGTCAAGTATGAGAATTTCCACTTGTGTTATCATGTTGGTGCTTAAAAAGCTTCATATTCTAGAGCATTTTGGAGTTTGGATGCTCAATCCTATACCTGGGTATGTAAATGTGAATTCAGTCTCACACATTGAATAAATAATACCTAGGCACTTAACTTGGTAAAATTTAACTAACTTAAAATCTTTTAAAATTTTATTTTATATATTGCCCAAGCAAAATAAATATTCTGAGAGCAAAGCTGTTTGTTAATAGTCATTTACATTTTCAATAATATTTTCTGGAAAAAAATCAGATAAATCTATATCAAGACAGGCATAAAACAAATTTTAGAGGTTTTAATGTAAACTTCTCTGTATGTTCACTTTTAAGCTTTCTTAATCTTTGTTTTTATGATTTACTTTCCTCTAAGGATTTAAAAATAACATATCAAGGTGATGCTGGTACAACATAATATAATTTCACAGACACAGTAATAAATATTTACAATCATTCTTGAAGGTGCTTTACCATGGCAAGGACCAATCCCCTACTCTCATGAAAAGAACTGTCAGACAAAATTTATAAAAAATGATTGTACTCAGAAGTAATATGTCTGCTGAATTTAAGTCATCAAATCAAAAACCATTTTCCAAAACATAGGTACACAAACCATACACAGGCAATAGCAAAACAGTTAGCTTTTGAAATTAAAAAAAAAAAGGAAAAATGACCATTGGTAAATAATCATAGAATAGAATATGTTCAAAGAAAACCAACTAGTAACTATAACGACAGGTCCTACTAACCAGGAAGGATGCTACGACATATATAACGATGTACATACATATATGCATCTCAAATACTAAAACTGCCTTTAAATTTTCTTCCCAATTTTTGCTTTGCAACAAAAATAGATTTTTGGAAGATTCACTGAATGCCAAGAAATATGGTTACATCTTCTTTATGGTTTATCATCAACCAAACTAAACACAAAACTTTAAAGATGAAGCAAAAAACTACCTAACTTCTTAGTTGACACTTTGAACAGGATATCGAACTTTCTTCTTACAATAACAATTTTTGATTTATAAATTCAGGAACATAAGGAAAATCTGAAAAGCTTAAACACATTTTGGTTGTCTCTTCAAAAAGAAAGGAGAACTTTATATCTTAATAAACTTAAAAAGTCAGTGTAAATAAATTCCAATTCAAAAAACATAAAAATAATCCATTCATTCCAACTTCTTACTTCTAAGAATGATCAGCTACAACCAGGGCTAAAACATATAATTTACATTAACTCAAACAGTATTTTATCTACTAATTTAAGTGGGGAGAAGAAGCTCTGTTAAAACAACATAAAATAAAGACACAATTAGCCCTCAAAGAGAAACTGCTTCCTGGCTGTTACCAGCAAGCTCCAAAGGGGAAACACTAACAGATACCCTGTGCCTGCCTTTTAAGGGTTGGCCACTATAAAACACAACCATGGCCGGACGAGGTGGCTCACACCTGTAATCCCAGCACTTTGGGAGGCTGAGGCAGGCGGATCACAAGATCAGGAGATGGAGGCCATCCTGGCTAACACAGTGAAACCCCATCTCTACTAAAAGTACAAAAAATTAGCTGGGCGTGGTAGCACATGCCTGTAGTCCCAGCTACTGAGGAGGCTGAGGCAGGAGAATCACTTGAAGCCAGGAGGCGGAGGTTGCAGTGAGCGGAGATTGAGCCACTGAATTCCAGTATGGGTGACAGAGTGAGACTCCATCTCAAAAACAACAACAACAACAACAACATAATCATGACCCAAATTTGAGAGCGTAGGTTAGAGCTTCCTATGTATTTTATTTTATTTGGCTAAACTTCTCTAAGTATAAAAAGAATGGAGACATAAAAGCATTCATCTGGAATTGTCTAAGGCCTCAGAAATCTAATGAGACATTAAGCTGCTCAAATCTTAGGGAGATTTTACCTGGGTTATGCAAAAAACAGACAATGGGGAAAATGGCTGGGAGATAGCTCCACAGAGCACATATGTCACAGTTGGGAACTGACAGTTGCATCCTGGGGAAACGAAGGCAAGTTCCACAATTTGGCTCTATCTAAAAAGGGTAAGCCCCACTGCAACGAATTAGCTCCAAGTTCTGGAAAAATACTGTAAATGTGATTATGCAAATAGTTTAAATTTTTACAAAAGGACGGAAGGAAGCTCTTTATCTATAACGATAAACTAGAAACCATTCTTATTTATACCCAACAAGATCTTTATGCCACAAGTATACATACTTTTCTGGCCAAAAAAGAAATTTCTTTAAAAATCAATATCTTAAAAATAGTAATAGGGTCCATTCACATGATCTGTGAAACCCTAAGATTTTATTTTAATTATCATGAAACACTGCTGGGTCTGTCATACAGAAACAAAATTAAGTAGCGGATTTCAGTGTAAATAGCTTTGGACAGCAATCCTACCCTCTCCCGGGCATGCCTGTAAAGCAATGAAAAACACAGGACTAAGCTGCTAACTATGGTAATATCCTGGGACAGAATTGTAGAATTACGAGTATCTCACAGAGGCTGACTACAGAATTCCTGTGTCTGCCTCTTCTGTTAAAAAGTGCACCATTTAGCAAACATAACTTTCAAAATAGTCTCCTAAAAAGTAATATGCATAGTGTTTCCAGCATTTTCTGGACTCTAATTTGATCAAAGCAACAGCATAATTAGATTACTTGATACATTATAATAGGTTGAATATTTTGGCATGCAGTCTTGTCTATTTTCTTCCTTCCTCCCTTCCACGGTTTCTGAGGAAGCAGTAAACACCACACACTGAACCTGCCACCGGGAGTTAGAGATGACTCCTGTTCCTCAAAGAGCCTCCTGTCTGCTGGTGAAGTGAGATGGCAGAGATCAGTATAATGCATTATGGCTAAATGCATTGAGAGGAAGGGCACAGCCACGTGCCATGTTATGGTTTTACCTAAGGGCAGAATAGAGCCAACAAAGGGTTTTAGATAGATATTCTTGCAGCTGCATAAAAGTATGGATTTGGAGAGTTAAGACTGGAGGAAGGCAGACTGGTGAGGATGAAGGTCTGAGCTGGATGAGAGTTTGAGCCAGGTAGTGATTATAGAACAGGAAAGAAGGGTTGCAGAAATATTGAGGAAGTAAACTACCAAGGTCTAATGGGTTGCTTGATGAAGGGAAAGAGAGAGTCTAGTATTCTCAGTTCTAGCAGGAGACTGGGTAGATGGCAGTACCAACGATAGATGAGGAGAATTCAGGAGAAGCATGTGTGGTTGAGAAAATGCTGAGTCTAGTTTTAGATAGCTTGGGACTGCTGCTTCTGTGGGCTGTCCAGGTGGAAACATATTCAGTAGGCAGGTGGACCCATGATTCTGAAATGTGAGACATGACTACTGGTCTAAGATAAGGATTTGAAGCCATTAGAATCTATAGGTCTTTAATTCAAGACAGCCAACAAGATCACTAGGAGAGAGGGAGGAGGAGTGGACTAAGGATGAGATCATGGGAAACCTTGTAGAAAACAGGAGTTAGAAGGGAAACCCCCGGAAGAAGCAGAGAAGAAATGGTCAGAGATGTCCCAAGAATAATAAATTAAAAGGAAGGCAGAGAAAAAGAGGGTTCTAATATTGCTGAGTGCAGTGATATTCCAGTAAAATGTCCAGTGGATATGACAGAAAGGAGCATGTCAGTGAGTTGAGGGATAACAGAAGCCATTCACTCAAAAAATACTGAATTCCTTCTACGTGTCACACACTACCCTAGGTGAACAAAACAGACAATGTCCCTGCCCACAGAGACTTTCTACTCTAGTGTAGAGCAGTCAAAGGGCAGCCTGTGGACTGGGGCCAGTCCACGAACTGTTACCTGTACGTGACGAGGTAAGTACAATTTTAAGCATATGGCAACTCTTACAGCAATTTTACACTGTAATGTAACTCATTTAACAATTTTACATTGCCAGGAAACCCAAATGCATAATCATTTTCCTGTACAACTCATTTTCCTTTTACTTTATGGGACAGAACAGGTCCATGCCAAGTAAGAAATTGACAGAAAAACCCCAAAACAATGTGTTCATCCCTAAGGATAGTCTAAAAGGCACTGCTTCAGTGGACTGCAGTCGGCTGCAATGTGAGAAAACGGGAAATAGGACAGAAGGTCTAGATGGCAAAGGGGAGAAAAGCAGCAGCCAGAGAAGGATCTTATCTCACCAGCTAAATTCTGCAGGGGCAAGGACAGGTAGAGTTCTCAAAAATTAGGATGCTAATATTTTCCTTCAGTTTTCTGCAATTATTTACATATTCATGTTTAGCGGAAACTATCTATAATTATGTTTACAAAAGTATAATCTGTGGCCTGTGAGATACAGAAATACAATGTATACAAATACACAGGCTAAATAGGTTTCATTGTAGGCTGTGGCTGGTCAATTTCAGTCAGAAGAGCAGTATTACACATACATTCCATTCCCCCATACAGCCTAGCCTCTCTTCCTGTCCTGGGTGTTATCAGGTGCTAGGCATGCAAGTGTTAGATAGCTCCTGTGTTTATCTGTCATTTTGGAAATTGGATATTTTGTTAGAAGAAGAACTGACACTAATGAAAATATAAGTTGCCGTTTACTACCCAACACCACATGCCGGTTAATTAATAGAACACTCAGCCTGGAAGAGGCCAGCAATTTTCCATTTAGCTTTTTCAGATATTAGAACTAGATAGCATCATCAAATAACACACATACACTCAGGCAATTTATAACTTTATGGTTAAAGGCGGAAAAATCACTGCCTCAAAATCCTTCACAATCTACTTATCCTAGAGTCATAGATTGTTGGGTTCCAAGGTTCCTGTAAAGGTTATCACATTAATTTTCTATTACTATAAATAGTGACCAGAATCAATTTATGGCAAGTAGCAATCATGAGGTTTTTTTTTTTTTTTTTTCCTCCTTCTTTGCTTCTCTAGAATGTGAACTCCATCTCATGGTTATAACTTCACAAGCAAAAAAAAAAAAATTTTTTTTTCAAGGAAAAGCCAAATAAATCAGAAAACTATATGGTGCATGATTCTTACCTCCTGTAGTAACTTATCTAATTTGTGCTGTAATTCAAGGAAGTATCGTGAGGTGATGAGGCCCTGGTGGGATTTATCCAAGCAATCTCGAGCCAGTTCAATAATCTGGTGGTGAGTGAAACTAAGCACTCCATCTGCTAGGGGTAGAACATTGTCAGGAGAGTAGCTGGTGATAATTTCCTTTAGACGTTCTTCCATCTGAGCAGTAGCCTATTTAGAGAAGACACACATACACAGATGTAATACGAGAAAACATACATGTAAACAATTCAACCATCACATTTTTATAGCATTTTCAGAGACGTCCACAAGTTGTTAAATAGGATTGCAGAAATTAAATTTAAAAGCCTCACTTCTGATAAAATAATGGCACATACATGTCGTTAGACATTTGTCCAAACCTACTGATTGTACAACACAAAGGGTGAATGAACCCTAATGTTTGTGGGGGGTGCACATGCATAGCCTTCGCAGGTACATGGGAAATCTCTGTACCTTCTGCTCGATTTTGTTGTGAAGCTAAAACTGTTCCCTAAAATAGTAGCAGCAGCCTCAGCATGTGAAATAAAAATCTGAGGATACATAAGTAAAATGAGTATTTCAGAATGATAACCTCCCTTTTCTGAGTTCTATCAAACATAAAATGGTCCCTGTAAGCTTCTTCAAGTAACTCAAATGGTATCTGTGAATTGTTATGCTTTCTTTTAAGATCTTGGGCTCTTTCAGATGGACTGTCCAAAATATCAATTATTTCTTTATGTTTTTGTACTTAAACATCAGGATGTTTCTAGAGTTCTAAAACCTAAGCCAAAAATATGTCTTTTTGGCTAGGTTTTAATGTGCTAGGAGCACACATCTTATGGCATATTCTTTTTCTGAAAAGCTACATCCTATGTAAAAGGCCCAGGGGATTCCCTTGGTAAAATAAATCTAAAATTTCCTTTTCAACTTTCATTCCATTCTCTCTGGTCACCCACTGCCTAATCCACATTCCTTGCTTACATTAATTACATATGCAGGGAGACTCCCTTTTCTTCCTCCCTCCTCCTCTCCCTCTTTAATATCCTAACCTTCATTAACTAGGTAACAGTCAGTATCTGTTTCCCTGGCGAGCAAGTGACATGTGATAAATAGCTAAAACCGCTTTAATCAATGACATCAATGTTGGGTTTGTTACAAATAATAAGTACTCTACTCTTGATTTATGAAACCAAAGATTTTCATTTGTTGTCTTGCTTAGGGCAACACAGGTTGTGGGGATGGATCGGAAAAATCATGGAGAGTGGTGGTGGCCTTCTCCCAAATGTGCAGAAACGCTTTGGTGGGAAAGACGTGGAAACAAGGTGAGCTAATGAGACCATGTGAGAGCAGATCCTTGCAACCAGGTGCTTGGCAGCAACTCTTCACAATTGCTGTCTCAATTCACGTTCCTTTCACCAGTCTAACTGGGGAACACAACAGCTGTGCCTTCTCTTCTAAATTAATAGGGTTAGAAATACAATGTCTAAAGAGGTGGGAAATCACAGAAAAGTAAGGTTGGGAAAAGAAAACCAACAACTCTCATGATATACTAATCTACAGGCTTCTAATGGAGAAAAACAGTCTCTACTTAAAATACAGCAGCAGGCCCAGAACATGGGTACAAGATGCACGGTCCAGAGGCCTTTCAAAGTAGACCCTCCCTACGGTACCTCACCAGGCCCATCCCGTGTGTGGTGCACAAGTGGCAGGGTTCACTTTAGATCCAGCTCAGCACACAGAGACAGCACAGGTAGTTCTCAGCAGTTGTTAGCTTAACTTTTCTTTTTTCGTTATTTTTTCTTTCTAAGAAGACTATGGAGGTGTTTTATGCAAATCATTACCAGATTGGACCCTTACTTCCCCTAACAAAACCACCTTACAGACTCTAAACCTATGCTGCCTGTTCATTTAGATGCTAGGCATCTTCAATTCAATTCATTACCTTTGGGAACCTTTCTTTGTAGACATGGTTCATCATAATTATTTCATGGTCACAGCAGGCGGGAGAACGTCCAGGGCTGCAAGCAAAGCAAATTAGCCTTTTAAACTTGCCACAGCATGAAATGAAAATAAGCTTTTTATTTATAAACAGTCAGTTGCATCAAAAATACTATGCAATCTTTGTAAGAAAAGAATATTAGATAATAAACTACAAAATCAGTCATTAGTACACATGCACACATACATACCCACAAACACAGAGACACTCTGAATAGGACTGAAAAAGAAAGCTCAAGTGGAATGCCACAAAAATCATCACAGTTACAATACTCGTTCAGAAAATGTAAACTGAAATTATATTATGCATGTAGTATGAGCTTGCATGAGATCTGGAAAACAATAATAAACTGCAAAATAAAACAAAATAGGGTAGCTACAAACAGCAACATCTAGGACACGTTTAACAGTGTGATTTCACACTTTTATCATACACCTGCGCTCTGCCACACACCACTGAAGAGGTCTGGGAGTCTTCTATGGCACAGGTATTATAATTGAAATCAATTTTCTAGCCTAGCAAATATTTATTTAGGATGCTGAGGTAGGCATTAGATATAATATGAAACAGAGGCATACAACTGTTGTGCATTTTTCTTTACTCTTTCAATAGTAGGTTCATCTTCCTTCCGAGTTGTATGTAGTTGTGTAATTTCAGTGTATTTATATTCCTGGGTGGATACAGCTTATACTATGCATCTTTGAAATTCCTTTAATACAATAAAAAATGGCACCAATGTAGTAAAACGCAGTGCCTGTAGATGAAGTAGTAAAACCAGTTGTTAATTCCATATCTCAGAATAATCTGACATGTCTCACAATTATCCAGTGTGGCTATATTTAATATTAGTTTATGAGACTAAGTGAAGAGAAAACATACAAAGGGAAATTTGTTCTCATTAAGCTTTGATATTCAACTGACCACCTAATAAACAATTTTTTAACATAATCAGTATATCAAAGTGCATTTTTTATTTGTTTGTTTTTTTGATACAGAGTCTTGCCCTGTTGCCCAGGCTGGAGTGCAGTGGCACAATCTCGGCTCACTGCAACCTCCACCTTCCAGTTTCAAGTGATTTTTCTGCCTCCAACTCCTGAGTAACTGGCATTACAGGCGCTCACCACTATGCCCAGCTAATTTTTGTATTTTTAGTAGACATGGGGTTTCACCATGTTGGCGAGGCTGGTCTCAAACTCCTGACCTTGTGATCCACCCTCCTTGGCCTCCAATAGTGCTGGGATTACAGGCAGGAGCCATGGCACTAATTCTATAGCCTCAAGACCTCATACTGCAGTGGATGAGGTGATGCCCTGTCCTGATCCCTCCTTCAAATAATGACCTGTTACCTTGCTGCTAGGAGTGCTGTCTACAGAAACCTTCAGCTGTCAGTCCCTGCAGGAATGGCATCAGCTGCAAGGAGTCATCTTGCCCAAAGCTGAGTCTTTCCCCGGATGCCACATCCAATGAGGGACCAATGACTGACGTAGGAATATACAGGAAGGCACATTCGGGCCAGAGGAGCAACTCTGCTGAGTCCTGTCGTCCCTCAGCTCTCTGGGGAGTGGCTAGAGCTGCTGGACTTCTCCCTTTGCCCAATCCTGCCTCCCCCTTCCCTCCCACAGGTGCTAATTTCAAAAGCACTCCCTAAGAAACATCCTGAACAGAAAGCTCTGTTTTAGATTCTGCTTTTTGAAGAAGCAAACTCATAGTAAAACTGGCTATACTCAATGTCAGGTGGACTACATTTGGCAACCACAAACTTCAACTCCTAAAAATGTATTCATAGTCTTAGAGAAAGTAAGACTTATGATGGGAGGAGAGAATAAAAAGATCAACATTTTGTACTATGGAATCTGGAATTTTAAAAAATCCTCCTATTCTTGTTGTCCTGTTTCCACCAAGCTGTTACCTCTTAACATGATAATATTAACTGCTTTTGCGCTGCCTTGAAATTTCCAATGGCTAGACGTTTTCACAGGTAGTCCCCTGAGACCATCATGATTCCTACTACTGCTGCAATCAGCAAATTGTGAGAATTTAAAAGGAAAATTATAAGATGCCCTTCAATGGTAATTAAAAATAGTATGTGTACATGGAAACATCACACTATATTTATAGGAGTTTGCAAGTCAGTTAACACACATATGAACTAAAGGACCCACGTCTTCACTCAAAATGTTTGAAAATAGAGAATCCAATTTAAGTAACGGTTTTCAGCCAGGCCCACACACCTCAGACTTCGGGAACGGGGGCGCATCGGCGTGTTCCTGCATCTGTTCTCAGTGGCAATGCTTTCGGTGGTACAGAAATGTTTCGATAAGAAGTGTAACTCATCTGGCGTTGGTTGGTATGGTAACTGATGCAGCTTCTCCTGGGAGGAACAGGATGACTGAAACAAACCAAAGTGAGGTCACATGACTACCTCAGAAAGAAACTCTTCAAATGAGTAGGAGAGATCAATGAGTTAAACTTGGATGATACTACCACTTTATATTGTTTCTTTTTCATGTTAAAGTTATAAGAACTACTGCCTAAATGTATACCTTGATGTTCTCTCTCAGAATTCAAAATGTTTTCCACATTTTGCTTCATTTGTTTATAATTTTCCAAATAGTTTTCTCTCTGGAGAAAACCTAGGCTCTGGAAATGGATTGGAACCAGTCAAAGCCAAAGCAAGAAAGCGACCACTTGAGTGGCGTTAGGGAGCACTGTATCACAGATTAGTTCTCAGTTGAACATGGCACCCCCAAGTTTACCAGTGCTCAAAATCAAATAACATGAAATCAATGATATGATATGAGATCGTCAATAAGGTAATGAAACCTCTCTTTATAATGCATCAGTGTGTGCCATGGGTACAATGGGAAGGATTAAAGAATATACTTTTCACAATAAAGCCACTGTTTTCAAATTTGGAATTGAATTTTCTTTCTTCCTTTTCTTTGTGGGGCGTGGGAGGGCTGAGACTATCACTTAAAAAAAAAAAAAAAAAAAAAAAAAAACCCTTTAACTGGTAGTGAGTTTTTTGTTCCATGCCTGCAGATTTGCTTTTTGAAAACCATCATTCAACATTTGAAACAAGAAAAGATAGGAAAGGTGAATAGCTAAATAACTCTGCTTTTAATCAATCTGAAACATTTAACTAAAAATCAAGGAAACTATTTATTGTTTTCATTTTTAGTTGGAGGTAAACTCTGTAATTCTAATAAAAGAGATTGAGAAATTTTTTTAGTAAATGGAAACACATTAGAATAAGCATATATTGAAAGATACTACCTATTTTAAAATGTCAGCTCTAGTAAGCATTTTTTAAAAACATCATTATATTAAGAGTATACTTCATAAATACTGAAGCACTGCATTGCAGCAAAACTAGAAATTCATGCCTAAAGCTTAAAAATTATTCCTATAACTTGAAATTATAAAACAACTTACCAAGTATATATTGAGACAAAGAAGGATTTCTATAATGTAACGCGATTATTTTATAAGCCATAAAAAATGAGAACACTACTAGAAAGACTTATGAGACAAATCAAAGCTCCATTCAGTAAGTATAGTCATGGCCTTAAACACTTTTCACTAGGAAAAAAGAAATAAAACACAGAAACTAAGTCAAGTCAAGAAATCAGGAAAAAAATAAACTCAATGCAAGCAGGAGTTAAGCAGTGGTGATAAGAGGAAAGATAAAGAAATTAGCAAATAGAAAAACAGAACTAAGAATCTATAGATCTTTGGGAGGCTGAGGATCACGAGGTCAAGAGATCGAGACCATCCTGGCCAACATAGTGAAACCCCATCTCTACTAAAAATACAAAAATTAGCTGGGCGTGGTGGCACGCTCCTGTAGTCCCAGCTACGCGGGAGGCTGAGGCAGGAGAACTGCTTGAAACCGGGAGGTGGAGGTTGCAGTGAGCTGAGATCGCGCCACTGCACTCCAGCAGCCTGGCACCTGGCGAAAAGAGCAAAAATGTGTCTCAAAAAAAAAAAAAAAAAAAAAAATGTCTCAAAGGTGAATCAATGTCCACAATCCTATATACAAGATTTCAAAACCCACAAACTCAGAAGTTTGTTCCTAAGTTTACAGTAATCTGTTTTGGTGGCAAAGCACCAACTGAACTGATGGGACGCTGTTTAAAATATTTATTTAATCTACTTAGTGTGAATGTTGATTCAAGCTGCTATAAAAATATTAAAATATTTGATTATGAGTGGCTGGCCCCACTGTTGCTGGTCTGTTATATACAGAACAGGGATGTTACCATTTTAAAAGTGAAAATTAATTCCAAAACACACCAGGCTCAAGAGTCTCACATAAGATACCATGCAACTGTACTTGCATGGGAACAGTATCTATGACTTCAGAGAGAGGTCCAAAGAATGGAGTCACACAAAAAATTATGCTGTTAGCTCTTAAGACAGTTAGAGTTCCAAAACTGTGTTCTGAGTCATGACACCACTCAAATAGCATTTAATCTCTCAAGATAACCATTTTGCAAAGGATAATATTCATATGCACATTCAAGTTTCTACTTTTTATTAAAATCATGTCATTTTATAGACTTACCTCATATTTTTATGAGTATTTATATTCTTATTTCTGTACTTTCACTGAGCAGAAAATAATTTATTTGGTAAGAAACATATGGGAGAGTGTCTTCCTACTGCTACAATTCTATAATGCTTATTTCAAATTAAGAATTATTATCTGAATATATTAGAAAAGGTCCACATTAATTTTAACTGAAAACTGTGAAGTTACAAGAAATTCAACACTGAATACTCTCTGGGAGGACTGATTTACTTCATCAGGCCAAATATTTCCAATTTTGGAATATAGCATTTTTAACATTTAGCAATTTTGTAGTTTCAATAATAGCCAAAGGATACAGATATTACAATGGTTACATTTCAGTCCAGCATTCAGTCAACAGCTGAAATTATCTGTAAAGTTTAAACTATATTTTCAAAGTGCTTGCAATTTTAATTGCATATATTCTACATTTTGATTTTTTAAATAGCTAAAGTACATTTCTGATTGGCTAAATGACTGACGGTTAACCCAGGGAAATGAGAATCTAACAGTGATTCAGATTAGATTTGGAAAAGAAAAAACTGCAACTTCTAAGAAGTTTCATGCTTTTTGCCCTAATATTTAAAGAATAAGAACACAAAGAAATTGAGAAAAATAGGTAGCTTTTCTAGTTTTCACTCATCACTTTTATCAACAACCAATAAGGAGAAAAATTAATTGAACTTTCACACTACAGCACCTGCAATCCATAATCTAAACAGTCCCTTCTGTCTTTTAGCAAAAGGAGTAATTCTGGAAGCTACAATTTAATTTTGGAAGAAAAACAGGAATATTGAGCCCAATAATTATATGATACTAATGCCTTCAATAAAATAAACACTTCAGAGCAGAGCTGTTAGAAACACAATTGTGTATGACTAAAAACGGTCTCAGGGGTGTCTTCCCTAGGCACATAAAGAATTTAGAGATCGCAATGATTCCATTTTGACTGATGACCAGGTCAGCTTCATTAATAAACAAGGTTAACTTTAAGAAATGTCAAAGTAAACAAGGTTTACTTTAAGAAATGTCATGTAAATTCCTTTAAAAGAGCCAAGAGACTGGGGTCTAAAACTGCTTACTGTATACTTACTGAGAAAATAAGGGAACAGTAAACAGTCTCTCAGTTAAACAGTCTCTCTGTGCCTCAGATTTCTGGCCCATACAATGAAAACAGCAGCAGTGATTACATCATAGGGGATATGTTGATAGGATTAAATGAGCCAATGCAGTTTAACAAGTCATACCAGGGCCTGACATATAACAAGTATTATAAACAAAATTATTTTTAAAATTATTTGTAGCAAACAGGGTCCAATTTTATGTAGCTCACCTTTTTTTATGGATTCACCATTAAAAATGGTAAATGACTTACTAAAGATGGAAAGAATGCAAATCTTGAACTCTACCCTATTTTTCTCGCAAAAGAGAGATTTCTATGTCCAAGTTATAATAAAACTTGACTAAAGGCAATGCAAGGTGATATCATTGAAATAAAAAAAATTGGAATTAATAGAAATGTCTAAAATATTGGCCAATAACCAATGATAGTTACTGCCAGAGAATCAAGAATAACTTCAGTATTATTTACTGACCTTTTTTTTTTTTTTTTTTTTTGAGACAGAGACTCGCTCTGTCGCCCAGGCTGCAGTGCAGTGGTGTGACCTCGGCTCACTCAACCTCATCCTCCTGGGTTCAAGTGATTCTCCTGCCTCAGTCTCCTGAGTAGCTGGGACTACAGGTGTGCACCATCACACCCAACTAATTTTTGTATTTTTAGTGGAGATGGGGTTTCATCATGTTAGCCACGATGGTCTCGATATCTTGACCTCGCGATCCATCCACCGGGGCCTCCCAAAGTGCTGAGATTACAGGCATGAGCCACTGTTCCTAGTCTATTTACTGACAGTTTTATTCATTGCTGCTATTCAGGATTTTTAAGCATCCTTTACTGATGCTAATGTGCTTCTGGAACCACTCAGGGTTGTTAGGATGTTTCTAAAAATATGATCTAAATGGACAATAGACTCGTATAGCACAACAAAATGGAATAATGGATAGAAAAATAAATTACCTCTGCTCAATGAAATACCATAAGGAGATGGTAAAAATAACCCAACAGATTTTAACAATTTGGTTTCAAAGGTACTCCAGAAAATCTACATTATATTATTATACTTGGAATTCTGGAAATATATCAGTATAAGGCAGAGGTGATATCAGTTAGAGTTTATTTAACTGTAGTTTCTTGTCATTCAAGTGTTATTAAGTGGCTAAATCTATGTGCTTAAA
Organism: Cebus imitator; assembly: GCF_001604975.1. NCBI lineage: Eukaryota > Metazoa > Chordata > Mammalia > Primates > Cebidae > Cebus > Cebus imitator. The sequence goes on along the minus strand of NW_016107821.1, from coordinate 785,612 downwards.
ACAGTGCTGGGGCTATAAAAAATGCAATAGATGGATATCCCTAAAGAATAAACCAGAGATTTGGACAAAATGAGGCTCCAGGTCCACATTCCTGGCTGCCACAAGTAGAGCCAGATCACTTCATTTATTGAACACCTACAACCTACTAGGCCTTTCTCAATGAAAGGCTTGTTTCTACCACCCTGCTGATACAGTGATCCCACATGATCACTAATGTAAACTAAAAAAAATACATCTAACCGACCGAATTGTTTCCAGTAATTGCTAGGTCCCTTGTTGATAGTTTGGGGCAAGAATATCCTTTTCCCTCTATCCTATTTTCAGAGATCCACCTTGTCTCTATTTATCTTAACCTTCTTCTAAGTTGTTTTAATCTCCTCTTAAAAGAAAGTTCTTACCTAGAAGGCACAAATTAAGGCTTGCCTTTTCGTTTTTCTTTGAAGGAGAGAGAAAACAAAACAAAACAAACCTCTCTCTAAGCGACATAAGAAGAAAGACCCAGTCTATCAAAGTTCAATGGCATTTTTAGCACTAATGCCACTGGCATGGAACCAAAGCAATAAAACTAGATTGTGTTTCTTCCCCCAAACTATACCAAATGTTATTAAAATGAAAGCTTCCAGTCTCCTCCAAACTTGTGATCCTGGAACTTAATCTATGCACTACAGTTTCAAAGCTTACAGTGAAAGTATGTCCTTTTTATGTTTGTCAGGCCGTCATTTGACGCGTCGCTTATTCAGAGTGGCAGACCCGTGGAATTTATCTTCCCCTCCCTACCAGGAAACACCCAGAGAAAACACTGCTTGTGTAATAGCTCTGTTGTTGTCAGGGAGAGAAAAAAAAGAAGCCAGGCACTTACAGAGACCGTAGAGCTGGGTGTGTTTGTCCCATAGCCAGAGGAAGGGAGAGAAGCCAATGACCAGCGGCGTCCATCAGTCCTATTGAGAAAGTGAGTTTAGCTTCGGCCAACACTGGTGCACTGTCACATGGTAACCCCAGGGAAACCAAGTATTTTTAGTCAAACAAATGACACAAACATAGTCTGTGAGGATGTGGAAATGCTCAGCAAGAGTGAGGGTAAACAAACATTATACAGTAGGTTGACTTTTATTTAAACTGAATCAATACAACCAAACAAGTAGAAAGTGAATGGGCTGATCCATATTATTGATGTCTCACTAATACACTTTGACAAAATGAATACCAGGGATAATTACAATGGTCAGACTCAGCAGATTTAAATGAATAAGAACAGAAAGGGAGGAGGAAAAACACTCTCATCTGGAAACTGATAACCAGAGCAAATGATCTTTGGAAGGGCCTGACTTCCAACATGGCACAAGAGCCTGTGGGGACTTGCTTAGCATCCAAAACACTTTCTGCTTATAATTTTCAAGGGAGCAGTTCTACTTATCATGCTTAGGGAAGAAGGGATCATTGGGATCCTGGCTGGCTCAGGCCTGAAGTGTCAAATAACTTTAGCATCAAGTAAGTGACTGACCTTATGCTCAGAATCTCTTAAGAGTTACTGCCTTCTGACATGACCTGGCTTGTTACAGCAAAGCCTCCTGCAGAGTCTTTGAGCAAGCAGCCCAGCTCTGGCCAGTTAACAGTGGGGGCAGAATGAAAACTTCTCCATCAGTGATAGAACTTAACGCAAAGAGTAAAGTTGGTTGCCTCAGTCTTAGAGGCAAAGCCGGCAGAAGCCACAAAGAGGGTGGTTTTTACCTTCAAGTGATGATAGAATGAGTGGCTTCTCAGTTGGAGTTTGGCTGTGAATAAGGGTCAATACAAGGGTCTCAGATGAGTGAATGTAGAAGTGGAAACAATGCTGCTGCAAAGGGAAGGGGGCACCAGAAAGCAAATTTTCTGAAATCTCTGGCATTCCAGAGCTATTACTTTAAAAGCAATTTTGGATAAGACTGTGCCTTAAAAATGATAGAACATTCTGAAGGTTCTATGCAAATTTGTCAAGGGGCAAAATGGGAAAAACACACTGTAAAAAGAGCAACACTGCATTCTTAGATCAGTAAGATGGCAGTGTCCTATATGAATATTTTGTAATTCATGATTATATTAACTTGCCAAGTAAGTGACAAGAGTGGACAAAATTTACCAGAGATCCATTCACAGTAAGTTAAAGTTAGGGAATTCAACAGCATTAGACTTGAATGTGAGAAATGTCACAGTTTGATGTTAATGTGAAAAACTGACATTTTAGCCTAAATCTACATTCATGGGAACATAAAATTATAGGCTGCCATGGATGTAACCTCCAATAAATGCAATGGTCCACAAAGACAAAATGGAAAAATTCAAGTGGACAAATCACGTAACTACTACAATGTTAAGGTTTTAGTAAAATTTACCTGTCATTTCTGTACCATGATTGGAGTACAATTGAATCAAGTATGTTTTAAAAAAGAAGCAAAACAAGATGTATGTAAATATACCAGATAAAAGAAATTGGGATAAGTTATATGTTCTTTTGAAGTACTTTTAAACAACTGAAAATGTTAATGATTTAAGAAGAAAGTAATTATAATAACACACTTAGAAAGATACTTGATTGTTAAATGGACACTATTTTATTTGGCTACTTATTAAAGAGTTAAGACTCCATGGCTGCACTTTATCTTAAGCACCTCCAATTTGATAAAGTAAGAAAAGTATATGATTTTAAAAGAATTATTCAGTCCATTTAATAGCAATTATCAGAAACTAGTCTCTGGAAAGAGTGAGGGACACACTCTCCCCCCACTATGATTTTGTTTTGTGATTCATTAACTCTCCTTCCCCTCAGGTATCAATGAACATATTTCAGATGAATGAGCAATTCCAAGAGAAGACACGTTCTTATTAGTTCTGAAGCATAAATTATATTTGCTTGCTCCGGAAAATACACAACTAGAAAGACGTTTAAACAAGAATGTGCTCAGTACTCTGTACAGCCATGGACCAGAAATAATTTACAACTCATAAAGTTCTCTAAGTTGTCTGTGTCTATTTACTCAAATGGAGCACAAAGGACCATTGCATTTTTATTACCATGACAACTGCACATCAGAAGTTACCATACATACTACATATAGTAGTTAAGAGAGAGCATGCCCTTTTTTTGAGAAAGCTATCACACAAGTACAATATGGATTCTGCTAATAATGTTGTCTTTTCTTTGCAGTGGCTACCAATAAAATGTTATCGGAAGACAAGACTACATTCTTGCCAATGCAATAAGCCTTTTTTGAAAAGAGTCTTTTTCCTTGGGGATGGCAATCTTGGTGTAATGTTAAATGAAAAAGTAAGAAGGGAAAAACATCCGATGGGAACACAGGACAAAAAAAGATTAGCAGAAAAAAAACCCCCTCATTTAAATACCACTCACAAAAATTTAGATTAATATGGTGTACAACAAAGAAAGAATGAAAAGTTCCAGTATCATCCTGGCTATTCCAGAGGAAGCAGAATTACTGTGATAGTTACCTGGAGTGATACACTGAATATTCTAGTTGATGTTGGAACAAGTTGAACTATGTAAATATAGCTAACTAAAATCTACTCCAGAATTGTGAAGGTGTAACTAGGAGGTTACAAAGATCAGACTCAGCAGATTCAAATGAATAAAAACAGAAGGGGAGAAGAAAAACACTCTAATTTGGAAACATAACCAGAGCCAACAATCTTTAGCAGGCCTGATTTCCAGCCCAGTACTCAACAACTGTCTGATGACCCAAACTTAGCAGGCAAGTTTGTTGTAGTAATTCGCTTGTGGAAATATACTTGGAGACTTAACCTAGTGAATAGTAACTAGGCAACAAGGAGAGAACTACAGCATTTCTTGGAGGGCTCTATGTTTCCAATGAAAGTGAACGCAATGTGCAATACATAAACTTCCACAACTTCTGGGAAAGGCAGGAGAATATTTTTACCTCCATCTCACCCCCAGGGCAAAAAGGATTAAGTCAGTCCGCAATCAGGAGGATTGTATATTAATACCACAATTAGCAATGTGAAAATGTTTCCTTGCTCTGACAAAAATCTGTGCTATGGTTCTCACTTTCATCTTTCATTTTATTAATACTAAAAAATTAATTTGATAATTTCACTCTCAAATCTGCATTTGAAAACACAGAAAGCAAGTCTGTGTCATCATACTTTCTAGTCTATACTTGGACTTTAGTTACAGGGGATGGCTGCTAGGGAAGTATTATCACATAAGGTAAGAAAGATCAGAAAAGATCAATAAGCCAGACTTTTATTCCTTTACCCAAGATTGCTTTTAAAAATAGAGCAGTCTTTCCTTAGTTGTACTAAATTTTACAAAACAATAAAATGTGGGAGTCTCAAAATGACATTACTTCTTAAAGGCTTAGCAATGTGCACCAAACCGAAGGTAACAGACGCCTGGGGTGGAATCTCCATGTTGCCTCAGGAAAAATGAACTCTAAAGTGGAGAGAAATACCCCAGATGTTCAATAAAAATTCACCAATTTGAGTTTTCATAGCACAGGGTCTGTTTACTTAAATAACAGTTTAAAATGATGATCACTCATGTCCTAATCTAAATTAATACTTCTTGAAGAGTGTGGAGGGAGCTCCATTTGGAAATTCATGCAGAATGAACTAGAGGTCTCCTGTGATAATCTCCTGTCACGGTTTGTGGTTGATTTGTCAAAAATTAACATGCCTGGGGGGTTATGTATTTTTTTATAGCATGGAAACCAGATTCGTCTGTCCTCCAGTCACCTATTTAATTATTAGATTCTCTTCATTTTTATAAATCTGCCAGGATTAAGATACTATGATTTCTGTCATGTCTTAATGCACTCCATAATGAGATTTCCATTTTTCTTATTACTTACATTAATTAAATGCATTCTCCCCTTTATAGAGATATGTTTTAAAGACTATAATAGACACTTATTTATCAGTTTTTATAGGATTTTTTTCTACTTGGAATAGTAGCACTGTTATTCATTGGGCAAACAAGCTTTCTGAGACCAGTACATTTTCTTACAGTACTTAAGAAGTTAAAAAAAGAAAAGTTGGAGCTGGGGGTAAAAACTGTATGGGTCTCAGTAAGTTCCCTGGAGATGATGCTTTAATCAGTCTTGTATCCTCCCCATGGTGAGATACATAAAGACATTTAACACATGATGGGAAACAACTAAACTATGAAAGAACAAACTTTTTTACAGCAGATTTATAATGGAATCTTAATTATATAGAATTCTGAAAATGCTGCAAATGTATCCTTTTTTTCTAGACTTAGTAATATAAAATGCATGACATGCTGACAAATGGTTGTGAGAACACTGCAAGTTTTGCTGGTTAGTCATGTGTGTAAAAACAAGTCTTCTTTTTTAACCTACCTATGTGCCTTCATTCAGTGCTATTTTAATCCAATTCAGAATGTAGTTAGTACTCTGAGGAAAACTGAACAAACATCTAGGGCATTCAGACCATAAACCAAGTTTATCCTGAGTATTCAGAAACTTGGCTGAAGGTGCCATTTTGTTTTCTCCGTGTTTTTCCCAGGCAGAAGAGGACAAGCTATGCATGTGAGAGGGATGAAGCCACCCAGGAATGGGAAGGCTTGCATCTGACAGGGTGAAGCCAATGAATTCCACATGCAGAACACAAAAGAGATGACTGTGCACACCCCTCTGACTCAGCTACGTCACAGTAAAAAATCCACAACAAACATGGTGCGATATGACGCTGTGTGCCTGCCATCCTCTGAACAACAGAAACACTTCCTCTTGACTCAGTGGTCCAGTTATGAGACATCTATCTTTGACTTTGGAGGTGCCCAGTTACAAACATGATAGGAAGAGAAAGCAGAAAACACCCTATACCCCATGCATGGCTTTTTCTCAATGGGGTCACTAAATTTCTGGCTTGGAACTGTTAAAGCAGGTGTGTTAAAACAAAGCTTTGTGGTAGCCTAAGCTCCTTTGGCCAGTGGGGCTTTGGAGAAGGCCTTACAGAATAATGAGTGGGGCCTCACAAGGCAGGGAGCAGGGGAGGGGGAGAAGCGGGGAGGGGCACGCGAGGAGGGGGGGAAGTGGGGAGAGGGAGAAGCGGGGAGGAAGAGAAACAGGGAGGGTGAAAAACGGGGAGGGGGAGAAATGGGGAGGGGAAAACGGGGAAGGGGAGAAGCAGGGATGGAGAGAAGTGGGGAGGGGGAGAAGGGGAATGGGATTCTCTCTATAAGACTTTATGCCTCCACTCACAAGAAGTCCTTACCTCCGTGCAAATGAAAAATGGGCTGAGGCACTGGGGGAGAAATTTCTTGGACTATCTTGGGGGCTATTTCCTAGAGAGAGAAAAAAGAGAAAAAGTTACTACATGATTTTGTTTTTGTATCAGTATCCATATCCAGAATCCTCTCCCTAGAAATGTTTATTTACATTTCTGTAGAATGTCCTTTCCTCTGATAATGCTTTAGTTTTACCCGGACCAGGGATGGTGGGGGGCGGGAGGAGATGGGGATGGGGGAGCATGAGTTCCAGCACACTTTTCTAAGTGTGCAAGACACATGAATAAACACATTCACCTATATCACCAACCAGAAGTCCTCCATCGATGTAACAATACAAGTATTTCAGTCTGATAGAATAATGAATATGTAAAAGTCTTGGTTGTGACCATCCAGACACTAACATTTCAAGGAACAGGATGCATGGGCAAGCATATGCTTCGGTTGGAGGTGTTTTCCATTTTAGCAGGCAGCCTTCGTACTTTCTGTTTACAGTAGGCAGAAAGAGTCTGAGTCCCTGAGATAAATCCTCATATTCGGAAGCACATATTTTAAAGGCGGATGTGTCAGAACTAGTTGTAAAACACTGGGAAGACCCCCAGCAGTTTGGACCTACTTCTCAATGACCCAGATCTATCTCAGCATTGCCAAGTGGCTCAGTAGGATTACCCCTTGTCAATATTTTCCTCAACAATCCCTCTGCTCTTAAATAGCTAGACTGTGACTGGCAGGCAGCCTCTATAAGCCACAGCCACACACAAGCTGGCAGAGCTCGTCTTCCCCAGGCCTTCACGGGTGGTGTGAAGCAGTGACTGCTCGTTGGAAGGAGGGCAGCTCCTCTGGGGCTTGTTACTTTCTCCATTAGCCCACTCAACCTGCTGCTGATCATTGAGAAAGCTTGGCCGGCAGCTGGCGAGGGCAAGTTCAGGACACTCCAGACCACCCTGCTTCCCTCTGCATGTTTAATTAGATTGGCGAATTGTCTGAGGACCGCATGGAACTGTGGCTGGTTTAAATAAGGGGGCACGGAAAGGCTGCAAAGCAATCCTGTACCTTCTAGAAAAAGGAAACATAAATCAGGAAACTACGTTTAATCCCTAACAGCAAGCCAATTGCCACATTACTGGTTTCTTAATGAAAGTGACTATTGTAATTGGGTGTAACAAGATTTTATGTTAAAGTCAGTACCTGGCTATAAAGGTAAACAATTTATTCCCAGTGCACAGAAAGAAGAGACTAATACATTATGGAGGATAAGTTTAGTGTTACCTTGAGGACTTTTGGACTGGCTATATCTCTACTGAAATTTTTCAATTAACTTAAGGTTGCAAATTTTATAGTGATGTCTAAACAAATGCCATTAACTTTATGACAGACAGCACAATCACAGCTATTTAACTGGGAAGCACTGAGAAGCCCATTTCTTTATGGATAGAAAATCATGAAGCATTTTTCCCCCTGCTGCAATGAAATTTATCGTGGCTTTGCATCTGTTGTTCCTTGGGCCCCTGGAGAAATGAATTCTGCTTTTGCCATCCAGTAATCCAGGATTCATTTTGTCCATTTATCTACACAGCTAAATTAAGTTCTTTCAACTTCTCTCAACAGCCTTCATCCCCACTCCCCACACCCCTAATTTAGCTTGTGTATTTCTCTTCATATTCCTTTAAAAATCTCAAAATTTCAAGATGGCTAAAAATTTTGTTTCCTAAAGGAAATAAACTAATTCCAGAAATATTCATATAAATTTTGTTTTTCATGTGGGAAAAATGTTCAATTTGCTCACACACCATATACAGCAAACTACCAGTAAATTATTAGGCATAACACAACAACTGATTATTTGAAGCCAATACATTCTAGGAACAATCCCTGCTACACCTATTCACTTAAATTGCAATCATAAGGCCAAAGAAACCTGGCAGCAAATTCTTCGCCCTGTGTTCTTGGTAAAGAAAACACTGTATCTGGAGATTTTAATGTGATCAACCAGAACAATACAAAGAGCTTATTAATATATATATTTTAATCTCAAGAAGGAAGAAACAAGGAATTGACTTAAAATCCTTTTCACTTTTAGGGATATTAGTGAATGGTCCCCATGGTGACCCATCACCTTCAGGATGAATGGGCAGAGATATACATAAAGAGATAGGTGAGTTTAACTCTGCTCAAAAAAAAAAAAAAAAAAAAAAAACAAAAAAAAAAAAACAAGGCTGCCATTAACCATTTCCCATATTCAGATTTTGCCCTTGCATCTTAGGCTGCCTTTCTAGGTCCATCACTTAAAGATTTTCCTCCTTTTCTTCTTATGTTCTACACTGCTGTAAAACCAAACTTAAATTCCCACATCTTCTACTTCAAGACTATAGAGCCATCGGTATTATCTTACTAATCACAGATGTTTCTGTTTCATGTCACACCAAAAGCTAAATTAAAATGCAAATATGTATCTATATATACACACACATATACATACACACATGAATTATCATTAAGGCTCTTAACTGTCAGAGGATATTAGAGAAGATGAGTGAGAGTGATGTGGGCTACAGCCACTGATAATTCCTTAAGGACAAGGGATTCTAGCTCAATTTGAGGGCAGTTCAGCAGGTTTTAGGTAAGAGGAGAAACAGAAGTCGACTTCAGGAAGGAGTCAGAAATAAACACGGTCAGGCAATGGAATCGAGACGGGCTCTCTGACTGAAGGCAATTCAGACCAGGAAAGCCAATGAACTGTAAGCTGTGTTTATTGCTACTGACTAGTTAGAGGCTTTAAGAAATACTTGGAGGCAAGAGAGAGATGCCAGAGGTTCTAACCTGCCCTAAGTGTACTTGGTATGGGTGGCCAGCAGAGTAGCAGAAGAAGGACCCAGACCAAGACATGGAAGGATGTCAAGACCCAGACAGGATATTCTGGTAGGCAAACCAAGCATAGTTGTTAGCAGATTAGAAGCAAGTGAAAAAGGATGCAGACTAAAAAAGTGACTAATGTTTCCAATGTGGGTAGACTGGGAAAATGACTGACCCCCCTAGCAGGACACTTTGGGAGAGATATGGAGTGGTGGTAACAGAAGAAAAGGGTAAATGGGCATTCTACAGACTTTTGTGTTATTTATTACAGAAATTCCTCCAATTTCCTTAGGGAAGAATTGTAAGACTAGCAGATTAGGCTGGTAGAAGTCAATCTTTGAAGTCTGTTCTTATTTAAAATAAAAATCGATTCCTACTCAGTCTCTGAAGACTTAGCAATACTATTTTGTTACACAGTGATCAAGATACTGCTAATTTACAACAGGCCAAATTATAAAGCACAATATATATATATATATATATATATATATATATATATATGTACACACACACACACACACACACACACACATATATTCTAAACTCAGCGATGAGGACTTGACTGCTGTGTGCATGCACAGTGCTTCCCAGGATGAGAGCAAAACGGAGTGAAACCTGAGTCCTATACATGACCTTCACTCCTCATAGCACTGCTCTCTGAATTTATCCACCCATCTGTAAAGCAATACCTGAGAGACTTTCAAATGAAAACTGGTGCCAGTTAATTCTCTGCCCATATGTGCAGCACTTGCTTATAACTAAAATCCTGCTGCTCACAGGGATTTGCTGGCTGTTGGATGTTTGAGTGCTAGGACACTTTATGGGCTGCTGGTATCACTGCTGCTATTTCTGACCTGGTAAAGTAAACCTTAGCAGTGGTCAGGCATTAGGTAGGTAATTAACTCCATGATCCCCACGGGGAACTAGCACGACTAATACATAAGCAGTGTATGAAAAACATGCTTTACCTAATGGCGCTACACAGGGTGCCTCATTTTAGCGGCAGCTATTGTTAAGAAAGTGATTTCCAGATTAATTAAATTGTTTGATTGCTTTGTAATTAGATTGGAGAAGTCCTGTGTCTTGCCACAGAGAAGCAAGCTGCAAATCTTTTTAAAAGGCATATGCTATGCCCTCTATAGATTATTAATGTGCTTTTAATAGCTGTCTGTTTGCGAAATGATAGTTTCTGATGACTTGAATTTCTATCAGGACAGGGGAATCCAAGAATTAATGATAATTGCCATTTAAACTCCTGGTGGATCAAGAGTAAGCCCCCATCTGAATCCTTGTGGTCATTACTTGATGATCCCCTTAAATGAGTTGTGACATTTGCACCATAACAATCAGTGCTGTGTTTCTTATTGCTTTGTTGGAGATTCCTGGCAAACGGACATTGCTTAAATACCCTAAAACCAAACTTCACAGAATCAAACCCAGGATCTTGCATGATGAATACCAGCAGATAAAGTGGGCACTGGAGCACGATGCAGGAACCTCAACCTGAGTGAACTCTGTAAAATAACAGTTCTATTCCCCTGAGAACTTTGAGTCTATCTCACCAGACTCAGACGGGTGACTCATGAAAAGAGCTAGGAATCGTCCTTTCATTTACACACCTGTCTCAGAAACTAGATCCTCTCCAGATATAATTGTAGAATATTAATTAAACCTGGGCAGCTGTTTAGACTCTAAGTGGCCAAGAAAAAACCTTGATTGGCTGTCAGTGGAATTCTCTGGGTAAGCTGTCAAGTGTTCACAAGCAGGCCAGTAAATAGAAGTAGACTCATATGCTTAAGTTTCAAGTAAAGACAGAATTATACACAATGAATCAAGGTTTTCTTATAATCTGGGCTCTCTGAATCTTTGTTTTTTTCCAGTCTCTGTCTTATTGACCGTTCTATTGCTATAGCACCATTGATTCAGCCAACAAATATTTACTAATCATCTACTCTGTAAAGAGGGATAACATGATTTGATTTACATTTTAGAAAGATCCTTCTAGCTGTTCTGTGGCCAGTGGGCTTTAAGCAGGCAAGAGTGGAAGCAGGGAGATGAGTTAGGAGGCTACCAGCATAGACAAGGTAAGAGAGATGGTGATTTAGATAGGGTTATTGAAGAGCTATTATGTTTTGGCAGCGGACCCAATAGGATTGGCTGAAAAATGGGATTGAGTGGAATAAAAGGGAAAGGAAAGCAAATAAGACTTCAAGATTTTAGAAGCAAATGGGTATATGGTGGCATTAACTGAGATGAACAAGACCGAGGGAGAATATGGTTCATCGGTATGAGAGAGAATTAAGGGCAAAACTTGAACACCTGGGCAAGCTTTAGTTTTTTTTTTTTTTTTTTTTTTTTTACTTAAGGAGGCTCCACATAATTTCAAATATATTAAATATGCTCATAGTCCACAATTATGCAATTATATATAACGATGTTACATTTAATTGCAGTTCTCAAATGTAACATTTAGAGTACCTACATATTTAAGAATCCTGTAACAATTTTCTTATTGTACATTAGAAAAAATAACATTTTTATTCTCATATTTAGTGCATAATGAATTTAATAGCCCTAATCTATTTCAGACATTAATACCAGTCAACAATGCTAAGTAAAATATTTGCAGAGAAGGAAAATTCTACAGGCTAAATATTAAAGTTTGGATAATGATCATTTTAAACATTCTGTCTCCTGTCCCCATAAGTAAAACTAAATGGAATATAACAATAGGTGTACTATATTCCACTTCTCTCTTTCTCTATATAATTTATAAGTGATGGTAAGGGATAAACTCCAGGTATACATCTATATACACAAAAAGTACACTTTGAGTTCTTGTTGTCTAATCTAGTCCCCGTTATATAGCAAACTGAAAACTTTTTTTAACTTTAATAATTATGTATTAAGTTCTTTTTATGCACAGGGCTTTAAGCTATCTGCTGGAACAGATTATAGATGAACACGACATAAGGAGCTAATCATCTACCGATAGACACAGATGTGTATATCCAATTCCAGACTCACTTCGTGAAACCAATTCTGGATCCTTAACCATGTGACAAAGAAACTTTCTTAAACCAAAGCTGTTAAATATATTTACTTTTTAAGAAAACCCTGCCAATGACAATAGTCTACAGAAAATGTACTGTTTCACAACAGACTGTTGATAAATGGACATGTAATGTTTTCTAAGGAATGACTGATGAGGTTACAGAGAGAAAAACATGTAGGGAGTAGAAGAGAGACCCAAAAAGAGGTCAATTTCTTGTCATAAGACTTGCACAGACACTCACTGTCTCCATTTTATGAAGCTGTTTCTCTGGAATTTGTGTACTGTATTTGAAATACCATGGCATTGACAGGAATCCCTTGGAGATGTGTTATAATGGGTTCTTGAGAATGTTTTAGCTTTTCATTGACCCTTCCTTATTACTTACTCTGAATTGATGTCACATCTCAAGGTGATCCCGAGTAAAGACTGGTGAATATCAAGAGTGATGAAGAAAGCTGATTTTTAGTTGTATGTTTTCCTACCATCTACAGTAATTCATCTTCCTAGCAATAGAGAGATTACTTTTACCCCTTGTTTAAAGTTACTGGGTAGCATTTGTAAGGTCAAGGAAGGGAGGTAAGAACATAGCCACTGTAACAGATATTCCTAAGTTTCATGCAGTTTCATGAAACTCAATTCATTCTATTAATCTTACATAATTAATTATAGACAGAATCTGGATAAGACTCTGAGTTAAAGAATGTAACCTAATGTGTGCATATTTTTTTTTCTATCTTACATGAAGGATTTAATTCCTTAACATAATTAGATACAAAGAATTCCCCCTTTTGCCTAGAAGAAGGGTGGATGTTATCAGGAAATTGGCTCTTCTCAGACTGTTTGCTTCAATTGCTGAGTAATTTCTAGTTAAAGTATTTAAATGAAACTATCCATATAATTTTCTAAATGCAATCTAAAGGTATTCTCTATTATAAATCTCTTTCTTTTGGTTCTCAGTTAAAAAATAAATACTAAATTTAATGTGGTCCCATTTAACAAATGCTAAATGTTTTGTTTGTCTCGGTTATACAAATTGTATTTCTCTTTTTCTTTTTTTTTTTTGAGACAGAGTCTTGCTGTGTCACCCAGGCTGGAGTGCAATGGCATGATCTCGGCTCACTGCAACCTCCACCTCCCAGGTATAAATGATTCTGCTGCCTCAGCCTCCGAAGTAGCTGGGACTGCAGGTGGCCACCACCACACCTGGCTAATTTTTGTATTTTCAGTAGAGATAGGGTTTCACTATGTTGGCCAGGCAAGTCTTGAACTCCTGACCTCGTGAAAAAATATATAGAGAAATAGCAATAAAGTAATCGTTGTAAATGTTAAACAGGTAAATCAGGCGGCCCACCTTGGCCTCCCAAGGTGCTAGGATAAAAGGTGTGAGCCACTACACCCGGTCCACAAGTTCTATCTGGAAGAAGCAAACTATGTGCAAAGGTTTGTTCCTTTTCCTTCTAAGTTAATCATTTTTTAATTTCTAACTTCAGAAGTGTGTTCAGACTTAAAGGATCAAAGGCATTTAACCCTATTGCTTCATAATAAAATAATATGTGATGCACCAAGTATCTATCAAATCAAAATTCTGACTTTTCAGTTCCCACAAAGCATACAGGAAATCTTGAAAACTCTTGGCCTATAGACATTTATTCCTCTAATATTTTACTCACACTCACGTCCTCCATCTCCTTAGATCAATAAACAGGTGTCAGCCTGAACTGCATATCAGAATCACCTTTGAAGCTTTAAAAATGCTAATATCCAGGCCCTATTCCAACCCCCCTTTTGGGTGGCTTATTTTGATATTTCAAATTTAGAGGAAAGTTGTAAGAATAGTACAGAGAGCTTCTGCCCTCTTTGCTCAGATTTACCTGTTTAACATTTACAACAATTACTTTATTATTATTTCTCTCTATATTTTTAAATGTACATTTTAATATTATTTAAATGAGACAGAAACATAGTGTCTTATAAACCTAAATTTTTGTATATATATCCTATGACCAAGGACATTCTCTTACATGCCCATAGTCTGATTTTCAAAATTAGGAAATACAATATTGATACAATGTTATTATCTAATCTGTATTCCATATTTAAATTTAATCTCACCAATTGTCCAAATAATGGCCTTTAGAGCTTTTCTGTTCTGTTGATTTAATATCTGATCCAGCATCTCACATTGCATTTAGTTGCTGTCTCTCCAGTTTCATTCAGTCTGAAACACTTCCTCAGTTGTACCTCTGCTTTAATAACTTTGACACTTTGAAAGATTGCAGGTAGTTGTTTTGTAGAATGTTCCTCAATTTGAGTTGTGTAGTATATCCTTATAAGTAGATTCAGGTTATGAAATTTGGGCAGGGGAGCAATTATCATGTAAGTGATGAAGTATCTTTCTTGGGGTAACATATCCAGAGGTACAACACTGATTTATCCTGTTATTGATAACTTTGGTTACGTGGCTAAGGTGGTGTCCACCAGTTCTTCACTGTAAAATTATTTTACACTTTGTGATTAATTCCAGTCACTTTCTGAAACATATTTAAAATGTCATTACAAATAACAGAAAAACTGCCATCTTATTTACAAAACATTAGCTTTCTATATTTATATCTGGGGAATATAAATTTTATTTTCACAAAAAGTATGCTTTATCACACTAGAATATTTAAAAAGCAAATGCTATATATCTCAATATTTGAAAATATATATATTTTTATAGTTTTAGAAGTGCAAGTGCAGTTGTGTTACAGAGATATTGTGGTGAAGTTGGCCCACCCCTTTTAAATGAAATAATTCTAATATGCAGCCAGCGTTGAGAACCACAGCCTTAGAATTTCTTGTGTACTGTAAATCATATTCTAAGCTTCCACTTGTCCCTGAGAGCTCTTAACCAGGAAGTCTTGGAATTTTTTTTCACTTCCCTATTTCCTCCCATAATTCAGCATCTCTGCTGCCTTGTCTCAGTTATACTAGCTTGATGACTGTTTTATACATTCACCTCACTTTGACCTCTAAGTAGACTCAAAACCGCATTAGGACATGATATTCCTTCCCTATCAAACCAAACAAACAGTAACATACCATGTCAATAATCCAGAAATCACAAATGCCCACAGGTATCCTCCTGGGTTAAGCAGGTACATAACCTCCCCCATCCCAAATCCTATTGCTACTCTTACCCAATTATATACACAGTTTTCCTTTCCCTCTAACATAGGAACTCCTCCCCATGTGCTCAGTTTCTATGGCTCCTGTGTTCCCTAAGATTTAAAACCTCCATTTAAAAAAATGTATGTATATATTTTTATATATATTGGAAGAATATATATATATTATATATATAATGGAAGAAAACACTAATCATAATCTTGGTTACATTTTCACTATCAACTTTAATCATGTTTGTTCAAACCATTTTCATTTTAACCAGTACCTAACAATACATATTTGATTTAAAATTTGTGCATCTCATGCTTGCTTTCATTTTTTTTTAAGAGGCAGGATGCTTATCATATTGTCCATATAATATTAGAATATTTAAAATTATTGGGAAAGTTAAAATCAAGGCACGGGATCTAAATTCAACAAGTGATTATCAGAAGCAAAATTAAGAGTATTCACTTTAGTTCTTATCATTCCTTCTTGCATAAAACATAATTTGCCTTTATCCATGATAGAACATGGCCATTCAGGTCCTTTCACTTATGTTCTGTACACGCATCTATGATAACTTTAGTAGACAATCTGAAAATAATTGATGTGTGATTAGTGGAGCTTGTTTCAAGCCACACACAACTTTTGAGATTCTGTTTGCACAAATGTCAACCTTCAGAGAATCAATACCTTACACAGCCACAGTTACTACTGCAAGGAGTTGAATCCTTCAGGTATTCTGGGGCGAACTGAGATGGAAGAAAATTATTCTCTTAAAGAACATGATGGGGTCTTTAAGTCCCTCTTTTAAAGAAAAAGTAAGTGCCTAAACAGCACATATTTAAAAATTTTAAATCATTTGGCAAGTACTTATGCAGAGTTAATATATGCTGGACATTTTTCTAGGCCCCGAGAGTCAAAGACAGATGATACCCAGGGCTTCCTTCAAGTGATGTTGGCAGTGACAAGGGATGCAATGGAATGCTAACCATTCTGAAGACTGTGTTTAACGAAGCCAAAGCTGTGTATTTTGAGAATACTCAAGGAGTCAGAAATGGTCAATTATTTTGTGTGTCAGGTCAGGTGTGACTACAAGGTAGACTAGTGCTAAGAAGTTGGATAGTAAGGTACTGCCACTTTTCCCTACTTTTTGGCAGGGCCCTGGTAGCCTTTGGAGAAAGAAGGCTGAATCAGATCATCCCTGACCACAAGCCCCTAACCCACTAGGCAAGGAAGAGAGACCCAGCAGAGCAGTATGGGACTCTGTGTTCATGGTGGTAAGGATAAATTATGGAAGCTGTGAATTCGGAAGAGACAATAATGGACAGCTTTGCAGGGGGGACTAGAAGGAAAAGTGGAAGGAAAGGAGGCTTTGAGGCACAGGAAAATGAACAGAGTCCCAAAAATGAACTGTGCACTTTTACATGTTTTAATTTTTATTATAAAAGCAGTACATAAAAAGCCTCAAATTACTCAAGTAGATATATGATAAAGCCAAAAAACCTCTCTCAACCTCTGACTGTTATTCACTGATTCATTCAAACACTATTCTGTCAGGCTCTGTACCAGACTTTGCATCCCCACCCCCACTTCTGCATCCCCAGTCCCCCTATTCAGAAGTGACCTCTTTTGATAGGGTATGTACCTATCTAGAAATACGTATATAGTCACAAGACTATGTTATGTATATAAAAATTCTCCCCAAATAATACCATATCAAATATAATGCTCTATATTTATATAGTTTAAAGTTCTTTATTTGCTATTTTTAAATTATCTATAACCTGCTGTGTTAGCTTATCTAAATCTCTATTATCATCTTTCAGCACCAAATAATATTCCAGTATTTCAGTTAGCATCATTTACTTAGTATTCTATGAATGCATATTTATACTGATTGTAGTGTTTTGAATATTCAATGAATATCTTCTAAATATTTATGTGATCATTTCCAAGAACTAAATTAATATGAGCAAAACTGCTGGGTGCAGTTGAGTAGAGTGCACTTTTCATTTTGGTCCTTCTTGCTAAATTTGCTCTCCAAAGACACTGCACTGATATTCTCACTAGTGGCATATAGGATGCTGTCTACCTTCCACCTTGCCAATACTAAATATTTTCAGATTTTGGTAATTTGATAGGTAACATCAGATTGCTTGATATGTATTTCCAGCTTTAGTGAAGTATAGCTGACAAAAATTATATATATTAAGATGTACAATGTAATATTTTGCTATACAAATACATTAAAAATGATCACCACAATCAAGCTGATTAACATAGCCATCACATCATGTAACATTTCATGTTTCTTCAGATGATTATGAGCGAAGTTGAGCACTTTTAATGTTAACTGACAATTCGTGTTTCTTTTTGTACAAACTACCCAGAGTTCGTGCTTTGTTCCACTGAGTTCTTCTGTTAGTCTTTTATTGTTACTTTTCTTTTTTCCACATTGAGGCAACCCTGTCAATATATTGAAGACTGCTTTTTCTCATTTATTTTATCTTTTAATGTTGCTTATGGTAACTTTTCTGTGGAAAAATTTTTATCTAATCAAATGTATCGATCATTTTCTTTTATGGCTTTTAGGTGTTGTATCTTGTTTGGAAAGCCCTTCTGCAATCCCAAATTATTTTCTAAATGTATCCTTATTTTTTTCTAGTACTTTCATTATTTATTTATTTATTTATTTATTTATTTATTTTGAGACAGAGTTTTGTCCTTGTTACCTAGGCTGGAGTACAATGGTGCAATACCAGTTCACTGCAACCTCTGCCTCCTGAGTTCAAGTGATTTTCCTGCCTCAGCCTCCCCACTAGCTGGGATTACAGGTGCCCACCACCATGCCTGGCTAATTTTTTGTATTTAGCAGAGATGGGGTTTCACCATGTTGGTCAGGCTGGTCTCAAACTCCTGACTTCAGGTGATCCATCCACCTCAGCCTCCCAAAGTGCTGGGATTATAGACGTGAGCCACTGCACCTGAGCTTTTTCTGTTTTTTGGTTTTTTTTTTGTCAATGGTTTAATTCATTTTAAAAAGTCTACATGATGCTTATTTGTTGTAAATGAGATAGCAATCTGGCTTACCTCTTTTCCAAATAGCTTATCAATTGATTTAGAACAATTTATTGGCTTGAATAACCTATACTTTCTTCCAATGATTTAAGCAAGACACATTTAAGGAATGTGAAGTAATTTGATGCCATGGAGGGGGAGTTGTAGGAAATCAAGGCAGAGTAGTGAACGGTGAGGAGCAAAGTGGATGGATGAAAGCATAACTACAACAGTCGGGGGCCAGTTGGATATATTATTTACGGCAGTGCTCCAGGTGATTCGTCACCTAAGTAGGGCCCTTATTTTTATCAAGTACTCCAGGTGATTCCTAGGCACACTAGTGTTTCAGACATCCTAGCTTTAGAACAGTGATCTTAACCTTGGCTTCACATTAAAATAGCCTAGGGAACTTAAAAAACCCCAAAGCCCAAGTCACACTGCAAACCAATTAAATCAGAATGGGGAGGGAGATGGAGGGCAATCATCAGTCATTTTTAAAGCTTCCCAGGTGACTCCACTGTGCATTCAAGTTTCAGAAACACTACTTTAGATTCTGCTGGAAAAAAAAAAAGTGAATTTTACAGTTTAAGTTGTTCTCTACCCTTACTATGTATCAAAATCTCTGGGGAGCTTTTAATAAGACATTACTGATGGCCGGCCAGGCCAGACACCTTAAGTTTCTGACTTAATTGGTCTTGGGTCTGGGTATGTTTTTAAGTTCCACAAGTGACTCAAATGCACAGCCAGGCTTTAGAACCTACAGGGCAGTAATTCTCCAACTGTAGAGTGTATCAGAATCACCTTGAAAATGTGTCAGACCAGAGTGCTGGGCACCACCCCTCACAGTTACGTACTCAGTAGATCTGGGTTGGAGCCTCGGAGTGTGTATTTCTACCTAGTCTGTGGCAGTGGTAGCGGATGCTGCTGCTGTTCTGGGAATCACTTTAATAACCACTATACTCCCTGTATGTCATGATGAACCATGAGATTTTTTTACGTTAGGTAAAAGACATAATTAAGTTCGTGTCTTTCAAAAAAATGAGCTTCAACGTATAAGAGAGATTTGATGGAGGTGGAGGACAGGAAGTGTGAGCCTGAGAAAGCTGGCTCCCAGTTCTCTGTCACTGCAAAATCCCAGAACCAGTGGCTGTGGCGCTGAGGAGAGGAGTCAGATGTAAAACACTTCTCAGAGGGAAGGTGGGAGGGAGGGTGTAACAGGAGATTATGCTGAGATTTCTAGTTTGAGTGACAAGGTGGTTTCTGTCACTAATAACAGAGAGAATAAACAGAAATTTGTGAAAATAAATTTGGTATTAGGTAACAGCTGGATTTGAGGTGCTGCTGGGACAGAATCACATGGAGAGGGTGTTAGTAAACAGACACATTCATCTATGTTCAGGAGAAATGTCTAGACCCAAGATAAAGCTGTGGGAAAAATCAGGACATGCATGAAAGAGAGGACCTTGGTAAAAGAGTTTATGCCACAAGTAAGTGTGACAGAGAATGTGATCCAAGGGATTCCGATAGTTAAAATGGCACAAGAAGCAAAAGGAGCCAACAAGGACAGAAATACAGAAGCAAGCACCACAGGAAGCAAGAGAAGATAACGACTCAAAAATTGGAGATGGTTCGTGGTATCAAATCCTGCAGAGCGCTCAGGCTCAAATTTTTTGTTGTCGTTGTTTTTTTTTTTTTTTTTCAGAAAGAGGTCATTGGATTAGATTAGGCCACTGGGCAATCAAGGTGCATCTCCCACAGTGAAGCAGTAGGGTGGATGGTGTCAGGCCTGAGTACCTCACCAATTAATCATGGGCAATGTTACACCTGAACTAGTTTCCAAGGGCTACTACGGTAGAAATTCCTGGCTCTGTTTTACCAAGGCATGTAATAAAGTTAACAAATAACAATATCTACATTTGGTTATTAATTTAATTAAATTATGATTTCAAAAATAAGAAACTTCAAATGTTATAACAGCTAATCATTTCATAGTATGATTTAAAAACTTAAAAATGTGCTATCAGGTGGAAAAAATGGGTGAGATAATGCCTGAGGGAGTGCTTAGCTTTTATATTTTATGACATACATACAGTTAGAGCAAAACAAAATTTTGACCTTTCCCCTATAGGCTAGAGGATTTGTCATTTTGGAATCTTAATGGAGAATAATGTTTCTTAGGACATTTTTTTATTTAAAAATTTTTTTAACTTAAATAAAAAATAAACTTAAACAGAAAATAAAGAAGACAAACTTCTGCTAAATTGTTTTGTAATATTTTACAACATCAATGAACTCAACTCCCCACCAATGACATTTTTATTCAGCAATGTGTGTCATAAAAAAACACTCCAATGCCAGGTGTGGTGGCTCACGCCTGTAATCCCAGCACTTTGAAAGGCTGAGGTGGGTGGATCACTTCAGCCCAGGAGGCTCAAGGCCAGCCTGGGTAACATGGAGAAACCCTGTCTCTATAAAAAATACAAAAAGTTAGCCAGGCATGGTGATGCATGCCTGTAGTTTTCAGTTACTTAGGAGGCTGCGGTGGGAGGATCACCTAAGCCTGAGGAGTTCAAGGCTACAGGGACCCATGATCATGCCACTGCACCCCAGCCTAGGTGACAGAGCAAACCCCTCTCTAAAAAGGAAAACAAACAAAACAGGAAAATGCCCCACTCCAATCTTCATTCAGATCCTACACTAACCTCCAGCAGACATATACATTTCTAGATGGATGTTAGGTAGAAGATAATAGCATATGCCCATCACTACCATGGGGCTGACTAAGGACAAATTAGACTGAGGGGTAACTTTAGTACTGCTACTAATACTGGAAAATGCTACACGTAAAACTGTTTTAAACTGAGGCAGATGGTAAAGGTGAAAGCAGTATGCACATGGGATTTTTCTGGTGTAACATTTAAAATCCATAGGAAAAGAACTGCTCACCTTTAAAATAACTTTTTAAAATCTGACTCTAACACATGATCATGACAGAGGATCTGCAAAATGCATTAAAGTACAAAAATAAAATTGGTAATCCTACTAATGTAATATTGTAGTGTATTTTTTGACAATGTGCACATGTATAT
Organism: Cebus imitator; assembly: GCF_001604975.1. Taxonomy (NCBI): domain Eukaryota; kingdom Metazoa; phylum Chordata; class Mammalia; order Primates; family Cebidae; genus Cebus; species Cebus imitator. The sequence continues at coordinate 764,140 of NW_016107821.1, read as the reverse complement.
ACAAATATACTTTCAAATTAGATCATAAACCATACTCAGTTTTGTGTCCTTCTCTTTAAAGTTATAAATTACAATCTTCCTATGCTATTAAATATTTTTCAAAAATGTGATGATTTTGAAATGGCTATAAATTATTCCATTACACAGATGGACTATAACCATTACTCTTCTTAGTATTTAATGTTTAGAGTGTTTCCAATTTTGTATTATTACAAATTAATGCTGCAATTAACATCCTAAAATATATATTTGAGTACTTTTCTGATTATTTTCTTAAATTATATTTCATAAAATGCAAATAATATTTCAAGTGATGTGAGCTAGCTTTAGGGATCGTGACACAAAGTCTCAAGCTGCTCTAAAACCATTGTAAATTTACATTAACGTAGTGAAGATAGCCATTTCACTATATCATCAGAAATGAATATAACCATGTTAGCTGTTTAATATTCACAAATCAGGTGAAAACTGATATCTCATTATTTTGATGTATATTTATTAATAACAGGTTGAACTTTTCATTTGTTTATCTGTCATTTCTATTTCTTTTGTGAGATGTCTGTTCATGTCCGTTGCCTATTTATTTAGTGGGGCAGTATTTTCGTATGTTCATTAAAAAAAGCTCTTTATGGCTTAACAATATTGATCTTCTGCCCATTATACTTCTCATAGATAGGTCCTAAGTTATTTGTTAGTGTGTTGATTTTGTTTACAGTGTTTTTAATTTACAGAATTTTAAACTTCTATTATCATCTTTTCCTTTCAGTAATTTCTTCTACTTTTTTCATACTCAAAATATTTTTCCAGCCTAAATATAGTAAATGTTCAGCGATTTATTAATTTTACTTTTTAACAATTTTTACAGGTAATTTAAAAGCCATATGAAAATCATTTTAGTATATATATAGTATGAGAGAAACTCACCTTCAGTATTTTTCATATACTTTTCCCAATACCATTTGTTGATTAAACTATTTCCTTTGCAGTAGTTTGTAATGTTTTCTTCACCAATTTTCATCCATTCCTTCCAATTCTTATTCATATATGAATGCTTGGATTGTCACTTTGTGATACATGTTAATCTCTGGTAGGTCAAGTCCAGCTCACTGATTTACTTGGCTAATTGCCTCTACTGAGTTTTCTAGATGTACCATGGAGTCATTACATCAAGTTACCACTGGAAGCATTTGTCGTCTTTTTGGTCCCCCAGTTATCTTCTAAGCAACCTCCCTATGTAAGAGGAATTTTCCTATTGTGAGTCACGTCCTGCCCCTGTAGGGCTGATGCCACCAACCACTTTCCAACCTTCCTTGCAGTTAGAATACAGACTAGCCTTTTTTTTGAGTTTTTAAACTAAACTCAACTTTGACTTGAATAATAGTAAGACCTGCCAAAGAAATCGGTTTTGGTGACAAAAGTGGTAGCAGAGGCATTCCTTTTGAACAGCATCAGTGTCAAGAGTTTCTGGAACCCAGAGATCAGGAGCAGCAGGAACTGGACCTGCTTTGGCACAGTGCCATGGTGTGGGCTGGGTGGTCTTCTAGGATATTTGACCTCCAATGCTCATTCTCTGGTACTACTACTAACTCTGTGAGCTACCTAATATACTTTAATAAATTCTTCCCCTGGTTAAACTAGACAGAGTGCATTCAGTGTCTGCAATAAAGAAAACAGTTAAACACAAATATACGTACTCAGGAAAAGTCTAATTGAAAGTGTATCAGAACTATAATTTGAGGAAAATAACAATAGCCTTTTCTCCAATGAACAGGACATATCTTTCCATTATTCCTATCAGTTTAGTTCTCAAATAATGTTTTGTTGTGTTTTCATAGCAATCCCTTTCACATCTTCTGGTTATTTCAAAGCAGGGTATTTTCTGCCATTTTGGAGGGTGGGCGGTGGGGGTATGGGAAAAGAGCATGAAATACTGTCATAGAATATCATCCCTTTCTTCCATTATCATGTCTAACTTGTCATAGTTGGAAATATACAACAGCATAAACTTTTATATATCCATCTTATATACAATTGACTTCATTATTAATTTTAAAACTTATTCACTGAATTCTCTTAGATTTCTAGGTTCTTTATGTCCTATAACAAATTTTACCATCTTTGAATTATACATTTTGTTTCCATTTTATGTGTTATCTGACTGCAAAGAATGTGTAGAATAAAGTATTATATTAATGGGGAGAGATTTTAACAGAACGCCTCCTAGTTTTCACTAAAGTAAGACATTGGCCATTAGTCTAACTTAGATGTCTTTTTACATTATGGATTTCTCAATTCATTCTCATAGTCTAAATAACTTTTAGCAGAAATGGATGTTTAATTTTATCAAGGTCTTTCTCAATGTCTATTCAGATGAACATTTGATATGCTGCTATGATGTATTAATAGTGTTTATAATATTAAACTAATCAGCACTCTTAAAATCTCAATAATTCACAGTAAATAATTCTTATACTGTTCTACCATATTTTAACATTTATATTTCAAAGTAAAGTTGGGAGTTTTCTTACTCGTTGCTGGATAGCTATTTTTCTTTTTTATTTTTCTGTAACATAAAAGGAAATAATTGCTTTTCATGCCAATAAGTTATTATTCTGAAATGTTTTTTAAAAAAAAAACCTGCATGCATATTTTAATTAATTAGTTGAAAAGAAATACAATATTTATACTTGTTTCCTCCCCTACTCCTCAAAGTAAGTTAAAGAACTTCCCACATGTATATTTCTGTCACCCTTGTCTCTGATCTTAGTTAATTTGAGTTCTAGATCTATATTGCTATTACTGAATTATCATTTATACCACATTTTAAAGAATCATTCCAAAATTTCACTTTTCTATGAATATTATAGTACTTTTATAACTTTTCTTTCCAATTTAAGTTCATTTAAATTTTTCAGTCATCTATGTTTTTTTTTTTTTTTTTTTTTTTTTAGATGGAGTCTCCCTCTGTTGCCCAGGCTGGAGTACAGCAGCATGATCTCAGCTCACTGCAACCTCTGCCTCCTGGGTTCAAGCAATTCTCCTGCCTCAGCCTCCTGGGTACCTGGAACTACAAGTGCATGCCACCATTCCCAGCTAATTTTTGTATTTTTAGTAGAGATGGGGTTTTGCCATGTTAGACAGGTTGGTCTCACACTCCTGACTTCAGGTGATCCACCCACCTCGGCCTCTCAAAGTGCTGGGATTACGGGTGTGAGCCACTGCGCCCAGCCATCTTCTGTATATCTTTGAGTGATTTTTCCAGGAAAGATCCATGGACAGTTATTTTATGTGTTCTTGAATATATGATTTTATCTATCTACCTACCTACCTACATGTTCTTAGCAAACAACAGGTCTCTGGCCATTACATCATTATCTAGCAGTGAAAGGTATGACTGAGGTCCGCATGCATTTTATTCCTTTGTAAGCAATTATTTCTTTCTTCTATTCAGATAGTTTCAGATGTTTGTAGGTGTTTTTCCTTCATTGCTTAAAAATTTAAAAACCACAAAACTATCTCTAGAGCAGAACTTTTGTTTCCACTATTTGTACCCATTTTACTGTTTCCCAACTTATGAAAGTCTTCACTGATAGTACTTTTGATAATTGATTTTGTTCCATTTATCTGGCTCCCCCACCAAAGAGGCATATTATTACAGATTAATAAATGAATCCCTAATTTATCTGATGTCAGATGTTTAATACTAGAAAGTATACTTTATTAAGTCTCCTACAGAAAGATAATACTGTTGGAAGAGCAACGGATGGCTCTGATCGCACAAAATGCAGCTTATTTGTGGTGTGAGGTGGGGGGTGACTGCCAGATATTCTGATTGTGAGCACAGGTATAAAGCTTCTGATGTCAGGGTATGCAGTACAGGAGGTGAAATCTACCTTCTGTTTCCTGTTTATCTCACTATCATCCTGTTTCTGTGGTCTAGCCATGAGTTGATTACTGACACAAGATTTTGTATTGACACAGGTAACAGGGTTCATTCCTACTAAAGGTGTGATCGCTGGTATATTCCTAGGGTCAAGTATTATATTAGTTTTACAAATAGTAGGTGGTGGCAGATGTTATGGGTATTTTAATAAAAAGCAGAACACATGATTAGCTATCAAACATAAACTCACAAGTCAACAGCTTATTCTGAAGTATATAAAGGTCAGCAACTTAAATTTAGATATTGTAGCTTCTACCCTGCTAGTAAGGACAATTTCAGGAAACGAATGGTAAGTAGAATTCAGGTTAGATAGACACACTATACACATGACAGAAACAGTTAAAGCCTCACATCACTAGAAGAAATGAACATCACTCATTTTTGTCAACAATAAGAACAGTAGGATGAAATGAAACAGATTCACAGAACCACTGACAAGGCAGACTGCTACTGCTTATGTGAAATGTGTTGTTAGAGGAGGTATGCGTATCTCTTGATGTTAAAAGACTGTCTGTGCCTCCAGAGAAGGGAGAAGAATTTGCATTTGGTCCTTCTCTTTTGGAAATCAAACCTGTCAATTAAAATGATAAGCTTAAAACCCACATTTCCTGCTGAAATAATGGCATAAGAGCACCAAATGTGAACCAATTCACCTTTCTTTCTTTCAATTTCAACGATGCTAGAACGCGTTCATTCCCAAGCCAAATTACTGATCCCACAAGGAAGTGGGCTTTTTACCAATTAAGGAACTTGTTTCATTTCCTGCATTTGGCCTATTTAAGATGATTTGCATCTCTAAACACTGAAGTAGGGCATGTTCTTTCCCTGAGGAACAAACACACACATACACGCACGCACGCACGCACGCACACACACTCTTTCTTTCTCTCAAAGCCTTCAAAACTAAGTTCATTCCTTCAGACACTAGCCAGTCACTCTGGTAACAACTGCAGACTTCTAGTGCATTCCCACATGTGCATAAATAGGCTTTAGGCCTAATTGTTCCAGTTGATAGATATAATTATCACAAACTGAGATATGTTGCTTCTCCAGATAAACAAGGGGATGTCTGGCCTTCAAAGTTCCTGGAAGGCACGGTCCACAGCACAACCTGTTTTCCTCTCAAAGTTCCTTCCAAAAGGGCACATATGTCCTAGATGCTGTTGAAATGCAGAGTGCATACCCAGAACATGTGAGGGGTCACCCGGGCATGCCCTCACATATTATGTCTGTTGGGTCCAAACTGCTAACCCATTCTATTCTCTTTAATATTTTAGATGCTGAGAGTGTCATTTGTCATTAGACCTGGAATATTAAAAGCATGCCTCCAATGGAGAAAACAAAGCAGGTATAAATTAATCCTGAGAACACAGGGTAAAAGAAAATCTTCTCTAAAGCAAAAGAACTAGAAATATGAAGGCACACCCTTAGAAGGAATATTTTAAAATTATATATACATATAAATATATATTTATATGGATACATATATCTCCAATCTCCTCATTTAACAGAAAAGGAAATTAAAGCCAAGTTAAGATAATTGTTCAGGCCAAGAGCAGTGGTTCATGCCTACAATCCCAGCACTTTGGGAGGCCAAGGTGGGTGGATCACGAGGTCAGGAGTTAGAGGCCAGTCAACATGGCAAAACCCCATCTCTACTAAAATTACAAAAAAAATTAGCTGGGTATGGTGGCCGACGCCTGTAATCCCAGCTACTAGGGAGGCTGAGGCAGGAGAATTGCTTGAACCCTGAAGGAGGAGGTTGCAATGACCCAAGATCGCACCATTGCACATCAGCCTGGGTGACAGAGGGAGATTGTCTCAAAAAAAAAAAAAAAAAAAGATAATTGTTCAAAGTTATATTTGATTGTTAGCAGACCATGATAAAACTTTAAGAAAATTAACCTGAAGTATAACTTCTTTATATCTAAGAATAAAAGATGTTGGTGGGAGTGTAAATTAGTTCAACCATTGTGGAAGACAGGGTGGCGATTCTTCAAGGATCTAGACATAGAAATTCCATTTGACCCAGCAATCCCACTACTGGTTATATATCCAAAGGATTATAAATAGTTCCATTATAAGGACACATGCGCACGAATGTTCATTGCGGCACTGTTTACAATAGCAAAGACCTGGAATCAACCCAAATGCCCATCGATGATAGACTGGACAGGGAAAATGTGGCACATATACACCGTGGAATACTATGCAGCCATAAAAAACAATGAGTTTGTGTCCTTTGTAGGGACATGGATGAACCTGGAAACCATCATTCTCAGCAAACTGACACAAGAACAGAAAATCAAACACCGCATGTTCTCACTCATAGGCGAGTGTTGAACAATGAGAACACATGGACACAGGGAGGAGAGCAGCACACATAGGGGTCTGTGGGGGGGAACTAAGGGAGGGATAGTGGGGAATGGGGAGTTTGGGAGGGACAACATGGGGAGAAATGCCAGATATAGGTGATGGGGAAGAAGGCAGCAAACCACATTGCCATGTATGTACCTATGCAACAATCTTGCATATTCTTCACATGTACCCCAAAACCTAAAACACAATAAAATATAAAAACAAACAAACAAAAAAGATGAGCATAGTCCATGTAATTAAATGCCAGTCTCTCTGTTCATCTGATATCTTAATAGATGGACCACTTTAATGCTCATGCTTTGAAGTCATCCTTAGTTATACATGTATCAGTGACTCTCCACCAATGAGAAGGATGTCAGCAGAAGAGTCAGCAGAATACTCAGGAAATACATGGTTTTTATCAAAATAGTTAGGAAGTTTTCCTCTCTCAGTCCACTGTTTCTCAGGTAGGTGCCATCCCCTGCTGACTATCCTTCTCCTGATTTAGTTGCATGGGACCTGCTAGCTTACTATTATCTTGCTTATCTCTTGACTATTTTAATGTACCACAGCAATATAGTTCATTTCTAAAAAATACCTATGGAATTTTTTCTATACTTAAATTCCTATAGAATTATTTTCTATGCTTAAAACATCCCATAAATGATAAATATCACAACAAAATACCTGTAAACAACAAAATGCCTGTGTTGCTTTTGGAAAAGTAAGGTTTCTCCCCACCCCACCACCACTATTTTCAGTGGGTACCTAAGTTCTTTGACAGATTATACTGTCTGGCTGTGTCGCCACCCAAAATCTCACCTTGAAGTTAGTTCCTCTAATCCCCATGTGTTGTGGGAGGGATCTAGGGGAAAGTGACTGGATAATGGGGTGGTTTTTCCCATGCTGTTCTTGTGATAGTGAGTGAGTCTCACCAGATCTGATGGCTTGATAAGCATCTGGCATTACCCCTGCTTGCTTTCACTCTGCCCTACTGCTCTGTGAATAAAGTGCCTTTCTTCCCATTCACCTTCCACCATGATTGTAAGTTTCTCAAGGTCTTCCCAGTCATACAGAACTGTGAGTCAATTAAATCTCTTTCCTTTATAAATTACCCAGTCTCGAGTATTTCTTCATAGCAGCATGAGAACAGATTAATAGAATAGGACAGATGAAACATAAATAAAGAAAATCATTAATCTAAACACTGTGTTCAGGGCCCAGAGAGAAGAGTGAATCAAGGCTCACTCTCGAGATGTCCCAGATCTTCCCTGATTCTTCTAGAAGGCATCTTCAGGGACAGATTCCAGGGCCTCACTGGGAGGGGTGCAAGATGCAGAGATCTGATGAGCAGGGCTCCAGAGCTGACTCAGACACCAGCAAGTCACGGGATCCTGGACTAGGTGTACTGGGTCTCTGTTTTCTAGAATAGTTTCAAACCCATGTGCATGTGTGTGTACACCAATTCTTCAGCTCAAGCAAAAGATTACTCCTTATTCCAAAATGGGATAGGTTGAGCTTCTCTGGTTGAATGAAGCAAAGGTGGAGTATGAGCTGTGAATCCCACTACCAGATCATCCTTCCCACTCCCTATCACTGAAGCAGCCCCTCTGGGAACTGCCATGGTTCTGATCCACTGGAGTAGTTTTTTTTTGTTTTGTTTTGTTTTTAAATATCATTGATTTCCCAAATCAGCTTTAAACTAGAGTAACTGCACCAGCAAAGGGACCTCCAAAGGTTGGTATACCAAAGTGAAAATATTACAGGCTACTGTAAGTGTGTCCCAGCAGAGACTGTTACAGGGATGCCACATACCTTTGTCAATAATCCACCTGGAGATGCCAATAAGCCTGTGTCCTAATTTGCTCTGAATTTACACACTATGATGTCCTATCATTTCTAGCTACAAATTTCTGGCTATAAATTCAGATTTGTTGTAATAATCCTTTGGTAGTTTCTTAAAACTTGATACTGTTGCTGTACTTTATAATACTGAAAATACTTTCCCATGTAAACAATCATATGAGGTTTCAAGAGCAAGTTTGACTACTTCCATTTGAAAGATGAGGTTGATACCCAGAGTGAACTGCCCAAAGTAGCACTACTGATAACTGGATGGGCTGGGTATAGACCAAATCTTTTACCCTGAGGTCCAGTGTTTATTATGTATACCATTTAGTACATCATCAATTGTCAACCGCCTCAAAATCAAAGGGGTTCGGGTAGCAGAATTTCTGAGTTACATTGCAGATGGGTGTTTCTACACTGATGTCGAGTCCTCAGTGTCTGGGAGGAACAAAAGTGTGATAGCTTTGCAGCCTCCTGCAATAGTTCCTTCTTCATTCATCTCACTAACATCACCAGGTCACCATGATGTCACTGGGTATAAAGTTCCTGGAAGTTTAACACAACTAGGTATTGTTTCAGCTAGGGAGAACATACTTGAGAGGTACTTAGATATGTGTAAAGGTATTTTGGTGCCTATACAACACATTCTTGATGCTTATTAAAGGTCATTTGCAGCAAGCATTAAAGAGCATTTCCTGTGGATACAATCTCTGGCTTCTAGGGCCTCAAAAATCTAAGTCAGGCAATAATGGAAAGCCCAACAACACAAATACAAGACAATAAAAGGCCAACATCTGAAAGAACATTTTTCTTGGATTAAGCTGAGAAACTAATCAGAGTTGATCACAAAGATTCATGAATAATGCTATTCAACACAACATTACTTTTAAGAACAAAAAATACTGGAAACAGCCAAAATGTCCATTAGGGGGAGGCAGTTATGGTACTTTCATAAAATAGAATATTTTGTATCTTTTGAAACCAACTATTAGGGTTAAAAAAGATATTTAATGACATATAAAAACAGTCAAAACATAATACTAAAAGAAAATGATACAAACATAAAATTATATCTATGATCATACATTTATACTTAAAAAAACTTATGTAAACATGTTTTATTATAATAGATATAGAAAATACACAAACATACATTCAAAATGTTAGGTAGTTAATTCTGAGTAATGGCTAAGAATACAGACAATTTTTATTTATTTATTTCTATTTTCTTTTATCTATACGTTTCTTTTAAGGGGAACAATACAGGTGATTTTAAAATTCTTTTTTATTCTTATATTTTCCAAGTTTTCTACACTGAATATATATATAGTTTTTATAAATAGAAGTTTTAAAAAATACTTTTTAAAACATCTAACATACCTCAAATTTTTTTCAAGCAAAATTAATCTCTCCCCACTAAAACTATATGACTTTTCTTGTGTTTATACACTTTTTAAATTTTATCCACCTCTCTCCTCTCTAGACTAGGGAAACCAAACATATGCTACCAACTCCAATGCAGAGTGTTGATGGGCTCCTTCTCCCCAGGGTGGAACCCTCTAAACTGCTGGGTTAGCACAGTGTGTGCACACCTAAACTCTTCATGACAAGCTCTGGAATCACCCACTGTTACTCGTAACTTGAAAGCTTAGAATTTGAAAGCCTGCAGTTTGCATGGCTTTTGTAGAGAAGTACTCATACATTGCTGCAGTAAATTTTAAAAATTCTGCATTAAAGCATCATAAAGCTGAAGCTGCAAGAATGAATAAGTTCAAAGATACGAGATATCATTGCTGTACATGATATTTAAATGTGCCAAAAAAAGAAAAATGTTTTTTAGTATATATACTTGATTTTAAGTCACAGACTTTTAAACTTCCGTTACCGGTTGTCTGATAGGTACAGGCCACTGTGGCTGTGTTGAGCATTCAGCCTTCTGTCTATGGCACTGGGCACTTCATGAAGACAGCTGGCTGCTCCCACACTAACAGGACCCCTGCCTCAAGTCCTTTTGTCTCTGTGGAACAGTTAGTTTGCCTGTGATACAAATCCACATACCCACTAGCTAATGACTGGAGGAAGACAGTCTGTATTTACATTCAGCTGAGGATTTCTAACTCCAATTCAGGGATAAACATGAGAGAACGCTGGTGATGAGTGAGCTAGGAACAGAAAAGCAAAGCCACAGAAATCACTGTGACGGTCACTGAAACTGTCCTGTCAGAGACCACCATGTTCTGAAAAGCACAAGAGTGAGAAGTGACTTGGTAAGGATTTTAAATGCACCTTTTAGTTTCTAGGTGCTCACTCATCATGTCTTAGAACAAAAGCAATCCTAGACACAAGGCAGTCTCCCATTTTCAATTAGCAGATGAGAAAATTATTTTTCCAGTTTGAATATGTAAACTTTTAGGGATTTAGTATATACTAATACATTGTCTTTTATACTATTTATTAATTTAGACATATTTTAAGCAATAGAATATATAATTATATGCTGTACCAGATTTAAATCTGAAAATGTCTACTCCAAAAATGGACAAAGTTGATAAACCAATTATTTTATTTCCAATTGTATTTTCCTTTACAAAATTTGAAATTAAAAAATGCTCCTATCTCAATAACTTTCAAGAAGTTGACGATTTTGAGACTAGTTTTTCAAGAGTTCTTTCCCTCTCTAAAATGTATAAGACTCTCTTCTCATAGAAAAAGTAATCACAATAATTCCTAATGTAAATTTTCTGTCAAAAAATAGAAAATTTTATTTTTCACTGTTCACTTCACTGTTTTAGGTGAAGCAGTGCCCTGTTTGGCTGCTTTTTGGATTTGGGAGATTGTATATCAGTCTCACCTTGGCAACTAAATTATGGAACACTTTGAAAGGCAACAGCCTCCTTTCAGCTTAGCAATGGTTAAAGTCGATTATACTATAGATAAGGCAAAGGAAAGATTTGCTAAAACTACTTTCAAAATAAAATAATTAAGATAATGCATGATGTATAGGGCTTTGTAGGTACTTCAATATTTAGGAAGACTCTCTTTCGGGAGAAAGTAATCCTTGACTTGCATTAGAGCATATACTACATTTTTGGTCCTAAGAGTCAAATGAGGCTTTGGCCATTTATCTATAGACAATTACTTATTATTTCAATGAACATCTGTGAAGTGCCTGATAGAGCTGGCTGACTTGATATTAAGACAGACGCCCTCCTCACTGTGGGCACCCATCTGCTCTCTTGGATTCTTTGGCACTGCATTCTCCGCCTTCCTTCCTGCCTCTCAGGTTTCTGCTTCTCAGTCTCCTGCTGGCCATGTGTCCTCTCAGCACCTTAAAATGCTGGCATTGTAGAGCCAGTCTTTGGTTTCTTCTCACTCCAAACTCTCCCTTCAATAATTCCCTCCATTCTCACGGTTTTAAATACCATCAGCGAATTAATGCTTCCAATTGATATCACCAACACAGACACAACCTCTCTGTTTCAGACCAATGGAACAACAACTGCCTATTTACATCACTTAGATGTCTCATGAGCAAGTTGGCTCAATATGCAGCGAAGTAAACTCGAAAGTATGACCTCTGATTCATTTTTCTTTTTTCTTCTATCTTGAGAAATGCCCCATCCAGTCTTCCATATTTTCAACAAGCTGGAAGTCACCTTTGATCAAGTCTCTCTCACCGTACATCCATTCTTTAAGTACTATCAATTAACATGAAAAATATGTAATTAAGATCCAACTGGTACTTCAGCAACCAACCCTAGCTAAAGAAAATCCCCAGCTGATACATAAACACAAAAAAAATGCTGCAAATTTTTGATTAAAAAGCAAAATGAGGGCCGGGCGCGGTGGCTCACGCCTGTAATCCCAGTACTTTGGGAGGCCGAGGCGGGTGGATCACGAGGTCAAGAGATCAAGA
>NW_016107821.1:714165-751779 GCF_001604975.1 Cebus imitator | reverse complement strand
AAAAAAAAAAAAAAAAAAAAAAGGTGCTACCACTTTTGTTAACATGGAGGAGCTTTAAAGTTAAATGTAGGCATCAGCTCGCAAGAGCTTTAACGTATAATGAAGGAGAGAATAAAAATCTAAATCAAAGGCCATTCAGATTAAATTCTCTCACACCCAAAGATTAAGGAAATATGAACGATGTCTGTCACTGAATTATTATTAGGAATAGATCATAGGGTCAATATCATAGACTTCTTAAAGGGCCAAAATGATAAATGAAGGGCACAGGGCAGATGAATCTACATAAAGGAATTAACAGAGATTAATGATGTAGGTATATACACTCGATTATTGACTCAACACAAAGCAATACCCCAGATTAGGAAAACACATGGACTGACGTCAGTCCATCTGATTTTATCATTATTTTCCTTAAGCAGGAAGGGCAAGATGTGTCATTACTTAAGTAACAATTGGTAATTCCACAACGGCTAAGAACAGGAAAAAAAAAAAAAGAAAAGGGGAGCACAGCATGGAACAGAAAGATGGTATTCTGTGTAATGCAGAGAAACTGATTAAATGACTTGAAATCACAGAACAGATGCATTGTAAAATGACATAGCTTGGATATATACACCATAAGAAATCTGATCTTGGGGCTCAGTGAAAAAGGTTTTAATAAAATTAGATGATTGCAAGGTGATGCTCTACCTATGGCTGACTAAGGGAATCACCTGGATAAAGTTTAGCCACATGATTTGCCTATTTTACCAACATAAAATGACACTCTATGAGGAGGACAGCAAGGTGCTCTAAATTGAAGATAAAGTTTTACAAGTTGATTTTGTTAAGACTGACATAATTTTTTTTAAAAAAGAGGCAATGTATGACATCAGAAATCCCTTTGAAAAAACAAAAATGAAAGTTAACATTATTTTAAAGAAACAGTGGCTATGTGGGTACCTGCAAACTTAATTCCTATGAAGGCTAACAATTAATTGCTATGACTCTGAGCACATAATCTTCCTTTGTCCTGTTCCCCAAATTTAAAGAGGTGAGGGAACTGTTTGTCTCGTACTATCATGTCTATGTAGCCAAAGGAGGTCACTGCCTTGCTGAATGAACATTTTTTATTAAAGATCTATAAAGCAGGTTCAACCATTTGGGAAGTAATATTTCAAGCATGGAAAACCTGCTGAAGGCTTTTGAATGAAAGTCACAAAATAAACAAAACAAAGGCAGTATTTCACTCAGGGCTATGTCTCCAGTCTCACCTTATCTAAGCAGAATTCTTTCACTGGCACCTAAAGATCATTCATCTCTACTGACTAAATTGTTCTCACCAGGAAACTAAAATTCATAAGTAATGGCTTCTCCTTTGAGCACTGCATGAATGGTACCATAAGTACCTGAGCAGAAAGGTGTGTGTATAAGTCACCTGTAGAAGTCTGGGGAGGTGAGAACTGTTGTAATGCCCATTTGGCTTACAGACTTACCTCTTTTGTAGGTTCACTAATACAGGTTAGAAATGATTCCAGCTTTTTTTTTTTTTTTTTTTTTTGCCCAAAAACTTGCTCACTGCTTAGGAAAACTGTCATCCTATACTGACAGACTGAGTATGAAAAGGTAAAGAAACGCATCACTGATACTGAACTTGTCAAGCAGAAAGAGAGAGGGGAAACAATGAGATCAGAGTAGGTGATGTTGAGAGCAAGACCAGTCTTGTTAAAAAAGTAACACTCAGCTGGGCATGGTGGCCCATGCCTGTAATCCCAGCACTTTGGGAGACTGAGGCAGGCAGATCACAAGGTCAGGAGTTCGAGACCAGCCTGACCAACATGGTAAAACGCCATCTCTACTAAAAACACAAAAATTAGCCGGGCATGGTGGCGCACGCCTGTAGTCCCAGCTACTCGGGAAGCTGAGGCAACAGAATCATTTGAACCTGGGAGGCAGAGGTTGCACTGAGCTGAGATTGTAGTGACAGAGTGAGACTCCATCTCAAAAAAAAAGCAAAACTCTATACAGCTACACACGACAAACATGGAAGAAATCAGAAAAAGTAAGACTGACATATTGGACCATTCACATACACACAAAATGAAAAATAACTTCTATTAGTTAAAAAACCTCCCTTATAAAAAGGGAAATGGCAAATTGAAAACACATACTGGTGAGATTCTCTAAGATTAATATCAATTCTCACTTCTTATAAACAAATAAAGTAAAAATTAAACAAAAGAGATGGACCGAGGATGAAAATAAAGATAAATAATAAAAGGAGATATGGTTAATGAGTATGGAAAATTTCTAAATCCCATAGTAATAAAACATGTACATTACAAATACTAAGCTTGGATTGGGACTCTTAAAAAGTAATATTCGGTGGTGATAAGCGGGGAATAAAATAAAAGTTTCAGCATAGACATTTCAGTCACATGTATATAGATGGACAGACAGACACACACACAGACACACACACACACACACACACACACACACAGAATTTATATAGGAAAAAAGACTAAGAGATACAATCAACTGGTAACAGGGGTTATTTCTGAGTAATGGGTTGACAGAAGATTTATATTTCCCAGGTGATTTCTCATATTTCTTACAAACTATTAGCTTTACTGTTATAATCAGAAACACACTTTTAAAGCAAACAAGGCTTGAAGATTAGAGTCATGGCAACATAGCCTGTAAAACCTCTTGAAATTTTAAAACAAAAGGGTCATATGCATACTAGTCAACAGAGTAAGTCCTTGGTTGGCATTGTGTGCTAATATTTCAGGTTTTACTCAATACCTTAAGGCCCAACTACACATCTTCCAAGTTTACAGTTCAAAGTCCTGGGGCAGCAGTATATTACAAAGTTTCAGGCTGATATCGAGGATGGCAGTGGGTTATAAGAGTGATACTCCCAGGAGCGTCTCCGGCACATTGGAATATCTGCTTACCCTGTTCTACCCCAGAGAGTCTTCTCTGAACTTATTAGTCTGCCTTGTTTATTTTTCCCTATCTCTAACCTTATTGCCAGACTATTAACTTCCAATTCTTTGAGTTAACATGCCTGTTCATAAAACCATCGCCTTTACCCCAATCCAATTTAGTGTCTCATCTAATGAATGCGTTGCAAGATTGAGGTGAGTGGAACTGATACAGCTGAAGTGTAAGGTAAGCAAGTTGCAAACAATTCTTATGTGTGGCTCAAAAAAAGACTGCAAAACAAACCAAAAAGAAAAAGGTCCTTAGAGTTTTCTGAAATAACGATATTATATTTAAAAATGTACATGATGTCATATAGTTTCTCCTTGGAAACCCCCTAAGTTACAAGCTGGGTTTTATTTGTTAAGCCCCATGGGTGACGGTGGGATGGGGGGCAGAGAAGATAATAAAGGGATGTGCATTAAAATGTTCACATGATTCATTTTGAAGAGTGGGATTTAGGATGTTTTGTTTTGTTGCCAAAACCCCATGTGCCTACCCTAAACATGCAGAGTACAGCTGCATAAACACAGCGGTGACTTGTCCTTAAGAAATGAAGCCTCCTTATAACCTAAATTTATATATACACATAGACAGATATTTAGGGAGATTTCTTATCTTTAATAACTCCTAGAGTTGCCCAATAGAAAATTGAAACTTCTTTCCACCCTTCCTTATAGAAACCCTTTAAAAAATACATCAAAGTAGCCGCCTGCAAATTCACAGTAAAACAACTCTGAAGACACAAAGAATAGGTATTTTTGCCAACAGGGCTACATTTGCTACCTAAGCACCTTAAAAGCCTGGGGTCCCTGTGTCTCAGTTATTTATCTCCTTTTCCTCTGCAGCTCATCCTCTTAAGTATCACTCTTAGAGCTCCCACTTTTACCCATTTAAATCAAAATACAGTATGAAGTGCTACTGTGGTAGGCAGAATTCTAAGCATGGACCCCTCAAAATTCCAGTCCCCTAGTTATTCAATCAAACATGAATACTACTATGAAGATATTTTTTAGCTGTAATTGTCCCAAATCAATTGACTTTCAAGTATAGAGATTATTTGGATGGGGCCACACCTGACCAAGCAAGCCTTTTAAAAGCTAGAGTTTTTTCTGGTTGATGGAAAAAGGAGCAGTCAGATTTGAAATGTGAGCATGACTGGATGTGCCCTGCTGGCCACAAGATCGCAGAGGGCAGCCTCTAGGAGCTGAAAAGCAGCCCCTTGCTGATAGCCAGGATGAGGTGGGGAACTTGGTCCTACAAAGGCGATGATCTAATCTGTCCACACCTGCATGGGCTTGGAAGTGAGTTTTTTTCCCAGCCTCCAGATAAGAGCCCAGCTCAACCAACACCTTGATTTTGGCCGTACAACACCCTGAGCAGAGAACCCAGGTAAGACTGCCCAGACTTCTTCCTGGGCAGAAAAAATAAGATTAATAAATGCATGTTGATTAAACCAGTAAATTATGGGTAATTCTTACTCAGCAATAGAAAACTACTGCAGATATCATATTGTTTTTCTGTTTGTTTGTTTGTTTTTTTGAGACAGTCTTGCTCTGTCACCAGGCTGGAGTGCAGTGGCGCAATGTTGGCTCACGGCAACCTCCGCCTCCTGGGTTCAAGCGATTCTCCTGCCTCAGCCTTGTGAGTAGCTGGGACTACAGGCACACGTCACCAAGTCCAACTGATTTTTGTATTTTTAGTAGAGATGGGGTTTCACCATGTTGGCCAGGGTGGTCTCAATCTCTCAACCCTGTTATCCGCCTGCCTTGGCCTCCCAAAGTACAGGGATTACAGGTGTAAGCCACTGCACTCGGCCTTGGGTTTTATTTTCAGAGGTTTCTTTGTATTAGAAAGGCACTATGTGCTAATTTCCCTACTTTCTTATTCCCTAAGCACTTAATGGTTCCTCCTTTCTTTTTCCGCAAATTTCTATGACTACGCATGAGTATACAAGTGTGCTTTCATCTGTGTATACACACTCTAAAACACACATGTACATGAAATGACAACATGCAGTGTTTTCACCTAACAATGTATCTTGTGTATCTTTACAATACCAGCACAGAAAAGCCCACCTTGTTCTCTGCAACAACTATTTAGTGCCGGGTTATACCCCTGAATCATTATTTACTTAACTAGTCCATTACTGATGAGCAATTTACACAAAAAGCTGGTACTTTTCCATTTGCTAGGTACAAGCTATGCTATACTTATAATTTTCTGTTATTCGCTGAGAATATCAGTAAGA
This sequence comes from Cebus imitator, assembly GCF_001604975.1. Taxonomy (NCBI): domain Eukaryota; kingdom Metazoa; phylum Chordata; class Mammalia; order Primates; family Cebidae; genus Cebus; species Cebus imitator. The sequence continues at coordinate 746,558 of NW_016107821.1, read as the reverse complement.
TAAATTCCTTTACATGTATTTGCTGGGCAAAAGGGTAAATGCATTTGAAATATTCACCAATACTGAAAACCACTAATGAAATGGTTACACTACTTCACATCAACCTTTAGATCATGGGAAAGGGACCACTTTCCCACATCTTTGCTATCATTGAATTTTATCAATTAACAAAGGTTTCTGACACCATGCTAGGTGAATGATACTATCTCTTTCACCCAGGCTGGAGTTCAGTGGTACCATTATAGCTCACTGCAGTCTTGATCTCTCCAGCTGAGGCGAACCACCCACCTCAGCCTCCCGAGTAGCTGGGACCACAGGCAGGTGCCACCATGCCCTAGTAATTTTTAGAAATTTTGTAGAGATGAGGTCTCACTGTGTTGTCTAGGTTCAAACTCCTGGGCTCATGCAATCCTCCTGCCTCAGTCTCCCACAGTGCTGCAATCACAGGTGTGACTGTGCCTGGCCACATTTTTTTAATAATTGCAATGAAGTATCATTTCATGTTTTGTTGACCATTTTTTCCCTATGTCATGAGATTTGCACCTTTTGCCCATTTTTTCTATTGGTGCATTCACCATTTCATATCAATTTACACAATTTCTTCATGTAAACTAGCAATCAGTTATGGGCACAAACATTTTTCATACTTTGATTTCTTTTGAGTTTGTTTATGACACAGAAATTTTCATTTTAGGTGAGACACACTAGTCTTTTCCCTTTGGGACTTCTGGATTATTTTTCATGCTCAGAATCTTCCCAGACCTAAAAACCTCTGATTTTCTGTGCATTCTTCTTCTTTTTTTTTTTTTTTAAATGAGATTGTCCTATTCACTGTTCTTTTAGGAATCCATGGCTCCCCACAAACACTGTTTTGTGAAGACATGCTCCAGAGCACTGCATATGCCAATATCTCTTTCTACCCAGAGCACTGCTGATACCTGTACACAAATTAATGTCCCTATCTCTACCAATGCTTTTGATGGGTACAAACAAGGTGTCAGTGATGAGTGGACTGGCTGATGTAATCCCTACCTAAGAAAAAGAGAAAGTTCAACTGTATTTTTTAGGTTAGTAAGTGCTGAGAGATAAAGGTTTTTCCTTCTCTTTTTTGGATGGAGATGTCCAGAAAGCCTCACCTGGCACTCTGTTTCCAAGGCAAGATAGAGAGCATAGTAACAGAAAGGGTGAGGCAAAAGGTGTGGCCGGTGAAGAGGCACTGCATGTTATCAAGATGTGAGGCCTGGTCCTGTATTGTATTCACATGTTCTTCTTCTTTTTATAAAGAAATAGGAATCTACACTCACAGAATGTCTGGCAGGCTTCTACTGCCTCTGAGAGAACAACACCCTGTTGGCTCTGTAACATAAAGAAAAGCAATGCTGGGTGTGGTGGCTCATGCCTGTAATCCTAGCACCTTGGGTGGCTGAGGCGAGAGGACTGCTTGAGCCCAGGAGTTCATGACCAACCTGGCCAACATGGCAAAACCTCATCTCTACTAAAAATAAAAAAATAAAAATCAGCCAGACATCATCGCGCGTGCCTATAATCCCAGCTACTCAAGAGGCTGAGGCACGAGAATAGCTTGAACCTGGGAGGCAGAGATTCTAGTTAGCTGAGGTTACGCCACTGCACTCCAGCCTGGGCAAAAGAGGGAGACTCCATCTCAAAAAAAAAAACCCACTCTTAGAACCTGAAAGGCTTCCCTGTGCCCACTCCTCTGATTAAATTCTAAATTAATGGTGAAGGAGACAGAACTTAAGCTAAATCTATGAAAGAAAAGAAAATAATTAAAATGATCATTAAAGTCTTAACCACATGTTCTGTCTTCTAAATATTAGAAGTGAAAAAAATCACAGCTATAAAAGACTAATCAACATGCACATAAAGAATGATGAAATTGCTATAAATACTGCAAAGAGGACAAGATTTAAATCTTTACATCACTAAGTTATATACTAAAAAACAGAATCCATCATTCACCTAGCATCTAGCATACACTGCTGGGCACTGTGCTGGGTGCTGGAGTAATGTCCCAATTAAAGTATTTGGCCTTGTTTGACCGCCTGTAGGGTTTTAATGACAGTAGCGTAATATTAGTCTCAAAAACAGAAATGGTAGTAATAGAAGTAACGTATCCTCATCACATAGCTTTGGAAATATAATGTTACCACTGCTTACACCTCTTCCCTAATTATATCCTTCTCATGCCCTCTCAGAGGTAACTACTATCATGAAATTGGTATTTAACATTATCATGTTTTCCTTTAGGCTCTTATATTATAAAAATACCTAAAATATAATATAGTGACTGTATAATATATATATTTATATATTACATAAATATTATATTTTAGGATATATAATATATATATTATACATATATATCCCTAAATAAAATATTGTATGTAGCATGTTAACTTTATACGAAAGGCTTACATAATGTTTTTTAGTGACTTGCCTTTGTTGTCCAATAATATATTTTAGTTTCATCCACGCAAATCTGAGCAGTGTTCACTTGTTTCCTATGTACACAAGTGTTTTGGATATAACTATGCCACAAATCACTTAACCATTTTCCAACTGATAAATACTTAGGTTACTTCAAATGTTTAGCTATTACAAATGACGCTGCTGTGAGTGGTCTAGAACTCATCTTCATCTGTTAAGAGCTTCTCTAATGTTTTACCTGGAAGAGGCCTTTCTAGATGTTAGTGGTCATTTTACAGTGTCATAATTTTATCTATTTATCTTTTATCTTTTTAATTTACTACCTTTAATTATTTCTATGAAGAAAATAAAATTTCACTCCAAAGGAGCAACTACTTCTTTCTCCCTTCTTCTTCTCCCCAATATAACAGACAACTCCCATTCTCAACTTAAAAGACCCCTTGAGCTTAAGAACTACTTTCTGGGTGAGAGTACTACCCCTGTATTTAAATATGAAGTGAAGATCATCTGAGAACACGAGTGTCAAATTAGAGTTTTCACAAGAGTACAGTGAAGTAGGGCTAAGAGCTCATCCTTTTGGCCTTTATCCTTCACAGTCCTGAAGATACCTTCCTGTAACACAGATCCTCCTCAAAACCCTCAAAGACATTCAAAGTCAAACTTCCTCCCACTTCCTGACCTTCCTCTGCCTTTCCATCCTTATGTTCTCTTAATGAAGCACACACATCCCACACTCTAGCCATACACTGAGAATTCCCTTTCTCTTATTCCATCTCTACCTGTCAACAAAGTCTTGCTCATCTTTCAACATCTTGGGCAAATGGCTCCTTTAAACCCTTCTAGACTTTCCCTTCGGAATTGACCCTTCTCTTTTTTGCATCACCATGGCTAGAGCTTTGAAAAAGGAAAAAAAAAAACCACACCATATAAAGCAGTTTTCATTGTCCAGTTTTATACTACAACTCTAACCTTCCTTATAATTCGATAAAGTACTTGAGGCCAAAGGCCTCATCTCTTGAATTTTCATTGTCCGCAAAATGACTACCATAATATATTAGACAAGTTCAATTTTAGGGAGAAATATGCTGAATAGTTCTTAACATTAATATTTTTCACACGAGTTATCATGTTTACATTTCCCAAGGATATTCCTAACATGGAAACCATGTCTTGTATCATCCAGGCATTTAGAAATAGAGACAGAAATAATTGAAAAGGGACCCCATATAAAAAGGAATTCTGTATTTCAGAGTCCAAACACTCAGAGAGGACAAGGTTTGGGTTAACATATCACAAACAACAACTTAGGGATAAAACAACAGGAAAACAAAGATAACATGTGAAGACATACCAAATCTCAAAATGTATTAATTATTTTCAAAACCAACAAATAAATAAAACAAAACTCAAGAAAGGGTAATCAATTACCTGCATGAGCAGAGAGAGGTGAGTGTGGTCGAGGCAATGCTGGTGACTGCCCATTGCCTATCAAGCTTTTCCGGTTGCTTGTTCGGCAACTATCAAAAGGAAAGAAAAAACAAAGTTTAAAAAGAATACAGCATCAATAATGTTGTTCAAGCATGTTCCAGGTAGACATGGACCAGGTTGCACAACCTATCTGCTCATGTTATTGTTAAGATTATTACAATTATGCATTCACTAATATTGGAGGGGTGGCTGCCTCTTGAAAATTAGAAAATATAATGTATTCATATAGCACAACACCATCAATATTCCTCACCACCAGTGGAGCAATAATCAAATGCCTTCTTCCAGCTCTTGACTGCAAATATGCAACATGCCATACACACAAGTGATAAATTAAGGATTCAAATCAGCAAACCACAGGTAGCATCTTTGTTGACATAAAGTTTCTAATACAAAAAATTACATGCAATGAAGCGCAATGACATTAATCTTACAATGATGCACTAATTAAAAATCTAATTATTTAGACAAATTTCTTATTTGTGCCCTTTGTCAACAGAATAGCTGATGCCCAAGATAAATGTATCTCACCACTCATTCATTTTTCATCTTGTATACGGCATTCACAAATTCTTTATTAAGGTAAATGGTCTAGAATCATTAAATCAGATCCCAGTGTATTAAAATAATAGTGATGGTCCTCTTTCACAAGCATGCCAGCTACTGGTTTTATCCTGAGTACCCAGAGCATTGAGATAAATTACTACACATGGGCACAAGGCAACAATTTGTTCCTGTTTCTGCTAGTAGGAAGTTATAAAATGGCTAATTTGATTTCAAAGTAACTTCAACAAACCTCAAAGAATAAGACAAATACAAAATGGTGAAGGGGATATTATCTTATTTTCATTTGCTTTCTTCAAAACAGATTGGCACTTCACTCTCTATTAGCAATACAGTGGTCAGAGAAGGGTAATAAAACCCAGCAAGTTACCTCATTTAATTCACCTTTAACAAGGTTCAGGGCTCTGTGTCTCTATCCTCCTACATTGTGCTGCCCTCAACCACCATTAAGAGTGTATTGCAAGGCCTTCTTAATGCAGGACAGGCCTCTGTTATACTAGGTTCCTGAAACAGAAATTTTCACAGGACTTCTAAGTTAGGTATAGTGAGATAACATTTCTAAATATTCAAATAATACATTTCAAAACCAAACCCAATTTCTTTCAGCAATACGGACTTGGGAGTTGATCTTCTCTTAGATGTTTGCTGCTTATTATCATTTGTCAACAGTCCCCATATTTGTAATTTCTTAAGGTCAGGCTGCATCACTTTATTTTCCGCATTGCAGCAATCAGCATCCCCTAGTGTTATCTGTGAGTTTAATGAAGATCATGTCTACTCAGCCCTAAAGAAGTTATTGTTAATGAGAATAGATCCTTGATATTTAATTGTGAAGGTGGGTTGGATATTATCAAGTCATCTATCAAGAAATGTATTCAACCTATTAAATTCATAATCATTAAATCAGATAGTCTGTTTTTAAAAGATACTGTATAATGTATTTAGTGTTGATTTAAATTAATGTCTCCTTTCATTCCAATGAAATATTAAATATATTAACTTGCTGATGTTAATAAAAGAAATTATAAATGACAAATTTACGTCCTGGAAATGTCAGCAAACTTCTTTCCGCAAATAAACTGACATTCAGGTTATTATAAAAATGGCTATATTTTTTCATGTTTAGCATTTGATCTACGTCATTTATAAAGATCTTTTTCAACATATTTATTAATGTTTCTATGTATAAATAATACTAATAAGAAATGTGTATTAATGCAAATAGCAATCTAATGAATATCTTAACTAGGTATATCAGTGAAATATGCTGATACATTTAAATTTAGAAAATGTTATTTCCTAAAGTAAAACCTAAAAAATTTCTAAGAAATGTACACTACCATACATACTAAGGTACACACACTACCGCAACAGGCAAAACAGTCAACAATTTAGATTTAAAACAAATAAAAACATGAACAATAAAACCTCACAATTACATTAGTTATTTAAAGTCTATCAAAAAGGGGTAGAAAAGGGATTTCAAAAATGTGATTCAAAAAAATCTCAAAAAGAAATGTCCACATAAAACCCCCAAATAAAATATGCTTGTTTGGTCAATATACAAACAGATTTACATTACAGTCATCCTGTGTGCGTCCACTCCTCTATAAAGATTGCTAATCTTTATAAACAGGTGATTCACTATGAATGTAATGTGGAGTGAAAGAAAACAGGCTACTTCATCTATGAATACATGAGCAAGTTTAAAGAGAAGTTAAAAACAAACTACCTCAGAATTTGAACAGTTTACCATATTTAACGTACTGGTACTATGTGACACAAAACAAATTATCAAAGGTATATCTTATTGACAAAAGCCATGAATAATCAAAGCATAATTCACAACCGAAAGCGTCTCCTCTAAACTTTTTTCCTTTTAACATGAAGCTAGAAATGATATTAAAATTATAAGAGACTTGGAAGTTTCTAGAATCTCTCTCAACAATGAAATAGAAAGCTTTTAAACATCAAATAATCCCAAAATAGCAAAACTAGTGTTTATACAATATAGACTAAGATATATTTCCACATGTACACAAAATAAATCTCTATACTTAACAAGTGGGGTCCTAGCTTCATGAATGAATTTGTTGCTAACATTCTCAAGAGTAGAGGGACACTTTACACTGTATTTTATCCCCAAATACCTAGATCTTTACACACACACACACACACACACACACACACACTTTTAAAATCCCAGGACCCTCCTGAGATATTCCATAGAAAACTTTTCCAGGGTACAGGAGGGAAGAGTCATCCAATATCAATACTACCTGCTTCTGGTATATCTGACACTCACCTAATCTTATTACTCTAACTACCTGATCCCAAATAAATGAATTAAAGTCTATACTTAACCACAACAGTAAAAAAACTCCAAGTGGGTTGGAACTATACTTGCCACCTAGGTTGCCACAGCACCTGGCACTGCCCACGTTAATAATAACATTGGTGCAAAATGCTGAGCTGACCTCTGTCCTCCAGGTATCACACAGTTTTCTGCCCATGAAAGCAGAAGTTTATGGCACCTGCATGAGAGGCAGTCTCTCCAGGTGTTCATGACAACACCTACTCATTTAATCCATTCAGTGATAAAACAGTGGAAACATCTCCACTCAGGCAAAATAAAGACTCCTTCCTTTTCACCAGCATGACTAAGTCAATTGTGCCTTGCTTTTTTTCAAGCAATCACCCAAGGGAAAAACAGGTGACATCTGACCAGATTCAACATGAATACTAATACTCCTGTTGCAGAAATCTCTTCATTATAATTCACCCTTATCCAAGCATTTGAGCTTGTAAACAGTTATCTCCAGTTTTCATCCTTAGGGACACAGGGACGTGACCACAAAAATGAAACTAAAGAAAAGTTATGAACTCAAGTTGCAGCTATTCCATTCCCAAATGCATTCTTTTGACATCATTCTTCAAGAACTAGAAGCCATTTACCATGTCCATGCTCCGATCTGAAAGCCAAACATGGGACTAACCACTTCCCACAAAGTACCTCCTCTCTCAGTTCTCCAGCTGAGGCAACACATGGAAAAACTTACTTTTCCTGTGGATAAGATGCACAGTTTGTTCTCTGAATTTGGAAGGTGGCTTCTATTGTTCTATCAACACAATGGTACAGAGTCACTACTTGCAAAATCAGAATTTAGCCTGAGAAGATAGTCATATGAGAACTTGAGACAATGGCATAAACAATGGATTAGGACAGGAGCTGATGATCACAAGTAGGCATTTAGTTTTACATCATTCATTCATCTGGTAGGTATCTCCTTGGGAAGCTCCACCTAGGGGCAACTATGAGGCACAGAAAGATAACTTAGACACAGGGCACAAGAAATGCACCTTGCTGATTACAGAATCTGAGAATGGGAAGAGGGAATGATAGGAGCTTGAGGGAGAAGGACTGGCTGCCCCTGAGGGTCAGGAGGCAAGCAGGCATGGACAGAACATTGCCTGTAAGAATGTCACAGCTGGTCGGATGCTCGGGTGGAGATGCTGTGAAGTGACATGAGGTCACCACCAGGAAGTGTTTTATTTGTCTGCACGGCTTTTGCTCAGGCAGGTGAAATGCAGACTGAACAAGGCACCACACCTGCTCCCTGAGTTCACTGTTATCATAACAAAAACAGTTTCACAAGGAGCTTCTTATTTTCTTAATTACTGCCAACAGCACCTCCCATTTGCTAGGAAGACAGAAAGGCCATGCATTTCATCATTCAAGTCAGGCCTGGCTCAGTGTGAAAGGGACAGAGGAATATGGGCTACTAAGCTGGAGGTGGGTCGGGAAGTCGCATGTATTTTTTGTTCAAAGTACCCCTTTCCACTTCTGCAGAAGTTGTCCTTGTGCCCAGAGCTCCGTAAGAAAGGCTTGGTGGGATATGTAAAAGTTTCACATCTGCGTTTGCCACTTGTCTCCTGGCAGAAGAACCTGTTTACCATCCCCTACCAGCTCTCTAAAAGCTGTGAGGCCAACCAGGCTGTGCCCTTTTCCAATTATTCTGAGTAGTTGAAATTCAACTTAATTTTAAATTATATTCACTTTGAGACATGAATTCTGATTATTTCTGACCATGGCAAGAACAATGAGGGGAGAATACCCCAACAGGCAATGATTTTTACATTCACAGCTGACTTAAAAGGTCAACATTCAGTAGAACATAAGACTAACCACCATTGAGGGGCAGTAATAATATCATGAATTGAATAAGAGGGGCCCTGGTAATTCTGGAAAGCTAGAATTATTACTTCATCCTGATGAAAATTTGATAAATTTGCACAGGAGACCAATCACAGACCAAAGCTTTACTGTCCATGAACATCTGCTAACTATTTCCTAACATCTTAATAGAAAATGAACATTTGAATATTTCTTAAACAAAGAAGAAGGCTGAAGTGGAAGAAATAGGGCAAGACCAGGAGGCAGAAATTGTCTAGCTAAAATGATATTGCTGAATAAATGTTATGAACTAAGCAGGTTTCTGTTTCTATTTCTTTACAATGAAGGAGTTGAAACAGATGAGACAGTCACAAACTTACTTCTTTTGGTCTCAAAAATTTTAATAAAATAGAAAAATAATCCAACAATTCCTACCACACTAGCAGAAGCAACTGTATCATTTCTCCCGTTTGATTCCAATCTTTAAAAATGATACAGACATTAGAGAGAGAACAAAATGTACTCTCAGAAGTCCAAACCAATAATATTTTCCAGTCCCCAAAGGCAATTACTGAAAGAACTGGGAGGCTGGGCATGGTGGCTCACTCCTGTGATCACTTTGGGAGGCTTAGGCGGGCAGATCACCTGAGGTCAGGAGTTCGAGATCGGCCTGACCAACATGGAGAAACCCTGTCTCTACTAAAAATACAAAAGTAGCTGGGCGTGGTGGCACAGACCTGTAATCCCAGCTACTCAGGAGGCTGAGGCAGGAGAATTGCTTGAACCCAGAGGCAGAGGTTGCAGTGACCCAAAATCACGCCACTGCACTCTAGCCTGGGCAACAAAAGCAAAACTCCCTCTAAAAAAAAAAAAACAAACAACTGGGACTCGTAGCTTTCCCATTCATTCTTGATATGGTAGCATATATATATGCCATATGTATAACCACACTACATGTGTGTGGTTCCATATTTTCACTAGTAGTATCACGTAACAGGAAAAAAGAGACTTGAAATTGTACAAAAGATATTAATAGTTATCTTTCAGTGGCTTATTGGGCTTTTATAGTGGAAAATCCCTGGGGATTATTTGATTATGTAAAGGTATACATATTGTTTTTCTATTGACTAGGTGATTCTAAAACTCTGTGGAAACTGAAGTTAAGTAGAAAACTGGGAGTAATGCAAATGATTCTTATCCATAATAATGTAAATGAATTTTATCTGGTGAAGATACAATTAATATCCACCCCAAGGAAAGATGATCTCAAATCTTTACTATCACAGTCCTATATTAACTAGTTTTACATCTATGAGCAAATTCATAATTCCTGACTATATATGTATATATATATATTCATATATGTCTGATTTTCAAAATCTCTTTCAATCTGTTTTAACATGTTACTGCTGCCCTGATATGTTAAATAAAATATTTGATACATGCTCATTTTATATTTATATGACAGTCATGTTTTTGACTTTTGGATAAATTATACTTTAGCACACACTATATAGATATTCTGTAACTTATTTTTTTTTCACTCAACATTATGTTTTTTGGATTTACCATGGCAACATAAGTATGGGCCTAATTCATTCCTTTTTAAGATTATTCCTTTGAAGCAAATTTTAGGATTCCTAAATGCACTAAAATTATATGTTATGGACACTTTTTTTCCTCTTTGCAACATTAAAGACCTAGAACCCTGTGCATTTGATTTAAAAAGCCTTGAAAAATGTCTTTGATAAGAGGCTATATTTCAAGGAAAAATTATATCATGCAACATAAAGCAAATATTCCTTAAAATCTTCTTTGGACACTTCTTCCCCGAATCCTGCTTATTGCTGCTTCACCTGGATGTCTCCATTTTTGCCTACATCCTGCTATCTTCTCCCAGAAATAACTGTTTTTCTCATATAAATCAGCCAACCCTTTCTTTCTAGGCATCTTCAAGTCTACATCTCCACCACTTTTTCTGAATAGCAAAAGACCGCACCTAGTTGCTGGCTAGATAAGCACTATTCCTCCTTAGAAGGTGGCAGAGAACAAAGCTGTTCTCTACCTTTGTCACACACCCTTTGCTACTAATGTAAAGTTAAGAAACTTGCTGGGATCGTCTTCCATCTTCCCTATGGCCCATGAAACTAGGGCTCCTCCCAGGCTTGCATTAACTCCTTCAATAAATTACTTTCTGAGTGCATAAGATATGCTAGGTCCTATTCTAAACAAACAAAAATCTTTGCTCTCAAGGGAGCTTACATTTTGGAGGTAAAAGCAGAAAATGAACACAACAAATTTGTTAAATTTGTATTACATGAGATAGCGATGGATGAAAAATAATTATGCATTATATTCCTCCTACATTACAAATAAGGCAGATGTGGGAGTTCACAATTTCAAATAGGTGGTCAGGAAAGGCCTCACTGGGGAGGTGAGAGAGGATAAGACCTGAAAACAAGGAAGCGAGCATTCAGCAAGAGCAGAGGCCCTGAGGCCGGAGTGTTCCAGGAGGAGCAGGCAGGCCAGCATGGCAGGTGTGTAGCAAGCCAGGGGAGACTGCCAGCAGAGGATGGCAGAGGCAGGTCTGGAGCAGCCTGCAGGCCACAGTGCCGTCTGGTTTTTAGTCTGAGTGACAAGGGAAGCTGTTGGAAGGTCCTGAACGTAACCTGACTTTTGTTTTTAGAGAATTGCTTTGGCTACTAGATTAAAAGGAGGAAGCGGGAAGACCAGTTGGGAGGTCAAATTGATGTGCATCTTGAATGCACTCTTATAGCATGTGATTCTGGTTTAAAATACGGTATTTTATTTTAAAAATCAGTTTGTATAAAAACAGCTCCAAAATTCAATGGAAGTGTTACATCAGTCTGTGCTCTTTTGCATAGCCTCAAAAAACGTTGGAGACATAGCAAGTGCTGATCGCTGAGGTAGCTCAAGCCTGAGTGCCTCAGGCCTTTCAATATTTGTATCAACGTAATGATCCAGGTGATAGTGATCAGGGGCAAGTAATTATTGATATTATTGGCTTGATACTTGAACTTAACTTTCCTATTAGCAGAAAAACTTTTTTAAAGGCATTAATCATAAAGAGAATAAATGCTTGCCTACACTATTTCACCTGTGAACAAAAAAAGAAATTCAGGCTAATTTCAATAGCTAGAGAAAGGAATACACTTTCAAAAATTCTGAAGAAAGCCAACCAGAAAATTTATATTATCTTATATAGTACTTCCTGGAAATATATCTAATCCATTAAGATAAATCCACAGTGAGGTCTGGCCCAATTTTCTGTCTTCATAGAAGAAAAGAGAAACAGCTGAACATATAGATATTAGAAAAGGCACTATCCAATATAACAAGTATTTCTGGAATGCCTATTCCCATATACAAAGTACTGCGTGGGATAAGAAAATGAAGTTGCTTCAAAGTGTTTAAAGTATAAAAGGAGAGATAAGACTGATTCACAGGTAACCGCATTCTAAGGCAGAATCTGGAAAAGAGATAAAACAAAAATTTGTTGCTAAAGTGTGATATAAATCCTCATTCAGCTTTTAAACACATTTTCATAAACAATAAACACTAGAATTTTACAGAACATACTATGCATTGTGGCTTATCCATCCATTTCATAGGACTTCCCTAAATAATTTCATAAGTTCAGTGATATGCCTGATGAAAATACAGTCACCTGTTGCTTAGCAGGGATACATTTGGAGAAATGCATCGTTAGGCTATTTTGTCCTTGTGCAAACATCACAGAGTGCACTTACACAAACCTAGATGGTAGCGCCTACTGCACACCTAGGCTATACGTGACAGTCTGTTGATCCCAGGCTACAAACCTGTATAGCATGTTACTGTACTGAACACTGCAGGCAACTGCAACACAATGGTAAGTATTTGTGTACTGAAAAAAGAAAAATAGCTCAGAGCAGTCGGAGCTACGTGAGATAAGACAAATATATCAGGCCCAGAGAGACAGGAGTAGGAACTTCAGTCACGTCCCCACCATGCCTGGGGACAATTGTTAAAAGGCATTTCATTTCTGACTAGTTGCTTCACTCATTATCTTCATGTTCCTGGAATTTAAGACAGAAATAACAATGTAAACACAATTAATAGCTTGTGTTATTTTAACGTAAATTCTTGGTAAACAATTTAGGACCTATCTCTTCTTTTCCTTTAAAAATCTACCTGTGGCCCAGCGTGGTGGCTCACGTCTATAATCCCAGCACTTTGGGAGGCCAAGGTGGGTGGATCATGAGGTCAAGAGATTGAGACCATCCTGGCCAACAAGGTGAAACCCCATCTCTACTAAAAACACAAAATTAGCCAGGCGTGGTGGCGGGCACCTGTAGTCCCAGCTACTCAGGAGGCTGAGGCAGGAGAATCGCTTGAATCCAAGAGGAGGAGGTTGCAGTGAGCTGTGATCACACCACTGCACTCCAGCCTGGCAACAGAGGGAGACTCAGTCTCAAAAAAAAAAAAGGAAAAAAATATCTACCTGTAACTGCTGCTAATTGGAGTGTACATGCAGAACAACTTGAACCTTTGCTCAGGAAGGCAACCCTCAAACTTAGCCCCAATGAAACTCTCTACTTATCTTAATTTTGTCTCAGACTTTTCCTTTCAGGTTGACAGGACCTAAACACAGAGGTACAGTAAAAATATGGTATTTCAATCATGTGGGACCACCTTTGCATATGTGGTCCTTCATATATGTGGTTTGTTGTTGACTGAAATATTACACTGTGCATGACTATATATTTTTAACAACTCATTTCACCTGAGTTATTCTCCATTTTGTGGCTCTATTTCAAAGGTGGATATGTCAACATAGCTATTTCTACTTGGCTAACATGGTGGGCTCTGATGTCATAGCACTAGCATGTGTCATTGGTGCCTGATATTCACCTTGTCATATTGCAGTAATTCCAGCAAGCACAGTGTCACTTGATGGTCACTTACTCAAAAACATAACACATAACTTGGGATTGTACATGAAGCTTACAATCTAGGAGAGGGCTATACATTTTTTGAGGACAAGGATTATATTTTATATAACACTGAATCTCTTTGGATACCCAGAAGAATATAGAAAAAAGAATAGTTAAATAGAGATGCATTAAATACTTTTGAATGACTGGCTAAATGTGGTCTCTGCCTTCAAGAAGTTTATAATTGAACATGGAAGACACACATATAGTCCAATTTACATGACTAAACTGATCTAAGATGATATAATGTAGTCTTAATACTACTGGATTAATCAAAGTGATGTACATAGCTAAGAAACACAAAGAGCTGATGAAGGCTGTGGTGCTGGATGCATGGTAAGAAACATCCTGCTGGAACAATCAACATACATATCATTCTAAATAAAACTGCAGTGGGATCTTCAGTCTAATTAAAAGAGAGAGCAAGATACAATGATCAAAGTTAAGTAGAACCTGGAAATAATGGAATGTGTATGGCTAATGCCTGTAATCCCAACTCTTTGAGTAGCCAAGGCAGGAGGGCTCATTGAGGCCAGAAGTCTGAAACCTGCTTGGGTAACACAGGGAAATTCCATCTCTATAAAATATTTTTAAAAATAACGAGGCATGGTGGTATGCGCCTTAGTCCCAGCTACTCAGGCACCTGAGGCTGGAGGATCATTTGAGCCTAGGAGTTTGAGATTGCAGTGAGCCATGATCACTCCACTGCATTCCAGCCCGGACAACAGAGCAAGACCCTCTCTAATTTGAAAAAAAAAAAAAAATGTGGGAGGAAGGAAGCATGTTTGTAGTAACAGAATAAATCCAACTTTTTTAAACGTTAGAAGTAAAAAGTAATGAAAGTGAGAAGGGCCTATATCTCAATGCCTATTAATTTTTTAGTGCAATTTATCTGCAACATGAGTCATAAGAGACACCTAGTATGCATGCCCACCCCAGGAATTCTAAGTCATCAGGGCAGGCCATTTATTTACAGGAAGGACCTCAAGGGCTGGGAGAGTCAATGATGGAGATGGCTTTGGATTTAAGATTAGCACAACAGCCCAAAGATCAAAGACACACAATAAAGAGTGTTACCATTTGAGATGAAGATGGGAAGAAAGTACTGGAAAGGCCAGGTAATTATCTCTGATCTAAGGGCATGTGCTCTAACGTGGGAAACTTCTCCAAGGGCTGATGCTACCTAAAACATAGTATAAAGTCATTCAAAACTCACATGGTCTAGTCTATCCTGCAAAGATAAAGCAGCTATGACCTGCCTGGCCTACCTAGAGCTGGGCTATCAAAGTAGCAAAGAGTGCACGTTGGAGGAGAGGTGGAGGTGGGGGGGCTAGTTTTATAACAGGGGGAAAGGTCAGATCAAATACCTATGAGACAGGCATCCAAGTGGTTGGCTGTCCATAGGTCAGTGGTTGTCAGGGACCAAAGAGAAATCAACAGACATACTGGGGAATCAAGAAAAGATAAACAAAACACAAAGTAATGGTTTTCTAAACCTCTACCAAGTATATGTTGGGGGTAGGGGAGATGTGTGTATGTCATAAACAAGTTGTTTTTCCTTTTTAACTTCCGTGTTTTGTACTCAATATGAGTATATTAAAGTCACAATTTGATATATCTTTTTCCAAGTAGCAGAAAAACCAAGTTCAAAGTCCTACTGTTAAAGTTACTTTGATCAATTTAATTTAATGGCATTGGATTATTCTCAGTTGGCCAGGGATAAGGAAGTAACTCTTAAGAAGATCTTAGTCAGCGGAGGCAGTCCCAAACCAGAATTAATACGATAACTGAAATCTAATGTTCCAATCTTTCTTCTCGGAAATAAAACAGTGAAATTTTACTATGAACTTTTTTCTCCTGTACCTCATGTCCCACTTTCATTGCTTTTATGAAATGGTCATTGGCTTTAAAAGCTTGAGTGGGAGATGTCCTTATAACCAAAACTTATTTGAATATACACATAGCAACAACTGAACTACTATAATATAGTTTTACTCATTTCAGCCTTCTCTATACAGAAATTAAATCTCAGTTTAACTTGCTACCTCTAGAAATATTTAATTTGGTGAATATATTTTAGTCTATAATTTAGCTCCATAGTTATT
Organism: Cebus imitator; assembly: GCF_001604975.1. NCBI lineage: Eukaryota > Metazoa > Chordata > Mammalia > Primates > Cebidae > Cebus > Cebus imitator. The sequence continues at coordinate 730,782 of NW_016107821.1, read as the reverse complement.
CACTATCCATAAAAATAAAAGGGTCTCTTCCTTCCTTCTGCTTCAGAGGACCCAAGAACCGCTTCTTTCTCACCCACAAAAGGGAAGTAGGTTTACTTCCATGACCACCAAATCTCCTTTTATGACACTCAACAGAAACTTATTTCAAGCCCAGAATGAACAGCATGACTATTTAACGCCTCCCAGCTCTACAGCATTTTGCTTTTATATAGCAGTTTGACATAACGTTCTGCCCACAAGTGAACTATCCCTGATTTCATGTCTTTCCACAATCGGAACACAAACATACAAATATGTGAAACCGACACCAGAGCTCCACTTTGTTCTTTTCTGTGAGAAGTCATGTGGCAAAAAGGCAGTGTCTTTCTGTTCAGCATATTTTGTTGCTAGCTGCTCCTAATTCAGTATCTTGCAAAATGACATTCTGTTAATGACATGAATGTCAAAGCTGTGATAATGGGCAGAAGTAGAAGAAAATGTTTCCTAAATGGAGAAGCAACAGGAAAACTGCCAAATGGATATTAAAATTAGTTGTGTGTTTAGCCCATACGTTAGTGCTTGGTCCCTACTATTTGCTTCCAATACGAAAAGGGAAGTAGCCTCTAAGGAGGGAAGAATAACCCACCTTGGTGAAAAGCATGGGCAAAAAAAAAGAGGTCAAAGAAATGTTTTCCCTTAATTAACTTGACAGATGTCTTTTCTTTTCCTCATTTGCATCCACTAATGTTTTCTTAGCCATTTTCTCATTTTGCAAAGATGAAATTGGCCACAAGGAACCAATTCTGTTGCTAAAGACAGGAGGGCTGAGGAATTACCAGAAGATGCTGGCCTTTAAGATGCTCAGTATTCGGTCTGGGTAATGAGTATTCCTTGCTGTTGTTATTTGTGGGGTAAGTAACAGAATTTTAGGTCTGGAAAACAATGAAGTGATTTGCCAAGGTAGCACCACCAATTAGCAGCAAACAGAGCCTAAGAAGGGAGATTAAGTGACTCCCACAGCCAGGATACATTGGAAGGTAGAAATCTGCATGAGACATATGGATGCACTCGACTACTTCTTAAGTGAACATATAGTAACTCTGCTCTACAAAGGAATAGATAGTTCTGTTTTAAATGGACTCACTTTCGTAGGAGAATGTAGCCATGGCATACAAGGACTTGCCATTAGCAGACCTAGTATCAAATTCCAACCGCTCCTAAGCCTCAATTTACTGATCTGTAGAACAGGGATAATAATATCAATAATCATGGCCCGGCAAGGTGGCTCATGCCTGTAATCCCAGCACTTTGGGAAGCCAAGGCAGGCAGATCACTTGAAGTCAGGAGTTTGAGACCAGCATGGCCAACATGGCAAAACCTTGTCTGTATTAAAAATACGAAAAGTTGCTGGGTGTGGTGTGCATGCCTTGTAATTCCAGCTACTCGGGAGGCTCAGGCAGGAGGATCACTTGAACCTGGGAGGTGGAGGTTGCAGTTAGCTGAGATCACACCACTGAACTCCAGCCTGGTCAACAGAGCAAGACTCTCTCAAAAACCAAAAAGACTAACAATGACCACAGAGGGCTATTTGGCGATTAAATGAGATAATGTATGTAAGGAAATTATCATAGTGCCTGGCAAACAGCAAATGCTTTATAAATCTTGGCCATCAAAATAATTCTAGAGTACTTGATGTTGTGGAAGAAAAAAGAACCAAATAAAATACTTGGTCTTTCTCCCTTGTATATGTTCTCTCAGGCATATTTGCTTTCTTACAAGAGGTTAGTTCCAGGGCAACAAGACTTGATAGTAAATGTAAATATTATCCTAGTTATAGAAAGAATGTACCAGTAAGAAGTATAATTGGTGGGCTTCAGAAACACAGAAAAACAAAAGCTTCAGAACCACAAGTTCAAAGTATCCACGCAAACACTGGCCAAGGGCTTCTAAATGTCAACATCAAGGTGGAGCAACATGCAGGGACTAAACTCAACAGACTTCAGAGATTTGGAACAACTGTCAAAACCATGCACATCAGCCCAGTCTTGCTCTGCTACCACAGTCCTCCAACAACCTTCTGACTAGTTTCATGGGGCAGTTTGCCCAAAAGTGATTAAAAAGAACAAAAATAATAATAACTGCAAACAGTGACAAAGCATTTAACACACTCCAAGCAATGGTTTGATTTTCATGACAATTCTATAAGGTAGGACTTATTTTTATCCACATCTTTATAGACGTGAAAATTGAAGAACTGAGAAGTTCAGTAACTTGCCCAAGATCACAGAGCTAGTAAGTAGGAGAAATGGGATCTAAACCCAGGTAGTCTGCCTTCAGAACCTGGGCTTTTAACAATCTTGCTGGACTGTCTGCAAAGCAGAGAATAAGACTTTTGAGGGGCCTAGGTCCAATAATGATTATATGTACCCTTATAAATTAATAGCTCAGCATTCTGGTCATACATAGAAATCACATGAGCTTGGTAACTAGGAATCCACACCTAAGAGACGGAGCTGGTTATTCAGATACCAACCAAACCAGACTTCTGAGTCTGTAGCCGGAGGGTCAGGTACAAGAGATGGGTCAAGCTATGGAGCTTCACATCAGATTCTGAGGTTTTTCTGGAGGCAGCAAGTCTGACCCGGTGGACAGAAAGCCCAACATTACCAAGTGGGGCAGGCTTTTTATCCCAGGATACACTTGTGTACAGATTTTTCAGGCTCATGTAGACAGGTGAGATGTGGACATGGTACGATACAGACACTCCTTCCTCCACAGTGTATTCTCAAAGATCCATAGGTAGATGACCCAACACACAAATTACCCATGAAGCAGACACTTCCTTCCTTATCCCTGCCCAAACCAACAGATCTAGCCAGACACAACCTGGGAGAGAACAGTGTTTACACATGTAGCAGATTTTTTTTTTATTCTATTGTTTTTTTAGTGGATTTCAAAATCAAATCCACATTTCTGGAGCATATCTTCTTTTATTTGACTTTTTTGGTTTTTTATCTCTTAGTGTTCAAGAGAACCCAGAAATCAGGTTTATGATATGAAGCATCCTCATATGCACTGGCTTCTAAGAACTAACACCCACATTGTAACATGCATCAGAAAGCAAATCTGGCCAGCAGATCAGAAGGATATATACTTACTGCATTAATAAGACAAGTTTTATATATATATATCTCAAAATAAAGCAAACTCAACAGTAAAAAAATCTTCTATTTACAAATCCTATAGCCTCTTGACCCTATATTATAGATTCTTCTGCTGCATTTATTCTTTCAAGATGTCATGCCTTTAGTCTGGTATCTTCCACCATTACTGTCCCCCAAGAACTCCCTAGACTCTAAGAAAGCAGACAGGAGAGGGATCTGTGTGTAGAAAGAGGCCTCACTACATGGTGTGAATTAGATTAAAACTATGGCAGGAGATTGGATGAGACAGAATGCTTCAGCTAATAAGGGGAAGTTTAACTGTGGATTCAGTCACTTTCTGATCTCTGGCCTGCCTCTTATGGGTATGACCACCTATTTCTCACAGGGCCAGTCTTCTGTTTAATGAGATGAACTCATTTGTCCCTAGCCTGAGATTTGGTCCTTATTAGTAAGTACTCCAAGCTCCAGGATAACACATCAGTTCCTCCTCACCATATTTACCAGATACCCAACCTAAACTCATTCTGCATTCCCTGCAGTGACTCAGAGAGTTCCTGTTCATTGTGTCCCTGGATTCCTGTTTATGAAAGTTATGGAATCCCTGACTTTCACATGGAAGCATTTCTAAGAAGAAATTCAATGGCATACAGATGGCACCCCACTGTATCAACTTTCCATATTGAAAGAAATCCTGAATAATTCACCAACATGAAATTAAACTGCATATCAAGACCAGAATTAGGATGCCTCAACTTACTGAAAAGAAATCAAAGATACCATGAAAGAAACAAATGTGAACTATTTTACCGCTTACTTCCCTTAGTATTTATCTAAATATACCCTAAATCCTATTGAAAGGGTAAAATACATCTGAAAACAACAATACAGTTAAATCCATCTTGAAAATAAAACCTGTCAATAGCTACCAAGCAAGTCATTCTGTTGGCTTTGTGGTCATAACATATTTTCATTCACACTATAATCATAAAATTGTGGGGCTCGTTTACATAAAAGAAACAGTGTTTTCTACATCCTTATATTAAGGATCTCTCTCCAGAGGCCTGGGTCTTCAGATACTAGCTTCAGTGACTGTTTATTACAATAGGCTGCAATGTTTTCTGAATTCACAGAAGTATATGGTAAGGAGCAAACGTAATTTGTACTATTAGCTTGCCTCATGGACAGTACACCAAAAATTTGATGCTATGTATTTTAAATGTCACATTTTATTTAATATTTTTTAAAAAAATAACATGAACACCTACTTTTATATCTAAAAGTGTCAATATTTTAAAATAATGTATAAGAAGGCAGATGAGTGGTAAGCATGAGGCTATGCTGTCTTTCTACAAATTGAAGACTAGCACTTGGTGATAAATAGTTTCATAGGACAAAGTTAACTCCCACTCCAGTCCACCAATACCATCATCAATTTGGTTTCCTTGTTTTAAGTCAACTTGTTTCTCTGATGTGTAAGTAGCTGTGTTACTCCACCAAAAATCCCCCAACATTTTTTAGAGTATCTTGCCCCAGGCATAGGATTGGTACCAGGACCCAAGACAAGTGCTTACAAGAAGTTTGCAATCAGGAAATCTAGGGAGGGTGACTTTTCCTTGCATTTTTAAATAGATCCATTGTTCAGTTAAGTGACTTTTTACAACTGGGAGGACAAAAATAAATAATAAAAATCAGCCTACCTAAGATTTGACAAAAGCTATGTTAAAAAAAAAAAAGAGAAACTAAGGCAAAAAAGCATATAAAATCATCTAAATTAGAAATGCAACTGTCAGAGAAAGATTTCAATAGCCAGATAGACAAAGTGTTTCCATCTTAGGCATTTTCTGAAATAAGTGTTGTAGGAAAGGGAAGATATTTAACAAAGAAGCAATTTTTTTTTTATCATTAAGAAATGTGAAAAAGGTTGAAGGAAAAGAAGAGGTCCCTAGAAAGATTATTTAACGTGTCCATAATACACTGTTAAACAAAACATAATTCCACTTATGAAATAATTTTTAGATTATTATATTACAGCAAATACCAGAAGAACAGTTAATGTTTGTGTTCTAGTTTTAAAAAGACAAAAAACATGCTGGGCGCGGTGGCTCAAGCCTGTAATCCCAGCACTTTGGGAGGCCGAGGCGGGTGGATCACGAGGTCAAGAGATCGAGACCATCCTGGTCAACATGGTGAAACCCCGTTTCTACTAAAAATACAAAAAATTAGCTGGGCATGGTGGTGCGTGCCTGTAATCCCAGCTACTCAGGAGGCTGAGGCAGGAGAATTGCCCGAACCCAGGAGGCGGAGGTTGCGGTGAGCCGAGATCGCACCATTGCACTCCAGCCTGGGTAACATGAGTGAAACTCCGTCTCAAAAAAAAAAAAAAAAAAAAAAAAAAAAAAAAAAAAAAAAAAAAAAAAAAAAAAGACAAAAAACAAACAAAAAAAAACACAAGACTTGGCCAATGAGTCTAGCACCATAGTTAGAAAGAGTTAATGATATATTAATTATAAATAATAATTCTATCTTCCAAATTCTTCTGGCTCTCATTGTCAAAGCTTTGCTTCAGAGATGGGTCATTTTCAACTGTTAAAACTTCCTCTTAGAGAAAGAACATTGATTAGTTTTCTACTCTCTCTTCTAAGAGATGACTTTACCTCAAAAAGATTAATCTCTAGCTTATCCAGGAGAGTTAATCAATTTGTACAGAAATGAAGAAAATGACTTCCCTGATCTTTTTTAAATGTTTTTTTTTTTTTTAATTGTTAAGATCCAGGAATAGAAATAGGGTTGACAATGGTTCTTAAGATAGCTCATGTTTTGGTTCTTCTCTCCCCCAAATGCTTTTTACGTACTAAATGAAGTACACATTTTTAATACTCTACCCCACAATACAGATCTGGTTCTATCTGAGTCACGCTGGCCTAAAATCAAATGATGACAAAATCTAGAACTCAGGGAAGAAAGGGTATTTGCAAAGGGAACATGGACTGAGCCTGACACAGAACAGGCTTGCTCTCTAAGAACAGGGAAGCTGGAGCACTCAACAATCACCTCTATGCTTGGCCACTAACTTTCTTGTTTCTTATTTTTATGTTTATTTTATAGAGATGGGGACTTGCTATGCTGCTTGACTAGTCTTGAACACATGGGCTCAAGTGATCCTCCTACCTCAGCCTCCCAAAGTGCTGGGATTACAGGCATGGGCCACTGTACCCGACCCTTCCGCTTTACTTGAGAGTGCTTAACAACCACCCTGGAATTCACTGCTGCCTTTATGTGGCAGGTTTTTGTTTCAAATCAAGCCAATTAGCAACCAATCTCTCCTACACGTACAGCCTTTTTTTGACCTTTTTCTGAGATGACAATGAACAAAAGACAGTATAGGACAAATGATTAGTCTCTCTCTCCTAAAAACCCTGAATAAGAAGTTGAGCTTTGCTATAACTACAAGATGGGATTACTTCACAAATGCTTATAAAGACATAGGAGAAAATACATAACATTCAAAGTCTGGTGTTAAACATGGTTAAAATACAGCCAGCCCTCTCTATCTGTGGGTCATACATTCATGGATTCAACCAAATTCAGACAGAAAATACGTGGCAAAAAAAACTGCATCTGTCCTGAACACGTACAAATTTTTTCTTGCCATTATTCCCTACACAGTACAGATCTATTTACATAGCATATACATTACATTAGGTATTATAGGTACCCTAGAGATGGTTTAAAGTATACAGGAGGATATGGGTAGGTTGTATGCAAATATTACGCCATCTTATATTTTGAACATCCTCAGATTTTGGTTTCCGAGGGAGATCCTAGAACCAACTCCTCAGGACAGTGAGGGACTACTGCATAGAGAACACAAAGAAAATGTACATAAATCATAACGGTGATTACTTCTCTGTGGCAGGAATAAGGGAGTATGAATGTATGTATGCTTGTGCTCTAGTTTTCAAAAAAATTTTTAATCATGAATATTTTAACCTCTTAACCTGGAAAATGTGAGCTTTATCAAGAAAAGCTGATGTGCTTTTAAATATTGCTAGCCACAATTTCTAAGCAGAAAGGCAGAAGCTAGAGAGGGTGGGCAATGGTCCTACAATTGGATACTTTACTGAGATATTAATTTGTGGTATTCATTCTGCTGGAAGAGAATAGAAAGCATTTTTTCCTTCCCCTGTAGCAGGAAGTCTTAGTGTTCAGACTCTGGTCACCTGGGCCTTAAAGGGCATTTAATGAGTTTTGGTCCCAGGAAAGGAAGTGGATGTTGGCAGGCATGTTACCAGCAAGCCCCAACCCAGGCTCTTTCCTGAGACACCCCTACAGGGAATGCAATGGGTAAGCTTCTCATGCCTAGATAGGGGTCTGCTTTCCTGAGACTGAGGTGGGAAATGAGGGAGGCAGTGGTGTCTGGCCTCCCCACAGCATTTACACTGTATTAGGTGTTGTAGGTACCCTAGATATGATGTAAACACAGTGGTGTCTGGTCATGTAGCTAACCATGTGAGTAACAAAGACCTGTTACTCCTTTCCAGTGCAGGACTCTAAGGGGCAGAAGATGACAGGCCCCATGGTGGGCACTGTGTGGTTTGGGAAAGAGGTGAGCAGCACCCAGTGAAGAACGGAGGCCAGGCTTACTTTGCAAGTGCCAGTTACAGATGTTCCTGCCCACCACAGGCATCCACGAGGACCACATCCCAGCTTAACACCAGCCACATCACTCCATGTGGGCTTGGACAATATGTAACTCTGATGAGTAAAAAGTGATTCCTGGTTTCTGTGTCACCTGAACACAGCATAAAGTCTACAACAAGCAGCTACAGAAAACTTGACATAGTAGATCCCGCTTGGTTGAGAACTACCAGCCAGCCCTAACTTATTCAACAGCAACCCTTCAGAATACCAGCAAATTGTCTTTCAGTAAATTATCAATATACTGTAAGCCATTTTTTTAAGCCAAAGCCTATCCTTCCTCAGAACCTGACTTAAAACATGAAAACAAAAACAAAGCACAGAATGCTGACCATACAGTTTGCTAATGAAAGGAATTGTTTGCACACCTTAAATTACAATCCAATGGCTGTTCGTTGTGTAGTCACAGCAATGCTAATCAAAGCCAAGCCAGGCCAGGCCCAAGCTAATAGTTATTAATGACGTGGCAGAGACACAGCCATACTTTGGCAGGTTTGGTGAACTTCAGAAATAACAAAGTCAAAAGAAAAAGGACTCCTTTATTTAAAATGCAAAAAACACAAGCAAACAAAAAAACAAACACAACTTGAGTTGTAGAGGTTTGAGGGTAAATGCAGGTTATCGCTGTGTCTTTAGGGTTCATTCTAAACCAGCAGTCCTACAGGGGAACTTCCTTTTAGGTTTATAAATTAACCCTCTGAGTTACATGGGTGCACTCATCAATGAAGATACTATCCTTTTAGAAAATCCACATAGAGCACACAATTTTTATAGTGCTAGACATAACCAGCTACTCTAAAATAATAAAGAACTCCACAGACGTCATCTTTTCCCAGTTTTTATTGTTAAATATATTCACTCCTTTTGGAGCTTTAATTACTGAATTTATATTTGGGCAGTGATTATCATATTGCATTGGAATATAACGTGTCTCACATCCAATTTGCAGAAAATTCACAAAGTCAAAGCTGCAATGCCAAATCTAACTAGAATCACACTGTCACTTGTTAAAACATAAAGCTCGCAGTCCTGGGGTTAGTGAGATGGCCTGAATCATCTGTTACTGCAGTGTCTGACATTTCAGGAAGGTCACCTGACTCTTGCTATTGAACTTCTGGCTAGAGAACTGATGGGGCAAACACATAAGTTAGGAATCTAGCACCAGAGAGAATGAAGGGATGTTGTGGGTTTGAAATCATTGTTACGTAACCCCTACTCCCATCTCTACCCAGCCTAAACAGACCCACAAGTATGACTTGACATGGATTCCATCCATTTCCTTCCTGAGCCCTTTCCACATAGGATGCAGAAATGCCATGCTTTTGTGGTGGACAGAAAGCATTTCAATTATGTCAGGAGTACAGGGTCCAGGTGGCTTTCAGTACCTTACATAAAGGCAACTTAGCAGAAAACATCTGAATTAACTCTAAGGAACAATTATGAAGTCTCTAGGTGTAGCTTGTGATGACACCACAACAAAAGACATAAGCCTTCCAGGCAAGTTGTTTAAATGGAGAGACTGTACAAAGCTACATAAGACATTCTGTATTGAAGACACCGGCCAACTGGTTTATGCTCTAATTTCTTATTTGAAATGTGGTCTGCTGTAAAGAGTAAGCTGCTGTGAAGGGCTTCTCTCATTCAAGACCAAATAGATAAACAGGGTTACATATCTAAAGTGAAATAAGAGTTAAAAAAATCTCATACTTCATTGTTTATACACATCTGCAGATGGATGGCATATGTAGATGCGGATTTGCAATGCCATATTATTTGACAATAAACTGATACTTTTCTTTGAAACCTAAACTTATTTTGCTTATCACAGAATGTGGTTACAAAAGCCAGGGTAATGGTGGCAGTGGTAATGAGAAACAACAAACAGACAAACAAAACCCACAGGTAGACTGTCTTCCCACAGGAGAGTCAAAGTTAATCAGCTTATCATATTACAAAATCTACATCACTGTAATGTAAGAAAATTCATAGGGCACCACACATCACTGCTTTAGCATTGTAACTTAACTGTTTCACTAATGCAAACTAACACTCAGTTACTTTAGAACTGGCTGTTTCACTTATGATTTTGACCAGGAGTTTCTGTTCCTTGGCCAAAAAAACAGAATATTTTTTAGAGTATAAATCATGCCTATCTTGCAATACACTATGCCAAACCAGCTCAGCTTGACTCTGGTTTTCTTCTCTGTGTAGTTTCTTCAAAAAGGAGAAGTATCTGTAACAATCTAAAGAAAAAAAGCCACACACACACAAAGAAACGAAAACCCAAAAAAGTAATCCTTACAACTCGATCAGTTAGCTGAGAGCAAAATTTCACTCATATTTTAATGTTAATAGCTGCCACTTTTTAAAAAGTGTTATCAAGTCAGCAAGAGCGGTTTTTTTTTTAAGGGTTAGATGTCCACAGTAAGAACTAATGCACTTCCAAGAATGAGATGAGTTTCCAAAGGAATACCACTCTCCTCATCAAATACTAGTTTCTATTTATTTTAGGTATTACCATTCATTCTTATTCTGAAAGTCTTTGTAAACATGGTTAGAACAGGGCAAAAAGTATTTATATATTATTCTACAACATTAAGTAATTATCTTAATGTTGGGTTGAAATTCATTTTGTATGTGTATAAATATGATATATCACTTTTCATACTTTGTTGTCTGTACAATATTGGACATGGCAGCAGGTCTGAGCTACTAGGTGTTATTTCTAGTTACTGTGTGTTTGTGTATTTCTGCTTAAAATATATGATACACCACATTTTCTTGTTCAAGGGTTTTGAATTCTGTTGTTCTCAATAATCCTCTCATCATTTATCTAAAATTCTGTGGTAAATAACCAGTGCACATACTGACATATGTGACCATATGAACTACGTAAACCCTCTGATCCAGACAGACCAGGCTATAATGCTGAAAGTAATCAAGTCAGGTAAGAAGTCACCCTTATTTTGGTCTTGATGTAAAATAATTCTGCTCTCTCCCAAAATAAAAACAGTGTTTACAACTGGTCTTACTTACTCTTAACGGGACACCTTATAGCTCTCCTACTAGGCACGGCAGGCAAGCATATATCTTGTTCTTTCTGTGACCCTAATGCAATACCTGGCACAAAGGCACGCTTGATTAAACCTTGCTGAATAAATGAATATTCTGAAAGAATAAGCTAATAAAAATGAGAAAAGATAAATTTTGCTGAAAACGTAGGTGGGGGAGTTTAGTCATAATAAACCCTAACCTTTGTTAAATTTCCCCTTTCTTAAATTAGTGGATGTTTCCATTTTAAAGTTTCTCCTAAAGAAACCAGAATCTTCATTAGAAAGCAGAGGTTGTGGATCAGGCTGTGCGGAGAGCTATACAAAGTCAGATTGTTTCATTGGCCTCCAGGGGCTCAATCTAAAATGGATTACAGGTACAACAGGTTAATTCACAGAAAGATTTAGGCAACTGCAAACATTCTGAAAGAATCTATATGTTAAATGAGTTAAAGCAGCCACAGAGCAAGAATTTTTGGAAGGGGGACAGACTGCTTTTGACAAATAAGCACACCTTCAACGCAAGTGACAGAAGTAGGTCACGATGAGTAACTGAATTTTCCACTGACTCATTTCCACATATATCAGAGGCAGCAAAGGACACCAGTGATCTAGTTCTCCACCTGGAAGACTGTACAAATTAGTTCTCTAACGAAAGAAGGTGGAATAAAAATTGACTCAGCAGGGAGAACTGCCATCCTGACCTATAAATAGGTCACTAGGCAGTAAGGTCAGCAGGCTGGACAGGAACATTCACTTCAGAGAAGTCCCCCTCTCTTAAGAAACTCTAATAATTTGGATTTTAGGGATATAGGAATAAGAAAATTCCTGCTCTCTCTCCAGCTAACAGATCAGCACAATCAGGCTTAATGGTGTTACACGCCAATTAACATGTATTTGACAAACCTTAGCTAAGTCTGCCTGCAGTTTTTCAGTGTTTAACTTTGAATGCAAGTAACCTCTATTTTAAATGTGATAGGGAAAAAAAATTGCAAATCATTTCTAAATACAAATTCATTTATTTTAGTGCAAATGGAGCATACCACTGTAAATGTCAAATAGTCACCATCCATTATGATAATAGGGCCCAGCCAATCTTTCCAACTTATTCAAAGTTCACTGCATGAATGATCCAAGCACTCAGTCCCCAGAGAGAACTTAAAATATGTCCTTATTAAACAATTCAAGGGCAATAAATCAGGGTAAAAAGGTGAGAGGAGACGACCCTCCTCTGCCATCAACTCTGGGAAATGCCCAGTGCTTTCTGCCGGACTAACCAGGGAGCCAACAGATTCTCTGTATCTCTGCAGGACACCAGCAAAGGGTACTAATTTAAACACTGATAATCTCCACCCACCAGGAACTGTTATTCATCTATTTAATAAATGCATACATTTTACTCGAGTCAGAGATCATCCACAGATGAAAGTAAATGCTTTCTTTCACATAGGAAAAAATATTCTATCTGTGTGGAAGTGTTATACCCAACAGACATCAGTTTTACTTTTTACAGAACAGTTAATGAGTTAGGCAGCATCATCCACACTTTGAACAAAAGTAGTCAAATTCCAGTAAGTTCTGAAATACCGGCTGAAGCTATAGGAAAACAATTTCACCATGAAAGTTAATTGGCATAGAATCAACACCTATGACCTTGGCCTCTTTAGCACAATGTTCTATTGAACTACAATACGAAAAAAAAAAAAAACAAAGCAATTGAGATACCCAAGGCTTTATAAAAGAAGACATTGTAAGAGAGTGACACAAACACCCAAGATAAAAAAAGTGCTGAGGTACAGAACACTTAGAAGACATTAGGTGTTCCAAATATACAATGTTTGTATGGTTTTAATGTTTCAAACTTAACTTTCTTGAAACTACAAAACAGAATGGAAGGGCTTAAAACCACAACCTCATGACTCATACAAAACAGATCTTATTCTAAATATCACCCCTTGGGACTCTGACCAATTTGCCCCAGGACTGCTCTTAAATGGTGATGTACAGAAATGAAAAGGTATTTATTTTCTGAGTTAAAATGTCACTCAGATGATCTGTTTTTGCCACCAGTGCCATGGTTACCTCTTCAAAACCAAAATGATGATTATGTCATTTTACCACAGCTATATCCAATAAATATCAGATGGTCATTTCAGAGCTCTCATTCAGTGCCCTGGTTCAAGGCAAAGTTTAAAAGGAAAACAACTCTAAACCATCAAATATTGCTTCTAAGACTATAAAACAAAAGCAATATGAAATAGAGGTATCATAGCATGCCAGTACTAAATTAACTATAGAGCCTTTATGTTTTATTGCCCTGAGAAATGACTTGTTAAATAAAGACCTGTAAGGATGTGAATGACCCATATGTATACAAAATATTTACATAACAGAAATATACATTTAATTTGAAATATGGTTTTATGATTTCCTAGATGCTCCTAAATATATATGACACTTAACAAGGAATCATGTGAAATATTAGTAAATTTCAACCTTAAACATATATACCTTTTTATTTAATTGAAAAAATCTCATTGAACAAAATTTAACCATACGAAAGAAGTTCAAAATGTATACAAATAATACATGAGTCTTAGTTTAAGAATAATTAGGATTAACTTACAGATCAGACCTGTAAACAGGATAAATTTTCCAAGTCCCAGCCATTTCAATAATGTTGTTAATATCAAATTATAAAGTCAACAGCAATAAGCTTCTATCTTCCTTTCTCCTATGAGGAAATGTACTTTCCTTCTAAAACTCCTACTATTCTGTCCACTTCACTTTTCTTCTTCATGGACACAGAAATCATGCTGCCAATAAAGGTTTTCTAAGTAGCAAACACTTTTTGTTTTGTCAAAAATAAATAAATAAACAAAACCCAACAATCAAAAAGCACTATCACCTTGCCATAGAATTTTGCAACCCCAATTTCCTGCTCAATTTCTTTCAGTCCTCTCCAGCCTTATTTCCTTTTTCTTAGAGATGAAATACACAGAATAGTGAGGTCCCTCAACATACTTAACTGAAAGAAACATGCTAGCGGTTTGATGAAATTCTAGTAGGTATCTGATCCTCATACAATCAAAGATGTTTACATCCCAAATATTACTCCAAAGTAAACAAAACATATATGCCTATGGGAAAGATAAGGCTCTATGGCTTGTCCTTCCTAGAAAACACTTTCTAAAAACTTTACAAATTGTCTCCCCACCCCCACCTCTATTTGTCTTGGGAATGCAGAGGGCTAGAAACATTAGACTCTGACCTGAGTCTAAGCAAGCCATAAATACTTAAAGCTCCTGGAAAAGAAATATTCAACACTAATTAACTTTGGCACTCTTCATTAATCTTTATCTATATGGCTTTTTTTTTTTTGAAACAGGTCTTACTCTGTCACCCAGGCTGGGTGCAGTTGTGTGATCATGGCTGCCTGCAGCCTCAACCTCCCAGGCTCAAGTGATCTTCCCACCTTAGCCTCCCAGATAGATGGCACTACGGGCACATGACACCATGCCTACCTAATTTATTTTTTAATTTTTGTAGAGATGGGGTTTTGCTATGTTGCCCAGGCTGGTCTTGAACTCCTTGGCTTGAGCAATTCACCCACCTCGGACTCCTAACGTGCTGCGATTACAGGCATGAGTGACCATGTCCAATGGTGGATGACTCTTAATTCCCAACCTGGAATTCTGTCTTGCCTTCCATCCAGATCCACATATCCAGCATCTCCACTTGAGTGTGTCTTTAGAAGCTCCTATCCAATGAATCCCAAACTGAAGTTATCATCTTCATCCAAAGTGTCTTGCTTCCTGTGTTCCCAATTTCCATATCAAAAATGCTAAAGCAGAACTATGGGCACAACCTCCACTTCAGCTCTTCTTCACTCTGTTCACTCTCATCGTTCAGTTAGTCATCCAGTCTTGCAGAATCCAGTTCCTGAGCATCTCCCTTCTTTCTCACGGTCACCAACCTGCTTTCGGCATCATCACCATCTGTCCCAGAAGCCCGTGATGCTTGCTTTAACTCACATCCTGGACTCCTGCTTGCACAACTCCAATTCGATCCTTTATTGCCAGGAATCTTTACTATGGGCAAATGTGATCTTATTGTCCCGTACAAAACCCTTCAGTGGCACCTCCTATCTTCAGAGTAAATTCCCTGTTTGTCACTCAAATGGGATTTCTCCTCAACTCTCACTCCAGAGTCTCTTTGCTTTGTGCATTTTTTTTTTTTTTTTTGGCCTGGATTATAGTCTTCCACATTTCAATGATTTCTGACTCATCAAGATTGTTTACTTCTTTCACAGCCCACTTTTCATTGTGTATCTCTTAGATGCCCTCAAAGTCCACTATAACCCCCCTCATGGCATGGCTAAGGGGGGTAAGACATATACTCACACATGATACTGTAAATTCTGTTACTTCTTTGTCTTTTCCTGTATCTAAACCCAACTCCACAGCATTTCCCATAAAGCTGTAAGCTTTCAAGAAGGTAAAGACTCATCTGTCTCCTTCACCACTGCTTCTCCAATACAATCCCTAACATATGGAAGGTGTTCAACTAATATTACTGAATTAATAAAAAAATAAATGCAGAGGATGGAGAATCAACTACACTCAGCTCCAAATTCCAAGCCTCATCTTCAAGTGAAATCTCCTCTGCATGTCTTAAATTTAGGCCGTCATAACAACAGATCCTACTCTAAAGAATAGCTTCCAGAAAGTAAGGATATTTCCTATCTGAATTGCTTAATACAGACCAGAAGTCAAAAAATTCCTTCTTCATCCAACTCTCTATTCATTAACAATCCACAAACATGTTTTTAAACTGAAAAGATTTATTCTTATAAAATGTACAGCTTCTAGTTTTTATTCCGACAGGTAAAGTTTTCATTTGGAATTATCAAAAGAAAACTAGAAGGAAGCTTTGCCATCTTCGATGTAGTTCTATGGTTAGAATCAACTGTGCATCGAGGAGCCATGTCTAAGACCCCATCACTAAACTGTGTTTCTTTTTGTAGTTGTACCAGGAGGTATGATTAGCCCCTCCAGATCCTTATGTGTACAACATTTATTTACATTCATCTGTGAGTGCATACGGAGATATGGTATGTGGCTAGATTCAATTTTGCTTCCACAGCATAGTTGGGACTCTGATGAGACTAAAGAACATCTGTATGAACTGCTGGTCAAGACAGATAGATTTTATTTTGTTTTTGTAATAATTATATATTTCAATGAGTTCAGTACTACCAATAAATGTGAACAGCACTGAAACCACCTCTCTTAGTATAACATTAAAGTATAAAACTGCTGTCTTCTATGCTAATTCTCTTAATTGTATCATTAAAAATGTAGATGATAAATATCCTTATATAAGTTCTAGCAATAACCCTGATATTTTTACAATAATTACATAAACATGCGTTCTTGATGAAGATAACTTTTAATAATCTTATGTAAAATCATTAAAAATAGGATATATTATATTCTACCTTCCATATTTAACATGAGATATTTGGATTTTGACAAATAAAGTTAACTGGCTAATTTAAAACTGATTTCTCTTCAGAGTTTCTTTTTCATCTACATTAAGAATTAAAATATTGCCGGGCGCGGTGGCTCAAGCCTGTAATCCCAGCACTTTGGGAGGCCGAGGCGGGTGGATCACGAGGTCAAGAGATCGAGACCATCCTGGTCAACATGGTGAAACCCCGTCTC
>NW_016107821.1:705684-713973 GCF_001604975.1 Cebus imitator | reverse complement strand
GGCCCAAAGATAAGGAGGGAGGGAGGCTTTGCCCTCCACATCTGTGTCAGTTTCCACGAGTCATTAAAAAATGATCGTTTTTTCCATCTCTTTAAAACAGAATTCTGTGTTCTCAAATATTCCAGAAGTGTGTCTAAGGGGCTATGATTTACAATTATTCTGTCTCATGCTGATTAGCATAAACGGCCATGATAGAAAATTGTATGTAAATGCTAGAAGAGTCAATAAAATATATTGATCCATAGCAGCAACTAAAGGAGGAAAAATTGCTTACAGTCTATGCTTCAAGCTTCCTATCTAATTTGGTAGAGGATCTTATAACCTGAAAATAATTCCCTGTTTCCAAAGCATTCTGCTGATGGTCGCATGAATTACATTTGACAAGCAGGTAGACAAATCAATCTCTGCACTTTGCTCTACTCTCCAGTCTATCAGGCGGTAAGTTTGTACCCAGATTAACACAGAGGCATTTATACAGCAACTATAAACCCAAAAAGAATGTTCCTCTCCATTAGAAACTACTGTGAGATGCTGATAGTAGGCAAGTGGCATGGCATTTAAAAGCATTTGAGGCTTTGCCACTTAAAATATTTTTTCCCCTCCAAAATGTAGCATTGAAGGTGGTAAGTATGCAGGTAATGAGAAAAAATGTCTTCACTCCTCTGAAAAGGTTAGGATAAATTTTGCTTGCCACTTCTCCTATTCATTACATACTTAGACCTTGATCATTAAAACACTTATAAACTCTAGGAAAGAAAACTGCTTTAAGACTAACAGATGAGAAGTGCTTTATCATTATTATTCCTTAGCTTTTTTGTATGTCAAAGATTTTACTTTCCAGCTGAGCAATACCAATTCAAGCCTGACAAGTAGGTAGGTGCAGTACACAATCTTTATACATTCATGACCACGCTTAATTAGGGAAAAGCATGTAGTTATGACAAAGGAATGCTGAGATGCTGAGAGATACAGTCTCCTTTAAAGTACTACACGAAGTTCAGGGGACTTAGTCATATTTCCACAAGTCCTGGCCTTGGGGCCCTCCAAAAGCACAGGATCTGGGTGATAATTACTCTACTCTTTTCATATAGTTCTTCTTTGTTTTAATATGCTGCTGGGCTTTCCTAGCCACATGCTAGGTAAATGTAACTGATGAAAGCCAGTACTTTTCTGACTGGAGTGCTGACCAGGTAAATCAAAGGTTACTTTTTTGGCATAACATCCCCTCAGTTATGCCAGGCCCTGATAATCAAGTTTCATGACAAACTCCAGAGTCCACCTGGGTCAGCCTTTCAATCCACTACTAGTGTTTAAGCCACTGGAAACACCAGAGAACTTCTAACCTAGAGTCTGTGGACTTCTGAGATGTCTATGAATAGAGCCCATAGGTTCATGAACTTGAGTTATTTAAAAAAATTATTTTCACTAACCAGGAACTGAAATGTAACATCTCCTTTGTTTATATATCTATTGTCATAGTATTAGCCATATATTTTCCATATCACATTAACAGTTGTTGCAGATATATTAAAAAATCATTGGTATTCATTCTCACTTCAAATGGTAGTATCTAACTCTATATGGTAGATACTAGACATGCCTCTAGATCTTGACATCTGATATGCTAATAAAGAAACACATATATCACAAACATTTTAATGTGTTGATGACTGTCATTATAATTGGTTTCCTTTATAATATTACGTATTTTATGTTATACATTTAAAAATATTATTATGAAATGACATCCATAGGCTTTACTATACTGCCAAGGGAATCCTTAATTTTTTAAAAAAAAGGTAAGCAATAGAGAATCCATAGTGTCTTGCCAATGTCACACAGCTAGTTAGTGGCAGAAATGTGAACTAGAAATAAGATCTCTTTTTTAATTCTCATTTTTAATTGACAACAATCATACATATTCATGGGGTACACAGTTATATAAAACATCATCTCTGGAATCACACTTCAGAGCTCATCTCTTTACACTGTTTCATTCTAGTAGACCTTAGCTAAAAATTTAAAAAAAAAATGGTATCGCCAAAAGAAAGAACATAAAATGGAAGCATGTTCTAGGCACTGAATGAGGAATGGGGCTCTCACATGCACCATCTCATTCCTCCTTACAGTCTTTCATCATCAGCAGCATGTGTGGACCTAGAAGTTTCTTCATCCAAAGCATTCAAAAGGAAGTTTAGATAAGTGTTAAAACTCAAACATCTAAGAAACAGAAATCAGTTCCCCTATTTACCACCAAAGAGGATTATCTTCAATGACTGCAAATAGTACTTCAACATTATTTAGGATGAAGACAACATACTCTTTTCTAGAAAATACATTCTAAAGTCTTTTGAATGTATTTATACATTTAAAGTATATATACATATATATGTGTGTGTGTGTGCCTGTGTGTGTATGTGTGTGTGCGCGTGTGTGTGTATACATATATATATATCCCCCACATTTTGGGCACAACAGTGCACCCTCCATATATATGCTTGTACAATTGTGTGTGTGTGTATATGTATGTGTGTGTGTATACAAACGCACACACACAATGGAATACTGTTCAGCCTGAAACAAAGAAGGAAATTACAACACATTCTACAACGTGGGTGAATCTTGAGGACATTGTGCTAAGTGAAATAAGCAAGCCACAAAAAGACAAATACTACATAAGTCCACTTAAATGAGGTACCCAGAATAGTCAAATTCATAGAGACAGAAAATTAGAATGAGGGTGGCCAGGGGCTGGGGGAGGGCGCATGGGGAGTTGCTCTTTAATTAGTACAGCCTGTTTTTCAGGATGAAAGGAGTTCTGGAAATTGGTTGCACAGCACTATCAATGTACTTAACACTACTAAAGTGTACACTTAAAAATGGTCAAGATGGTAAACTGCATGTGTACACAATTAAACATTTTTTTCTATCCTAAAAAAGTCATAAACAGAATGGAGAAGATATGGAGCAATAATTGGACAAAAATTTTTAAAAAACTGAGTGCAGAATATGAATAAGGAGGTATATTTATCCTACACTTGCTAAACAGTATTTCAAACACTCAAAATATCACGTCATAATTATCCCACCATCCTGCCCTCCACCCATAAGTTTGCAAATAACTCAGAATAAAAATACTCATCTCAAAAGTGTTAAAACAAAGCCACTGGGTTAGGAGGATCTCTTCTTAATCCTCCAGCATGTTCACTCCAATACACATAAGAAAGATTTGGCTCTGTCTAAATAACAGGATCCAGGGTCCACAGAAAGACTTGCTCACTTTGATTATCCATGAGCATTACCCTAGATGCATCTTTAAGGTCTTGAAGCAACGGGCTCTGGAAACACTGACATCATTGCTCATAGAGTCCTTTTCAGCTGCTATGGCTTGGCATGACCAAAGTATGATCATGTCCTACCATGTAATTATTGGCTTCTCAAAGATTCTCCTAAAATGTCTAAGTAGGTCAAGACCTACAGACTCTAGTTTGCTAGAAAAGATGAGGGGTATTATCCGAAAACTAGACCTAGGACATCAGAAGTTTTTCTTATTCCTTTATCTCACTATTTCTCCAGAGACCGAAGTCATGTTTTAATGAGGGTTGAAGCTAAGTTGGAAAATAATAGATATACAATGGAATATGTAACTTAGAGTAATCATAAATCATAATTATTTAGAATATCTGTTGAACCTTCCTATTCATTAGAATCATCAATGGCCACAGCATATTTCTAATAGAACATTGTTCTTGCTCTATTTAGCTTAGACCCCACAACTTTACATGCCATCTTATAAGCTATCACTTGGGTGATTCTATGTGTTCATCAATTACATACTTGCACCAAAATGTAGACATGGCTATTCATCATTGGTAATTTATGGGCCTGCCACATTCTAGGAGTATGGGAGGAGAAATAAATAACAAACTAAAAAAAAAGCTATTGTTGCTCAAGGTCACAGCATGGAGGCTCAATCTTATTTCACACACACAAATCAGATCAACTGAAGATGGAAATGCATTATACATTACGCAAACAGTTTCAAACTTTGATAAAAGTAGACCGTGGAATGTGTATTAACAGCAATTTGCATGAAACAGTAATGTTTCATGTTTGAACATTAAATGTGTTAAAGGGGAAAAGTAAACAAAAATATTCAAATTCTTCCTTGAAATATTGATGACAATCCAGTAAAAGTTCATAGTAGTAATGAAACTCCATAAGTTCTCTGCCCCTATAACTGTATCTTTTATCTAGTACCTTGCCCCTGCTGCCTGCCTCCCTGTTTCCCAAGTTCCACATGAGGGAATTTTATTCTTTAGAAGCACTTTGTCCTAAAGTATATGCAATGTTCATTCCAAACTTGAATTTGGCAATGATGTACTCTACTGTCATTTTTTTTTTTTGGTAGAGAAAATATGGAACACCAGACATGCTAGCTAGCAATAATGTACCATGCAATATGAGAGTCACAAACTTGGAAGGCACCTCAAGTAGACACAAAGCTACTTGGCATTATGTATTAAGATTCATAAACATGTTCACGTCACTTTGGCATAGAAATCTCTATTCTGGGAAATTATCCTAAGGAAATAGTCCAAAAGACAGAAAAAGCTATATGCATGAATATGCTCACTGTGTGGTGCTTTCATTCAATAAACCTTTATTAAGTGTCTATTATGTGCCAGGCACTATCCTGGCATAAAGTCTGTGCCTCAAGACATAGTCAGCTTGGAATTCAGATAAGTATATACAGAATTACAACATGTTGAAATGAATGCTAACTGAGTACTATGTGAAAGCAAAAGAAACATTAAAATATGCTGGAAGTAGGGGACAGAGAGAATCAAGGAGGACTTTACAAAATTTTGGGTAATGCTCTTATAATTTCTTCAATATTTTTTAAGACACAAGGAAATGTTAAAATACTGAACAAATAAATTATTTTAGTATCCTAAAAATGATTCCTTAATACATTTTTTTAAATAAAAAATATCAAGCAAACATAACTGCCTTTAGCAGCTCTCCGAAGTTCTCTTCTTTCTCTACACAGTGTGTGGGAGTTGGAGTGCGGTCATCAATCAGTGAGTTCTCACCTGGCACATTCTATCAGTCTATTCTCAGTCTGAGTCTCCTACTAGTCACTAGGGTGTCCCTAATCAAAACTGCTAAGAAACTGTGAATTCACTTTGCTTAGAAAACAAAGCAAAATAAACACACCAAAGAAACCTTACTGCTCCTTGAGAACTTATTTGTTCAAATGCTTCAGTCACTTCAGAAGCTCCTGGTTAATGATTTCAGAAGGTCCCTTGCTAAATATGGTATTTGTAATTTGTAATAACTTTTTTTAAGTGTATTTTCAAATGAGAAAATTCCAGTTCTAGGGGTTGTGTTTGGAAGCTTTTGAAGAAGTATAAATTGGATTCACCTTGTGATATATGGTGAGAAATAATCTAAGCTAAATTGGGATATGTCGCAATCTATACAGCATGTCTGTATTTACACTTGGTTAAGAGAAAATTCTATTCCTGTAACATGCACAACATTCAATTCAAGTCAGGACATGACACGTATCAGGGGGTGGGAACCATGAAGATATCTCTTTCAACATGTTCTATCCTGTACCATGGCTCAAGGCCTTGGCTATACTCCAGAAGTTGGGTGGGGCTTTAGAAGGGTTACCAGAGAAGGCCATGCCTGAACTAATTTTCTTCAAAGGTTGCCTAAAGGGAAGGCTGAACTTGAAACAACCAATGGAAAAGGGTAAAATTATAATTTATTGAATCTCTATATTTGCTAGGGACTATCCTAGGTAAGAGGCTGGCAAAGCTTTTCTATCAAGAGCCAGATAATTGCAGGCCAGGGTTTGTGGCAACTATTGGACTATGCCATTGTAGCACAAAGAGCCACAGACCATCCCCATGGGAATTGGTGTGGCTGTATTCTAATAAAGGTCAGTCCACAAAACCCGGCAGTGGCCAGATTGGGTCTGCAGGCTGTAGTCTGTCTACACCTGCTCTATGAGCTTCATAATCTGTTTTACTTATAGTACAAAAAAGGCTTGCTGATTATTTCCCATGCTTAATGATGAGGAAACAAAGTATCAGAGGTAAGATGACCTACTAAGGTCAGATGTCTAACTCTGGATTCCAACCATCTGTCCAAATCCAAAGTCTAAATCCTTTCTACTATATGAAAAGGGCCTCTTAGCATGAATACAGAGGAAGAGGTATCAACCTGAATAAAAGAAAAATGCCAAGTCTAAATCCTTCCTTCTTGTTTAGCAGTAACTGATTTAAGCCCATCTATCCCAAAACATGGAGGACATCGAACATGCTGGAACAGTCCTTCCAAGAGAAGCTTCTGGAATAGTCAGTGCTAAATTCCTTCATACCAGAGGGGAGAGAAGTCAAATTCTGTATGATAAGGTGGCAGATTGTGGGTAGGCTATAATGTGGTCATGTTCCTAGAATTCCAACATTCTCTGAGAGAATTTTGTAAAACAACCTCATTTACATTTATATATTCAGTAATTCATTCATTACATGACCAGGTAGTACACTATCCGTAAGTGCTTTAAAAGAGGATGTGGCAATTTGTCCTTCAGAAACTTTCAACAGAACTGGGAGGCAAGGCATAGACACTAAACAGTTAATCACCTGCTGATCTGAATTGCCACTGGAGGGCAAAAAGACACTGTAAAGGTGACATGTATAGTTCAGTGCCTGAAACTCAAGGGAGAATAGGCAATAAATATGAGCACACTTCTAGTTGAATCTTAACTAGGTTTTCACTCCACTTTTTCCCCTCGAGGGATTAAAGATTCTATTTTCACCATGGTTGTCCTACTTTGGAATCTGAAGACAAGGTTCCCGGACCATCTCTGTTGTTTACCAGCTTGAAATTTTAATCTAAACATTAATTTCCTCATCTTTCAATGAGGGGGTTCAACTAGATGTTTCTCAAACTCTATTCCAGATTATACTTTCATGAATCAGATTTTCAACATATGACTCTATATACCCAACTTTCAAAAAATGTAATTCACTGGATAGAACTTAGATGTCCATATTTTTAGTCCATGACAGGGTTCTTCACATCTTTATAGTTAAAAAGAAGTTACAATTATTAAAATTACTTCCATAAAAAAGCAGAAAGTATCACTTACAAAGTTACACAACTTATGTCTGAAAATTAAATAATGATTTTCCCCAAAGGATGGGGGGAAGGAAGATGAGGAGCAGATGGATTCATTGGTCTATCATGGAGAAAAAACACATCTACACCTTGCAAAAATATATTAATTGGCCTGCCACCTGGCAAGCCTGCTCACTACATAAGGGATAAAGTTTAGATCTCGAGGTTTAACCTGTGGGGAGATGGTAATCGGAGTCTTTCTGAGCTAGCATTAGTATTTTTAAAGGGAGCATTTTAAGAGAGATCCGAATACAGTTGGAGAAAAACAGGATCTAAAACGTAAGCCCACTCAGGATGCTTTCACTAGTGTCAATGGGCCCATCTCCACTACATACCAGGAAGCCAGCTGTGCACACACCCACAATGGGTGCAGCTACACATCAACACAGCATCCTTCAGAGGCCTTTCCAATGTGCCCCAGGACTTACCATCCACCCATCCCGGTCTTCTTGTGTATTATAGGTATTTTTAAAATTTTCTAGAAATCTTACCATTGCAAAGTTCGGCATTTAAAGGAATCTCATTGAGGGAAAAAAGCAGATCATAAACCATGAGGTAAAATAAAATACTTTGTGGTATGCATGCACACGTGTGTACAAATGCAGACAGGAAAATATTACTCCGCCAAGTTTTTAATAGTGGTTATGTCTGAGTACTAAAATATGGAGTGATTTTTTAAAAAACCATTTTCCCCATTCTTTGTCTTGAGCATGTATTAATTTAAAATTTAAAAGTTACATAAGTTTTATTAAAGTTAAAATATAATAAAAATACTGGAAGGGCTTGATATTTTACAAAGCAAATAAAGTACCAATAATTTATCTTTTGTCAAATACATATTTTGTTCCATCTTCACTTGCATAGAAAAACTCTAAGACTCCTTCTGGACCTCCATGTTTATTTTCCAACAATCATAATCTAGATCTTAAATTACATGTCTTCCAAGTCCTCCACACTGTCACAGCCCTGTTTCTTCCCCTATAACACCCTCAAATTATTTTTAACAATTTCCTGCTAGTCAAATCTTTCGATCTGGTTTAAGTTTTTCATCTACGTTGTATCAGAGGGACTTTTTTTT
The DNA here is from genome assembly GCF_001604975.1 of Cebus imitator. Classification (NCBI taxonomy): domain Eukaryota; kingdom Metazoa; phylum Chordata; class Mammalia; order Primates; family Cebidae; genus Cebus; species Cebus imitator. The sequence goes on along the minus strand of NW_016107821.1, from coordinate 705,698 downwards.
TTTTTTTTTTTTTT
>NW_016107821.1:678892-704619 GCF_001604975.1 Cebus imitator | reverse complement strand
ACTCTATATCTTTATTTGTATGTTAGCTATGTAGTAACTTTATTTGTTAAAACTTACTGAATTATACAACTGAAAAAGGATGATTTTACTGTGTGTAAACTATGTCAATAAACCTGTCTCGGCTTGGCGCGGTGGCTCACGCCTATAATCCCAGCACTTTGGGAGGCCAAGACGGGTGGATCATGAGGTCAAGAGATCGAGATCATCCTGGTCAACATGGTGAAACCCTGTCTCTACTAAAAATACAAAAATTAGCTGGGCATGGTGGCATGCGCCTGTAGCCCCAGCTACTCGGGAAGCTGAGGCAGGAGAATTGCTTGAACCCAGGAGACGGAGGTTGCGGTGAGCTGAGATTGCGCCATTGCACTCCAGCCTGGGTAACAAAAGCGAAACTCTGTCTCAAAAAATAAATAAATAAATAAATAAATAAACCTGTCTCAACAAAACAAAACTAACACCTAGTTGCCTGGACTAAATACAAGTAGTAAACCCTGTGTCAGTACAAATCTGAGTCAGTCTTGGGCCTAGGCTAGTGGTTATAAAATACACTTTTTTTAGCCTTTGAAAAAGTCCCTAAAAGGAAGACTTCTTTTATTCCATCCTTAGATAGCTATTACTCAAAAACAGCTCACATATTGTATCACCAAAAGCTAAGAGATGGCCAGTAAAACTTTTTGTATGTGTGGTTTAGAGCACTCTGGACACAATATTTGTGTCCTTTGTGTGTTGAAGATTGTTTATAGTCTATTCCTATGCAATTGTTTTATGCATTACAAAGCAGTTAATTTTCTGTTCTCTAAACACAGTAATTTTCTCAAAGGAAAAGATATATTTGAGTGCCATCGGGTCATCTCCTCCTTAAAAACAGCAACAGTATCTTCAAGAAGAATTATTATATTTTTTAAAAATGAAGAAACCTATAAGTAATTCATCTCTAAAATCTCCCAACAGATATTTTCTGGCATACCCACTGCATTGCCATAGAAGCAGAAAGAAATTTTGTCCTTTCTAAGGGATGAACTATATGCATTATTACAAGATTGGCATGGATTTCGAAATGTGTGTGTATCGTATACATTTATGTGAATGTGTAGGATTTTATAATACACAGAGGGAAAGTTCAGAAAAAAGAAGCCTCAGTGCATGCGGTGTTACTCATTCAAAGGCCTGGAAGACAGCAGCTGTGCAGAGCTACACTGTAAGTAAAGCTTCAATTTAAAAGCGCAAACCCATTTAAACACCATCATAAACTGTGATACTTTAAGATGAGGAAATTGCAGCAGAACACATTTACAATTTCCATTAATAGGAAAGAGAATCAGCAGGTGGCAATCTTAAAACAAAGTAAAACCTACTTCTATTTTTCACTTTCTTCCCCTCAGACAGCAGGCAGAATTTTCTATACCAAAGATCAAAATTACCAGAGCTCTACATTCCACAAATACCTTTTGAATTGCCAAGATGCTACTGTCCTATCAAATTAAGAAGGTACTAAAATCTTGCTTTACAAATATTGTTTTCAATAATTAGGATGCTGTTGGAGCTATATTTCTTTTGGCCATAAGATTCAGTAAAGTTTTTATCCAAATTCAGCACTTACTACTGGTGAGATGTGGGGGTATAAATAATTCCTCTAATCCTCAAATTTTTCATCTGTATAATAAATATAATAACATATCCTTCACGGAGTTGTTGTGAGGATTAAACGAGGCAATATATATATAAAACTGTCTGCACAGATATTCTCCTCCTCCTCGGCTGATGTTGGTAGATCTACCAGTTATTGCCTGTTACTTTAATTCTTGTCTGTGTTACTGTCTTAAAGCACACTACATTGAGCTACTTGAAGTAAAGTGTCATGCTGTACATATCTTTGTTTCCCAGGTGATAATCATAGCCCCTGCTCACATAAAAGGTACTCAATAAACATTTGGCATACAAATGAAAAAATGAGGTGATGTGATAAATCCTCAGACCCTATTCACAGAAGCCAAACTTAGCCAAACTAGGTTATCAGGTTATCAGGTTTCAGAGAGTGATTCAGGCTCATCCACAAGCTTCCAAAGCAGTAAAAGGGTCACAACAGAGAGATGCATGACTCATAAATAACCCCTCCAAGTATTTATAAATGTAATTAACTTCCCATGTTTCAGAGGTTGATCCTTCAGCTCTCGGTTTCTCTGTCTTTTGGCCAAATTTATAATCACTGGACTCCTCTTTAGTGCTTCCAGACAGCCAACAAAAGGAATTGAAAGAGGAGGTACATAGCCTTCAGGACTTGGAACTACTCCCTCCCAATCCAATCCCTGAGATAATTTTAACAAATTCATTCTAGGACTAGAAGGCAAAAACAAAACAGAGCCAAGCACAAACACAATTACTTTAGTCTAATAGGCCTTAACATATACTTTAAGATAAATACACACCTGAGACTTCCCAACAAAATCCATAAATGTTGGGCCATGAATCCCCTCCAAACATGTTAGTTTCTCTATTAAAAAGCTTTGAAATCAAACCTGTTAAGTGGCTGAAGGAACAGCTACAAGCCACTGCCTGCTGGACACATCTATAAGAATAGAAGGTTTGAAAAGCAGGGATTGTTTCTTCAGCTCCAGGCTGGGCATGCCACTTGCATGGGAACTGAAGAACTGGCTCAAAACGAGGACTATAATCTTTCTGGAACAATAGGTCATGACGAGTTTCCTTAATGCCAAAATAAGTGTTTAGATGTAACTTCTGCTAACTGAAAAAAAGTATAAAGGGCATATATATTTATTCTGGCTTGAATACAACATTTCTGAATATGTTTATCAGTGCCAAGAGTCAGAACCCTTTTCATTCGTGGATTTTCAATCTAGGACCCATTCCACGGAATGTTTCTATATCCTAGAAATGGTATCAAAAAGGTGTATCATATTAATATCTAACCAGTTCAATATCTGTACCTTTTGACCCCCAAAACACCCTAGGTCTGACGTGAGAAGTTAAACTAATTGTAAGGTTAAATTTCAAAAGGTAAGAAAAACCACAATTGCTCTTGATTAAAGAGCTTCCTTTACAGGAAGCCATCAAGTAATACATAATCAATCACAATGTTACAGAAAAATGAAGTCTACCTGCTAAAATGGCATTTTGCCCATGGCTATGCGGGTAAAATAGCATTAAAAGCACTAAGATCCAACAACTGGACTGAAGAGAGCAGGTCTCTGATCTTAAGCCTGGATTCCAACGTTGAGAAAACCACTATTGATTTTGCAGCTTAAAAGTCCTTGATTTCAGAGGCTAACTGGCCTGAACTACACAGGAGAGAAGGCATCTACTGAGAAAGAATGCTACATATAAATTTTAGAGGCCACACAGTAAAAATATAGCAACTTTTATTCCATGGTTCAAATATGTAACACCAGACATCAAATCCAAAAACATATAGGAAATTATGATTCATAAGCTTAGAGTCTTATTTTACAGAATCCGTAACAAAAACTACTACCTAAACCACCCAAACTATCTCACATCTGTTTAGCTCCACTGGTCACTAAGGCCATTTGAGATCAAAGATGAGAAATCCTTCTGTTTGGGGACCTACTATGGAAATGCAAACTTAGAATCATCCATTCAACTTGCCAACGCAGCTGATGTGCCTATCAGTTGTTTTGCTGCATGCCTGCCCTTTGCAATGGCTGAGCAAGCCTAGGTTAATTTTACAATAAACCAGCTTTGGGGTTAGCAAATTACTTGTATTTATCTGGATGGGTACTAGGATGGGGAATAGCAAGCATATAAAATCAGTCTTTACATGGGAAAAAAAAAAAATCTGACATAGCTTCAGTGCCTCCAGAGCTCAGTTCCTGATCTAGGTAATCTATTTGGAAAAGTCTTTGATTTTGGTATCAAAAGTCTTGAGATTAGCCAAGTGAAAGTAATATTTTTACAGGAATTATATCTCAAGTTCCAAGATCAACAATCCACTCAAATCAGACATAAGAAATAACATTACATAATAGCCACTTAATGGCTATTGTTTTACAGTAACAAAGGCTTCATTTACCATATTTCCTCGAGTGTTTTATTCAGCTGGGAATTTTTCCCATGCCAAACATAATTTTTTTCTCTCAACCCCTGCATACATCTATAAAAGTAAAATATTTATTTATTATAATTCCTAATTTGAACATATCCATCATACTGTATTTTAGAATACATTAATGTGAAAGATGCATAAGTGATTTTTTATGTAAGCTATGGGTTCAGTGATTTTCTACAGATTTCATAGCTGAGAAATTTGTCAATCACTAGATAATATTCCAATAATGACTCTTAAGGAAGAAACACAGTAAAGTCTGAGACATAAACATATACTGTAACATTTAAAATTAGATAAAATAATGCATACTAAAGACAGCTTCAACAAATACTTAGGTGGCAAAATGGGCCTGGTAAATCCATCAGCTTTCTTCCCCTTCTAATTCTATGACCCTAGGAGACCTCAGCAAATTTCACCAATCTTCAGTTTCTCATTCCCTCCGCCCATGTGATTCACTCAGAACCTAACATATTGCCTCCAAAAGATACTGCCCCTTGAACTTCCGTGTCAGGTTAGAAACTTTCCAGGGGCACAGGGGGCTGGTACTTACTTTGAACAGCTACAAGCTTATTCAAGAACTTCAGAATACAATTGGTGGTTGGCTTACCAGATGTCAGGATCTGCATTTTCTTTGTACTAGTGCCTGCAATTTCAGTTTGCTAAGAGCCCCCAAACTCTGACAAAATCATAGTCACTGATAAATGTAGGACCACAAAGCAGAATGTAAAAATTCCCAGGATTCTATAATAAAGTAAGCAATGGGGTGCTTGAGATAAGAGATATACATTAATGACTACCTATTCTTCTTGCCAATCTATTTTACCTTCGAGTACTGATCAAAGCCTAAATTCTCTGCTATGGCTTTTTTCTTTAAAACAAACAACATGACATGTCAGTTGTGAGATTAGTATAATTACCTTCTCAAACAGGCATGTCCAATAGACATTAATGTAGCTAAAATTCCCACAGGTCTTTTATTCTATTAATAAGGTTTAAGGTCAACATTTTCAGAATTTATAACCATGTTCCTAGTAGAATTTTTTCCTTTCTTTTCTTCTATCTGCCTGGAAATTAGGAGAGTACCAGAATTACAAATTTTAACAAAAGTATAAACTTTTATTTAGAAATCTGGCACACAAAATGTGCCACGTATCACAAAAACCAAGTTCCTACTGACAGGGATTGACTCAACTTTAGTAGACGATCTTATGCAGATTTTGTGTCTACTTTCATCCAGGTAGCCCCAGGACCATTCTAACATCTCGGCTCTACTATTTAACTTTCAAAAGGATTACTCAGTTACCATGATGTCACTCCCAAATGACTAGTTACAGGTAGTGAAGACAACTCAGATTAACATAGCTTTGTGCATGCTTACTCACACTAGAGATGGGTGTGTATGGAGGGTGAGGCTGGGGCCCAGGGCCTCCAGTTTCCATCTCTGTGAGAGACCAGCTATTTCCATTTCAACCAACAGAAGGAGGACTTTCCCAAATTATTCAGATTGAGTCCTACTTCAAGCTGCCTCTTCTATGGGCCATCTCCACACAGGAACTCAAATTATTCCTTGACCCCCACATCTGTCAATCTTTAACCCAGAAGGCAAATGGTCTCTATCTTGTAGCTTATGATTCCTGTTTAAAGGTATCGAGAGCTTCTGAGAACAGGATAGATGCGTAAAGAGAAGCAAGAAAAACCATTAAAGAATATAATGTTCTACCCGTCACTGTGCATTTATCAATATAATACTCCCACCACTGCCTTGAGAGTGAAGACACACACACACACACACACACACACACACACACACAATGAATAGTCCATGCCTCACCATGCAGCATATGCTCCATAATTCTCATGTTTTATTTTTAATGAATTCCTTTTGAAATCTACTTTCTGCACTCACACATTTCTCTCTCCCCTTCTCTCTCTCACTCCTTTCCTCACTTCTCCTCCCTCCCTCTTGTCTCACAAAAACCCCTACATATTCCAGGGGCAAAACAGTCTGTGATCTCCTATTGTAAGTTTCACACTAGAAGCTAAAAGCAACATTTTTGATCTGTGCATATTTCTGCTCCCATCCTTTGTATCTGGTAAGACTTAGGTGCCCAGAATCTGAAGAATGCTGCCATGGTGGGACAGCCAGGCTCTCAACAGAAGCCACTCAGCTGCTGGCAGCTCTGGGCTTGGAGCTCAGTTTTCTCCTCTGCTCTAGGGGTATCCCTGACCAGCCTGGAGGAGGGGGGTCAGGAGCAAGGGCAGCCCAGGTTGCTGGATGGTGTCATGGAATATTAGCAACATGAGAGCTAACTAGAAATGAGAGAAGGACTGAAGGGGCGAGCCCTGCACAATTTGTAAGCCTGTCCTGCCTGCAGAAGACACAGTCAGGAGCACAAACAAAGTACAAGGATGAAAGGAAGCAGCTATGAAACAGGCCTGGGCAAATCAAGGAGTGGGAGGAAATGGGCGCAGGGACTCAGGGAGGGGCAGAGCCTGCAGGTCAGGCGTGGAGAGGAGGTGAGGAGCTACAAGTGGGGCCAGGCTTCAGTCTCCTCCTATGACTAGGCTGCAGGGGAGGGGCTGGAATACCAGGGGCTCAGGAGAGCAAGAGGTGGTGTGTGGGAGCCAGAGACACTCAGTCAGGGCTTTACAGCAAGGAAAACTCCAACCATCACAAACATGCCAGAAAGGAACAGTCATAAGGCTACGGAAGAAATTTGAGCTTCCAGAGGGAGGTGAAAAAGAAACTGTCATTGCCAATTTGGGCAATGAAGCAGACAAGAAAGTGAGCAACAATGAGTAAGGGGATATGATTCAGAAAAGAGGGCTGACGGGCCAGCCATGAATGTGCAGAGGCCAGGCCATTATAGCTGTGTTGCTGCCATATTTAGCTGCCCACAGAGAGTGGTCATCACCCATGTTCTCCAAGTCCTTGCTTCACTCTTTTCTGGGTTGTGACACCCTCACCCTGGGGCACCTGTTCCTGCGAAGTCATCCATGAGTTCTCAGTTGCCCAATACAACACACACCTTCACTTCAACTCTCTGTGGAGTGCTGGGGGGTGTTGACTATTTTCCTCCTGGGATTTCCCGGAGAGCACCCTCCTGGCCCCCTCCCTTCTTAGGGGACTTTTCTCTACTAAGTCTCTTTCCCGTACCTCATACCTCGCTGCATTTCTGCCTACTCCTTAAGTGGGGTATCTCTAATTCTCCCATGTATTAATCTGATGTATTTCTCAGATGGTCTTAATAGTGAGTCCCATGTTTATTATTTTGGCACAGCCTGTCTGAGTGCCCTGGATTTGTGTACTGAGTGGCCTGCCAAGAAGGCTCTTTCTTTCTGGTCTCAGTGCCGTTGATGTTCCCAGATGCCTGTCCCCAAACTCTTCCCACAATTGTTCTTTCTCATCCTTTGGGGCTCCCTTAAATATTAGCATCTCAAAAGACCTTCCCTGACCACATTACCAGAAGTAACTACCATCACCACTCCACATGGTTATGTTCTCAGCTCAGCTCTTGCTTATAGCCATTGGAACACTGACCACAATTTGGCAACTGACTTAGTTAGACACTTGTTTATTTGTGAGGCCCAAGCACTATATTTTGAATATCACTGTGTCCCTTGACACAGTGGGGATCCCAGCATGGGACACAGGGTCAGGATATTGGCTGAATGAAGGAATAAATATCCCATGGTATTCAGTACACAATAGCTCCTCAACAAATGTGAATTCAACTGAGCTTTAGGGGATAAAAGGGATAATATAAGTTCTTGTGTCTTCCCCTGCCTCACTTTCATAAGTACAGGTGGTTCCTCCCTCTCCCTTGTTCCCAGAGTCAAAAATCCCAGGGCCATCATGGAATCTTTCTTCTTCCCTCATAGCCAAAGGCCCATTGCCTTCTATTAATGTCATATCCTTCATATCTCTCAAAGGCACAATATCACTTCATTCTTTAGTCCTGCAAAATATTTTAAATAGACTACCCTAAGAACTTACTAATTGGCTTCCAGGTCTCATCCCCACTCCCAGACCTAAACCCCAGTGTGGCTAGACACGTCTCCCCTGCACAGTATCAAAACCAAACTCCTTCAAATGTCAAGTGTCTCAGCACTCCTCCCCAGCTTCACCACCCACTATTCATCTTCATGTTGTAATGACAGCAATAATATTAACAGCTAAGACTTATTGAGTTTTTACATGCTAGTCATTGCATTAAGCATTTTACACATATGAATGCATTTTAATCTTATAAATCCTGTAAACAATCCTATAAGATGAATACTTATCCCTATTATATAGATGGAGCGAAGTCCAAAGAAGTTAACATAACCAATTTGATAGGGTCAAGATGTTGACCCAGGTGAACGGGCTTCAGAACGACTCTCTTAACCATTGTGCAGTACTGCCCCTTCCAACTCCCTGCTTCTGCAATACTAAGCTATGTATAGTTCCTAGGACTCTATTGCCAAGGCCACCAGGCCTTTGTACACACCATTTCTCCTGTCCCTTGGAAAGACCCTGTTCTTCACTTTCATAAACACCAAAATATCTTTCAAAACCTTTTCTATGTGGAGCCTGTTCTGGATCCCTGAGACCAAATTCTCTCTTACCCACTGACCGCTCCCAAGGCTTATATGTACCTTGTAAATACTTCTTGATTGCCCTGGTTTGCAATGATTCATTTACTTGTCTTCATTGAAAGCATACCTACGGCTTTCAGCATTAGGTCACAGTGCATAATAGGTGCTTAATAAATGTGGAGTTAATTGGGATTTGGGTAAAAGGGGTGGTACAAGTTTACTAACACCTGGAATACCAAGGCAAGAAGGAAGAAGATTCTCTATACCTCTAATAGTCATGACATACATTCGTGAGCAAAACAAAGGAAAAACTCATCAAATACTAGAGATGTTTCTGAAGGGAAGATGCCGAATACATAAAAAATTCAATACATCCTGACAACTACAGGATTTAGTTTAAGATCCCTGAAGGTACCTGCTGCTCATAACAATGGCTGAGTAATGCGAATTCTGCAAAAAAAACAACTACCAAAATAAAAACTCCAAAAACTTCTTTTTTGGTTCTTAGAAAAATACATTTGGAAACTTGCTCAAAGTGATGAAGTGAGTCACAAACTACCCATCAACATGGATAATGGTTTTATTGATTTAGGCGTCATCAAGGTTGAGAGATTATTTCTTAAGCAAAATGAAAACACAACAGATTTCTGAACACTGAGGTTAAAACACAAGCATCTTCTGGATTCTCAAGACTGTACTTCAGCAAAACTAAAGGTCCAACTCAAAACCTAGCAGCAACATTTAGAAATCAATTGTAGTTCTTTCCTTAAGGTGTGACAGAGAGCAGATATAATTAAAAGAGAAGCTTGATTTGTTTCCGCCAAAAGTTTTTAATCCAATGGGCAAAGAAAAGATGCTAAAATCATAAGCATTGACATGAATGCTGGCCAGCTAATTTCTGTTCTGAGTTGTGAGAGGATCTTCAATGAATGACATAGCCACAGACCTAAAAAACTGAAAATCTCAAAAACATGCAACCATTACTTCAGTCTAAAACAACAAATTTTGGTGTAAAAAGTCTGTTCATTTAAGCCTAGGTTTCTGTCCCTCAAAGCAGCAGGTGAATGGCTGTATTGAGACTACCTTGAGGAAATAAGGGAAAGAGAGAGAAGGATAAAACCAGTTATATAAAAGGAACTATTTCCAACAGAACATGTAAGCTTTGCAGCAAAACAGCAGACAAAAGCCAGTGTGCGTCCCAACAATCTTGCCATGGTCAAGACAGAAAAGAATGAAGGGCATAATATACCATGCTCGGGACATAGCACAAGCAACGGTCTTTCAGTTCATCAGTACTGTGCCATCTTTGAGAGTCTAGGCCTGAGAGAATGTCTGTAGGCTTCTTTCCCTAGGAACCCCAAGAGTTACACGCACAAGTAGGGCTGTGAGTTGTAAGAAAAACCTTAAATACTTTTCTTTGAGAGGACAAACTAACAAACCAGCATCACATTGAGCTATATGCAAATGTAATGTAGCAAACAAAAAGGTTTCCATGACGACAAGTTCTACCATAATAAAGGTTTCCATGATGACAAGTTCTACCATAATAAAGGTTTAAGGTTTAAGGTAAGTCTGAAACCATTCAAGCTCTTATTGAAGTGCTACAAATATTCTATCCTTATGAGTTCTAAGATGCTCATTCACAGGCTCCAAGCTGAATTTCACTCTTTGATAGAAGCAACAAGCTGATATTAAAGTAAAAGCTGAGCCGGGCGCGGTGGCTCACGCCTGTAATCAATCCCAGCACTTTGGGAGGCCGAGGTGGGTGGATCACGAGGTCAAGAGATCGAGACCATCCTGGTCAACATGGTGAAACCCCGTCTCTACTAAAAATACAAAAAATTAGCTGGGCATGGTGGCGCGTGCCTGGAATCCCAGCGACTCAGGAGGCTGAGGCAGGAGAATTGCCTGAACCCAGGAGGCGGAGGTTGCAGTGAGCCGAGATCACGCCATTGCACTCCAGCCTGGGTAACAAGAGCAAAACTTCGTCTCAAAAAAATAATAATAAAAAATAAAGTAAAAGCTAAGATAAAGTCCTCCAGATTACAATGTTAATCAGAACAAATAGCTGGGAGAAAATATTCAAAAAGAACAGTCTGTCACTGAAGTCAGCAACTGTTCAGGAAAGGAACTAAGTTTGGGCATGGGAGATATCCCAAGGGTTAAGGCATATCTGATTGACGGTGAGAACAAAGCATCCTCACCTGGACACCGGGGATGCCCTTATTGAGGCTGGCAAAACAAGACAATGTGGGAACAGAAAGGTCCTTTGGAAAGGAGACAAACTACTCAGCCAGGTAAGAAATGGGGTTAGACTAGGAAAAGGAAATAGGATTTAGAATAGTTAAGGGGAATCCATCCCAAAAGGGGCAGTCATGTAAGCACATGTTTCATGTCCTTAGGGAAGGACATGGAGCCAGAATTGATCACTGTATAACAGGATATGCAATAGCCACATACACTGCCCTGGAGATGAGAACACCTGCCCTTCTGAATCTACGTAATAAATATAAAGCAATGCTAGCCCTTTTAGACAGACAATGACTCGATGGATATAGAGATGATCTTTGGGGTGTTTATTTCCAAACTGCAAAAGCTAAAAATCTCTAGTTAACAAATAGGCTGTCATAACCTCTACTCTTAAGAGAGAAGAAAATCCACTTTCCTCTCTATTTTGCCAAACTGAAGATACGGGTTCATGACTTGGGGTGGAAACAGCTCACCCAATGCTCTCCCATTTTACTGGGAAGAATTCAGGTTACCTTAGAACCTAGGCTCTCTGTCAGTGTGAGCTGTCTGAATTGGAGTGTTCAGGCTGGATAGATACTGCCCTAAACCCAAGCTCAGAGCAGCCTGAGAATCATGCATCTGCCTCTCTCCGTATTACTGTCAACAGGTAGATAGGAAGAAGAAAGGCTCCAACTGCTCTACAGGTTAAGATACACACATGTGATACCAGAACAGACTTCTCTAAGAACACATTCCAGGTAAGAGTAGAGGCTGTACCACACCAGGATACACTACTCAGAAATATTTAAGGAATTCTGTCAAGTTGAAATTATAAGAAATTATGCAAATTATCACTATGAGGAGCAGTGGCCTAGTTCACATACAGCATGTATCTCTGTTCAACTTTATTAGTTGTCTTGGAGATTTGGTGCATGGCTGACACAACTTGAATAAAAATGAGCCATACTACAAGAGAGGGTCTCTGAGCATATATGGCAGAACGAGAAAAACATTATTTAAATAGTCACGTTATTTAAAAGGCACAAATACAGAATCCAACATAGTTCAGTGGTATTAACACTTTGAACCACATCAAAAAGTAAACAAGACTTTGAAACCTACCAGATGTCTCTCTCATACACACAGGTGCACATGTGATTTGTGTGTGCACCCATGTATATAAACAGTGTACGTGTGTATTCCAGGATGTTTCTGAAATGTAAGAAACACCATGATAAATTTCGAAAGGAAAAAGTAAGTTTTCCAAAGTATCATATATCCGCATTTATACTACAAAAAGTTATAGGTATATCCAAAAAAGAACGAGCCATTTTCTTAGGTTCTTTGAACACTGAAGCACAGAGATTGTGAAGCTCCAAATCTGATAGGCTGCATCCTGTTTATCTGACTGCACAATTGCTCTCACGCATGTTCACATGTACATGCAAGGCAAGTTTTGAAGGAAAATGAAGAATCAGTATTAACACAACTAGAGGGTGTGCCCCCTCTAAAACCACAACAATCCTACTTTTCTGCGCTGGACACAGAGGGGGCGAGAAATGCCTCCTTTAAAATCATAGTCTCTCAATGCAAGTGTCAGCAGACTCTCGGAACTGCCTGTCACTTGTGGCATGAGCCTCATCTTGACTTTAACATTCTTTTTCTTTCTCCATCTTTTTCATCAAATATATGTTACAAAATGAAAAGGCCAGTCCTGTATCAGTAATAAATGCCAGCAAACCACTGAAAAATCAAAATGACAAAGTTAGGTAGCTCTGTCTCTCCACAGATAGTATGAAATAGCTAACCTGGGCTATTCTTGCATCGTACATCTGCATCTTAGAAAGGTCAAATATTTAATAGAGAGGAACATCTGCAGGGCTCAACAAAAAGTACCAGAAGCCTCAATATCTGGGTGAATGAAATGGATAAACACGATCAAATCAAAGGGACAGACTTACACAAAGTACCTCCTCCTCCTCCTTCCCTTTTTCTCTCCCCACCTCTCACAAGGAAATGTCTTATTATTCACATTTCAAAAGGAGAAAAACTATGAGCAGCACATTTATCAGGGTTACCCAGGAAACCACAAGGACGATGAAATACCTGAAGCATTGCCCCGTCTCCCAGCAGGGCATAAACTTTTCAAAGTGTCACCCAATACACAAAACCCCGGCTCCTGAAGGGCTCAGGCAGCTTGGCCTGTGGGCCCCTGGGGAGTGAAAGCAGTCCCTCTCCAGGCAGAGATCCCCGCGTTTTTACCTTTGTGTTCGCCGAAGCCTGTTCCCACTCCTCAAATGAGGCAAAGTAAAGTTTGAGAGCACAGTCCAAAAATTAGGGTCAGACATGTCCATTTCTTGCTTTCTTCAATTCACTGTGGGTTCAAGGCCATACGGCCAAAATAGGGAGAGGGAAAAGAAAAAGGAAAAGAAAAAAAAGAAGAAAGACAAGACAAAAAAAAAAAAATCCCAATTATCTACTCACTCCCTCCAGAGAAAACCTGCTGGGAACTGTGATCTCAAGAACAACTTGGAGCATGTCTGAGAAGTACCCGTCCTGTCCTAGCCTTTAATTAACACACAGCCTCCTCTTAAAGGTCCGGGAAACTGATTTCCTCTCGGGTCTGCCCTCTCCTAGTCAGCCTCGGCCAGCTATAAACAGTAATTACAAGAGTTGAGCCGTGCGTTCTGCTCAAAACGCTGTCTGTGGGATTCAGTCCGAGGTACTTTGTCATCTGTTTGGCAGATACCATTCGTCGCTTCTGCGGGGGGCGGGGGAGACGACTATTTTGAGCCTTTGGTTCCGGAGGCTGTTGCTTATCAGCAAAACCATTCACATCCGAACATGCCCAGTGCCGAGTTTCCTTTTGGTATCTACATACAAGGAAAAAAATTTGAATAGAAAAATCTGCTCTTGCCCTCCCCTCCTGAAGAAAACGGAAACTTGAAAGCACTTTTTAAAAATGGGCCTATTGGAGGACTTGACCCTGACACCTTTGTGAACCCTTACAGGGTCCGGCTGGAAGGAGGCGGCGGCAGGGCCCTGTCCCCGGCCAGCCTGGTGGCCGCGCCCCCAGCTTCCTACCCGCCCGCCCCTAACCCCCAGCGTCTCCGCTCCCCCCACCGGCCCCGGCGCCTCTGGGGAGCGGGGGCTCACGGGAAAAAGAGCAGGCAGCCTCGGGGCGACCCCAGCAGGCACCGGGACAGCCCCGCAGCCTCCGCCGTCGCTCCCCCTCCCTGGAGCCTGGAATGGATCCGTCCCCGAAATAAATAAAGAAACCTGAGGCGGCTCTGGGTGTGTGCAGCGCGCACCTGAGGCCAACCTGTGATTCACCGCGGGAGCCAGGGAAGTCCACCGTGACTCCTCTGCCCGGACGCCGCTGGTTGAATAGGAAAAGCACGCGGACGGGAAGCCACAGTCACCGAAAACCTCAGTAAACTAAATTTATGAGTTTACATCTGTTCCATCAGTGACCATGGTACACACCTGTTTGGCTTCATGGCCGACAACTACAGATCTAGGTAATAGTCACGACGTGGAAAGACACTACCTGGCATTTCTGTGGCAAATGCTATAAGTATTGCCCCTTCAAGTACGTTAGACCTTGAAAGGACTGAATGAAGGGGGGCTGAATCAATGTTCTTGTTATTCATTTAGAAGAAGGCATGGTATTTAAATATCTCCCTCCATCTATGAATGTTTGTGTGAAGTACATAAAGAAAAAAAAAATAATTTAAATTAGCTGTCTTAAGTTTGGTGTAATATGGCAAGAAATACTGTATCAAAAAATATATATTCAGCAAAAATAACCTCTAAAAATGGCCTAGTCCATCCAGTAAATACTAGGAACAAACTCGCTTACAAAAATTGGAGGATAAAGAGAAGGTAGAGGGGCTGGCTGTCCACTGACAAGGTAGGTGGGGTAAACAAAAAGAAGCCTGCTGTGGGATCTTCTTTATCTAATTATTGTGGCCTACATTAAAAAGAAGAAAGACAAGACAAAAAAAAAAAATCCCAATTATCTGTTCACTCCCTCCAGAGAAAACCTGGTGGGAACTGTGATCTCAGGAACAACTTGGAGCATGTCTGAGAAGTACCCGTCCTGTTCTAGCCTTTAATTAACACACAGCCTCCTCTCAAAGGTCGGGGAAACTGATTTCCTCTCGGGTTTGCCCTCTCCTAGTCAGCCAAGGACTCCAAGAGTTTTAGATGAAGTTTCACATCCAAGGCTTTCCTATGCATTACCTCCTCACATGCTTCCAGGGCCTTCGCAGATCCTTGCAACACACAGAGGTAGACAAAGAAGCCATTATTTTCTCAATTTTACATTTGGGACATTATCCCAAATGTTCAGGGACATTAAGTGACAAAACACACTTCACCAGATATTAATGAGCTTGGTCCAGCATTTTTTCGCCCATGCTCTTCTTTTAAAAAATGTTTCTAAGTATTGAAAAAGATGTTTTGAAGGCTGACACAAAAGACAGTCCCTGTGCTCTGGAGCAGAGCTTCTGAATCTTGGCACTGTTGACATTTTATGCTAGATAATTCTTTGTTTAGGGAGCTTCCTTGTGCATTGGAGAATGTTTAGCAGTATCGCTGATGTCTACCTACTAGATGCCAGTGCTGACAAGTAAAAATGTCTGAGGAGGCTAGGCACAATGGCTCACGCCTATAATCCCAGTACTTTGGGAGGCCAAGGCAGGTGGATCACGAGGTAAAGAGACGGAGACCATTCTGGCAAATACGGTGAAACCCCGTCTCTACTAAAAATACAAAAATTAGCTGGGCATGGTGGCATGAAACTGTAGTCCCAGCTACTCGGGAGGCTAGGGCAGGAGAATCACTTGAGCCCGGGAGGCAGAGGTTGCAGTGAGCCGAGATGGTGCCACTGCACACCAGCATGGACAACAAGAGAGAAGTTTGAGCTGGGTGTGGTGGCTCATGCCTGTAGTCTCAGCTACTCGGGAGGCTGAGTCAAGAGAATCACTTGAAACCGGGAGGCGGAGGTTGCAGTGAGCCAAGATCACGCTACTGCACTCCAACCTGGCAACAGAGCAAGACTCCCTCTCAAAAAAAAAAAAAAAAAGTCTGAGGACATTGTGAAATGTCCCTTGGGAGGAAAAGTCACTCCTGGTTGGGAACCATTGCTCCAGATAAAGGTTCCTTCTGAGAAAGGTGATACAGAGCACTGATTAAGAGCAAAAATCATGGGTCCTAATTCTTGATACATCACTTATTATGACCTTAAATCTCTTCCCATTTTCCCCAACTGCAATATTGGGTCCATAATGGGACCAACCTCTAAGAAGCTGATATACATAAATGAAGAGGAGACAGCATATATTAACCCCTTCATGCAATGTCTACACACACACTGTACATAAATGTTGGCAGTATACAGACGCTAAAAGAACACTATGCTGACAGACATAAGATTGGAGCAGAGGACACCCCACAATGTGCTTCCTTCTACTCTCTAGGGTCTCCAACATGTCTCTACCAGGGCGCTGATCACACTGCATATAATTGACTGTTTACTGCTGTCTTCCCTATTAGTCTGAGTTCCTCAAGGCTAAAGCCACATTTTATTGATCTCCATATTTTTGGAACTTGACAACTCCTGGGTTTATATAGGCATTTAATATCCTTTTTGAATGGATACTTCAGAAGCCCAGGTATCTCTTATTTCTCCTAAGATGCATTGAAACTATTAGTACTAGTAGATCTGTTGATTTTCTCAAAGAATACTGAATTTTTAAGGATTCCATGAAGATGTTAAATTCTAAAGACTTTCTCTTATTTACTTATTTTTATCTATATTATATAGCTGGAAAGATGGCAGTGCTAACATTCCTCTCGTCTTTATATGGCTATAAGAAATGTCACAATCAAACCCAAAGGTAACTCCCTTTGAGTCCCATGTCCCCTCCTAAAAGTAGGTCCAGGTAATAACTTTTTGTGCTCACATGTAGGTATCCAAGATCAAGAGGGATGATTACATAGGATAGGATGCACAGAGAAGAGTAATCAAGGTGGACATGAACCTGTGCTATATAAGTTATGGGTTGAAGAACTCTGTGTCGAAGGCAGAGAAGAAAAAATTTAGGGAACAAGCAATAATTGAATAAAACCATGTGAAACTACAAAAACTATGTGAGAGAGGGTTTGAATCCAAAGATGAAAAGAGCTGAAACAAGAGTGGATTTTCTGTAGAGCTGTTTGAGCAGAGATAACTTGAAGATGATACAGTGGGTAGAACACAACCTCTAGGTGGTTTGAAGACCTTAGGACATCAGTACCTCCCAAAACTCTCATATGCTCTATAGTTTTTCTAGAAAAGCCCATGTATCGGGGCATAACCTATAAAGATGATAGCAACTAAAATGGATAAATCAATGACATAAAATGTTTTTTCTACTCTGGATTAAATGACAAATACCCCAATCTGCAAGGATCAGATGTTATTACTACCTCTACTCTTTGCATTTTGAGAAAGCCTCTACAGAAATTCTCAAAGGAATGGGTAAAGACATGAGTATTTTTAACTACATATACTTTAATATATATTTGCATTTAGAAGGCTTGGGAGGATTTGGGTTGTATCCAAACTGAAAAAATAAAAATAGGTTAAGTACATGAGGAGCCAGAATGAATTATATAGTGAGTGAAAGTGGCAGATACATTCCCATACTCATGAAGAGTAGATGTGACACTGAAGTGTGACTTGTCTTCTAACCTGTTTGACTTGATTTGGGAACATATGATTCAGAAGGTAGAACAGTCGGCGAACACAAGAATTAAAATTGTCAGAACTACTGACATTTTCCTACAAAATAATTATATGGGCAGAAACTACAGTTGCAACTGCAGTAAAACTCAACTGAAGAACAAAAAGGGAACTGAGATTACTGGAAACTCTTTTTTTTTTTTGAGACAGTCTCACTCTGTCACCAGGCTGGAGTCCAGTGGTACAATCTCAGCTCACTGCAACCTCCGCCTCCTGGGCTCAAGCAATTCTCTTGCCTCAGCCTCCCAAGTAGCTGCAACTACAGGTGTGTGCCAACACACCCAGCTATTTTTGTATTTTTCATAGAAGCGGGATTTCACCATGTTAGTCAGATGGTCTTGATCTCTTGACCTCGTGATCTGCCTGCCTTAGCCTCCCAAAGTGCTGGGATTACAGGCGTAAGCCACCATGCCCAGACCAGAAATTCTTAAGACTATAGCTGGTCTAGGTCAATATACAGATATTCAGTAAGATTTTCTATTGTGTAACAACTAAGCCTATACAACAATAGACAAGCTTTGTGATTCAAAATTTTCATTCATTTAATCAGGATGATATTGTCAGCCATTGGTTTTATATGGTAAATGAAACTGAAAAATAAGCTTGTCATCCTGCTGAAATGCATGCTTAGGAATAAATAAGTATTTAAGAAAGGGTCAAATCCTTCACTATTACCTCCCCTTCCACATACAAAAAAAATGCCAGGTCCTTTTTCCTGACTTGAATTCTGTCTACTGCCCACCTGCTGACCCAGGCCCTTTAAGAAGGGGTTTTATCCAGTCCACATAGAACAATATTAAAAGATAATATGCCCAGAGTCTTGTCTTGAACTTAGATTCTATGAAAAGACTCAGTTTTCTAGTGTGGATGTGAAGTCTGCAAAGCTGTCAGCTCCCTGTGCAGGACACTCGAGCCATGAGGCCATCCCCAATAAGATACTAAGGAGAGTGGGGTTGATGCTGAGATTTCATAAGCACTCCACCTGACCCTGGCCTAGTCTAAGGATGTTGCCCTAAACTAACTTTGACCTCTTCCCATTCCCATTTTCAAAGCACTTAGAAGTGACAACTTCCCCAAGGCTTCCACACCTTCAAGTCCACTTTGATCACTTTCTAAATGCAGTCTTGAGAGTTTGAGACTAGAACTGTGAACTGCAAACTGGCTGTCCTGAATGAGCAATCCTTGTGATCCATTTGTACATCCCAAGAAATAAAGTTTAGTACTGACATAGAAATGGGAAGGAAGGGCCGGAAGCGGTGGCTCACGGCTGTAATCCCAACACTTTGGGAGGCCAAGACAGGTAGATCATGAGGTCAAGAGATCGAGACCATACTGGCCAACATGGTGAAACCCCATCTCTCCAAAACAAAAAAAATACAAAAATTAGCTGGGAATGGCAGCCCAGCCTGTAGTCCCAGCTACTCGGGAGGCTGAGGAAGGAGGATAGCTTGAACCTGTAAGGTGGCGGCTGCAATGAGCACAGATCACACCACTGCACTCCAGCCTGGGCAACGAGTGAAACTCTGTCTCAATAAAAGAAAGAAAGAAAGGAAGGAAGAAATGGGAAGAAAGTTAAATCTATGAGGAACAGGCTGACAGAAAGCGCTTCTGGTGTTATTAGACAAATTTGCACTCACATTGCTAAAATATGGAGGAAGATAAAAACATAGATGACAATTAACTTGTAGGGATAGGTCTAAATGCTGAAAACTTAGATAAGAGTCAGGATTGTAGCATCCTGGAAGATACCAAAAAAAATTTTTTTTAAATAATACCACAGGGTAAGAGACATTCAGATTTTTAAAGTGAATGAGTAAAATAAAGAAAACATTAATCTGGAAGCAAGAAAAGGAAAAGGAAAAAAAAACAAAGGAAACAAAATAAGAATTCTATTTCCTGACAGTTTTAGCAAAGAACTATGAAATCCCCAAAGGTGGTATAAAGGATGCAGTCGAAAGCAAGTAAAGGACAGGCTGAAGACTGTCCAGAATGGGAAGAGAATGCAAGTCTTTCTCAGGCATTCTCTGGATCCCAGGAAAATCAGCAACACAAAAATATTAGCATAAAACTTAACAAAATCTAAGAGAAGCCAGGGCATAGATGTGGGAAATGAAGCCCTTATCTCCCGAGGCAGTGAGTGATATATATGATTGATAAGTAGAGTAGAATTCATGTGCCCATAGGCCTGGGGAAGGTGCAGAATCAGGTCTTGAAAGCACACTCCAGCACTCTATCTTCTGACTTTCAAGCAGGAGAAGTTCCTGGGAGAAATCCCATGGCTTAGTCCCCCAATAGAGTTCCACCCTGTAGGAGAAGAGCTGGATGCACTGTCAGAAAACGCATGGCATCCTTACAGGGATGAAGGGGTCATGCAAAAGAAGGACACTACATACTGGGCAAGATCCAGAGATAAGTGTATCTCTCCATTCTAAAACAGCTGTCTGGAAGATCCATCAGTAAACCACGTGGAGCACTGGTCTCCAGCCCAGACAGCAATCCAACTACAAAGTAGAGAGCAACACTTGGAGATCAGTGCATCACCTGAAAAAAAGAAAACCTAACTCCTATCTTGTTTTAAGACCAACCTTGTTATCACTTTAGGCAGTCTTCAGGGGAGCTGCTGCTTCCCAATGAATTAGATATCCCTCTACTGGGCTCTGTTCATGAGAGCTCCTGCATGAAAGTGTTCTTGCACTGTATCAAAATCCAAATAGGTTTGTGCACATTATCAGTCCCTATTAGAGTAAGAGCTCCTTGAGGGCAGGGGCTTTATTCCCTCATCTTTAAACCATCACTGACACCATTGGGATGAATATCAAGCCAAGGAAGAAAGGAAAGAAAAGATAGAGAAAGGATTGGGGGTGAAGGGGTGGGCAGGGGAAGGAAGATAGTGAGGATGGATTTGGTCCAGGTTAGAAAGATGTGTAATAAAAAAGTTAGGGCTATGTGCCCAATATTTTAAAGACTCTATGTGTTTTAAAAAGCTCTTTCTGTCCATTTCAATTTCAGTTTCATGGGTCCATGAGTTCTTTCCATTATCTATATAAGCTGTACCTATTAGGCAGGCCTATTGTTTCAAATTTCAAAATCTAAAAAAAAAAAAAAAAAAAAAAAAAAAAAAAAAAAAAAACTATGATATGTAATGAATTGCGTTTATGTATAACAACTAGTTGTGTATGAAATGCTAAATCCTTTTTGATGGTAACAGTGAACCCCAGTTACTAATCATTGCATTAGATGCTCAATCTGGAATTAACTTCAAGGACAAGGTGCTTCTTGATCCAAAAGCTTGGGTCTAAGGTGCATTATTTTTTATATAGCTCTTGAGCATGAATTATAGTGCAATTATAAGAAGTGTCAATTTGGTTTAAGTGGGTCAGCATGGTTATATTTAGCCCTCTAGTAGCTGACACTAAGACCTTTCTGTAATTTAAGATTAAGGTTAATTTATCCGTTCTTCTTTTCTTGAATATTTTTTCCAGGTCATACTTCTAAAGTTATGGAAAATTATGCCATTAAAATGAGAAGTATGAGTTTCCATCAGAGTACCATACAGGGAGCATATACAGAGGTAGAAATCACATGCTTCTGTAACAATCAAATTTCCTTCCATTGCTAAGATTGATTCCAATTATTCCACACATCAGAAGATAATATGTCAGGGATGACATGAAGTTATTTAGTCAAGAAGTTCTCAAGCAAGCTTTAGTACCTGTATCTATTAAGTTTTATCAGTTCTATACCAACAAAAAGTTTAAAAGAAATGTAAATATAATGTCAGACATGAAAAGTGTTAACTCTGACTAGTTATCATAAAATATTAAAACATCAATCAGGTCAGGCGCAGTAGCTCACACCTGTAATCCCAGCATTTTGGGAGGCAGAGGTGGGTGGTGCACCTGAGGTCAGGAGTTCAAGACCAGCCTGGCCAACATGGTGAAACCCTGTCTCTACTGAAAAATACAAAAAATTAGCCAGGCGTGGTGGTGAGTGGCTGTAATCCCAGCTAGTTGGGAGGCTGGGACAGGAGAGTTGTTTGAATCTGGGAAATGCAGGTTGCAGTGAGCTGAGCTCACACCATTGCACTCCAGCCTGGGTGACAGGGCAAAATTCTGTCTAAAGAAAACAAAACATAACTCAAGTATCAATTTTACTTGTTTCACTGCTAAAAACTAAACAAAAGATAATAATGTTGGTGAGGGCGTAGGGAAGTAAATACTCTCTACTAATTTCTGGAAAGCAATTTGGAGAATGAAAACATATACAGAAATACACCCATATATGGTCACATACATATACATACATGTAGTAGGCATATATGTGTATGTGTCCAAACACATATATAAATGCATGTGTCCATATATATGTACATATAATATACACATACACACATATATGTGAATTATAATTTCATATGCAAAATTTATACAGAAGATATAATCAAGTATGCACACAAAGATTTGTGGATATGGAAATTATTTTCAGAATTCCTTATAACAGCATAATACTGGTGGAAAAGCCAAAAGTACAAGACAAGAGCAATTGTTAGTAAATCCTAAAAAAGTCATAAAATAGAATGTTAGAAAACCAGTAAAGACCATTACAGTAGGCTAAATAGATTCCAAAGATATCCAGGTTTTAATCTTTGGAACCTGTGACTATGTTGCCTTACATAGAAGACTTCTGCAGATGTAATTAAGAATCTTGAAATGAGGAAATGGTCCTAGGTTATCCAGGTAGGCCTTAAATGTCATCCCAAGTGTCTCTATGAAAGTGAGACAGAGGGATATTTGAAGAATGCAGCAATGTGGCACTGAAGTGAGATGCTGGGCTGCTGGGCTTGAAGATGGAGGAAGGGGCCAAGAGCCAAAAAATGCAAGGAATGCAGCTCTAGGAGCTGGAGAAGGCAGGGAAACAGATTCTACCTCAGGGCTTCTAGAGGGAGATCAGCCCAGCTCACACCTTGATTTCAGCACGAGGAAATTGATTTCATACTTCTGACCTCTAAAATTCTAAGAGAATAAATAAATATAAGCTAATTTCTTACAGTTTGTTACAGTAACCAGAGGAAACTAAAAAAATATCTTTTTAAAAAAATGTAATAAATGGGAAATGCTCCTGAATATTTTAAAATCAGAAAAAAATGAAGTTCTATGATTTACATTGTTTAAAATATTATATATATGAGTATATATGAATAAAAATGATGGAAACCGACAAAGGTTTTTTTTGTTTTTTTTGAGATGGTTTCGCTTTTGTTGCCCAGGCTGCAGTGCAATGGCATGATCTCCGTTCACTGCAACCTCTGCCTCCCAGGTTCAAGCGATTCCCCTGCCTCAGCCTCCTGAGTAGCTGGGATTACAGGTGCCTGATACCATGCCCAGCTAATCTTTTGTATTTTTAGTAGAGATGGGTTTTCACTATGTTGGCCAGGCTGGTCTCAAACTCCTGACCTTGGGCAATCTACCTGCCTCGGCCTCCCAAAGTGCTGGGATTACAGGCATGAGTTACCGTGCCCAGCCAGCAAAGTATTTTTAATAAACATCTATAAGTACAGAATTATGATTTATTCTTCTTTTATACTTCTTAATGGTTTGTACAAGTGTGTGTGTGTGTGTCTGTGTGTGCGTGTTTGTGTGTGTGTGTGTGTACGTATGTGTTTTTTTGAGAGAGCATCTTGCTCTGTCTCTTAGCCTGGAGTGCTGTGGTACAATCATGGCTCATTACAACCTCCAACTCCAGGGCTCAAGCGATCCTCCTGCCTCAGCCTCCCAAAGTGTTGGGATTATACATGTGAGCCAATGTGCTATGGCTAAATTGTTTTAATTCTGATTTCCAGGAGCCACACATTTGACAGTCCTGTTATCATGACCTGAAAGTTCAAGTTCCTGAGAATTTTAGAATACTTTGAAGAGTTTATAAACTTAAGAAATAACATACACTTTTACTCTGGTATTTTCATAAAATTTGATTGATATTTTTTGACACATGAAATAATGCATATGTATTAATAAAAGCTCTATGAGTCTTGGAAATAAATACTAAAATTGCTTTTAAAAAGAAGTCTTTCCTACTCCCAGGAATTTTACAATATAAAAATGAAAAATATCTCTGTTTTCTACATATAAATCCTTGCCTGTGTATGGCAACTGGGCAAATGAGTATTTTCAAAGCTGACTGTGTTTTAAATCCATACAGTGCTTTGCTTTTGTTTGAATATATGTACCATTATTTGCAGATTGGTGATGTTGTGCATTTATGTGAACAATTTTGAATTTCAGACCTGCTTCCTCTGTTGTGTTGTATAATGAAAGCTTTCTTTCACTGCTTTCATTATACATCATCATCAACTCTTGAGAAGCAAACTTACTTTTAACATTATCCAGACATGTATATAATAAAAAATATGCTCTTCATTTCAAAGAATTAAATAGCTATAATTTAGGATTACTTCCTCCTTTCTCCAAAACACACAAACTTGTTATTTCCCCTGAGACTAGATAATTCAGTTTTAACCTTCTTTATATAGTTAGACTGAGAGTACTGAAAGACAAAGACAACATTTTTGGTGCTGACCACAGAAATATTCTTGTATTCAATGTACTGTCACACATGTTATAGAAGACAACTATATTAAAGTCCCTGGTGATCAAAAAACTTTCAAAGAGAAGTTACTCCAGTTAATAGGAACAAGAACAACAGCCAGTCAAGTCACCCAATATAGCAACAGATGAGTGATGAATAAATGAATATTAAACAAGAATTATCTTTTTAAGTAGCATTTAGAAAATGAAGCATGTACAGAATTATAAAGGATGTTAAAATATGAAGGAGAAAAAAAAAACAAATGATGTGTACACAGCAGAAATAGAAAACTAAAGAGAAATGCAAATTCCACTTAAAAGTGACTGAAAAATGCACTAGATTGGAAAATTAGAAAATGTAAGAAAATTGAGTAAAAGTTTTCACTCTATATAAAATGATAAAGGAACAATAGATTTTCATGTTTTCTCCTCACTTCCCATGACCCTGGTCATGGCTTCCGAGATTTCCTGTGTAGATGAATGCAGTACCATTCCTTCCTCTTGGTGCTTTTCACTGTCAATGTGAAACCATTCTTCCAGAACTGCTCAGCTCAAACATGTGCATGCAGTCATATCACTCTCCCATGAAACAAAGTTGAATGGATCCCCATTGTTCTACAGCAATATTTCTTCACACATGGATTCTGTCTTATCATCACTGAATCATCTGGAGTGCTGGTTAGAAATGCAGATACTGGTGGGGGAATCATCTGCACACCTGTTGATTCAGAAATTCTGGAAGTACAGCCCAGAAATCTGCATTCTACCAAAATGTCCAGGTGATTCTTAAAATTTGAGAAGTACTCCACAAAAATATCAAAACCTCTTTTAATGGAATTCTTTATGCTATGATCCCTTGTTATTTCTCTTGCCTCATCCCTTAATACGTGTCCTCTGTTATTTAAGTACCTGCCAGAAATATTGAATTACTAAGCTCCTCAGACCCGGTAACCTCTGCCACACCTCACCTTTGCACATCCACACCTTCACAGGCCTTTGCCATGCCTTTGCCTTGCCATGCCTTTGCACATCCTGTTCCTTCTTCCTAGAATTTCCAGCTCCTCTGCTTGGAAACCTTCTGCACATCTTTCAGTTATGAGCGGTAAGGTCACCTCTCCAGCGATATGATCCTGACTTTTTCCTGCAGATATAAATGTTTTTTCTCCTGGATCCCCAATGAATGTTATTCATATGCATGACTCTTGTATAGCAATCATTCCACTGCAGCACAATTATGTGGGTTTACAGCTCTAATTCCCTACTATGCTTAAAGATCTCCAAGTACAAGGACAATTTCTATTCATCTGTGTATGTCTCAAAGTACACAGCAGACACTCAGCTGAATGAATGGTTGTACACACATTTTTTTCTAAGGTTAATTAAAAAAAAAACAGTTATTTTTCTATTTCTCCAACTTCTTTTTTTTGTATAACCTTTATATGGTATAAAATGCTATCCT
>NW_016107821.1:665683-678741 GCF_001604975.1 Cebus imitator | reverse complement strand
TGTTGACCAGGATGGTCTTGATCTCTTGACCTCGTGATCCACCCGCCTCGGCCTCCCAAAGTGCTGGGATTACAGGCGTGAGCCACCGCGCCCGGCCTTATTTCTCCAACTTCTACAGATAAGCCCTAAGGGACGCTTCCAAATCAGCTGCCTTTGTCAATTGGCTGGATGATTTTTCTTTTAAAGAACTATCATTATTGACAATCTTCATAATGAGTAATGAAATGAACAATAAAAAGTCAATGATATTCAGGCATATTTAAATGGTTAATTAATAAATGAACCAAAAACCACTACTGGCCTTTTACTTTTCTTCTCAATAAGTATGGCTGAGTACAGCATTATTTTGCCTTCTCTAAAAGATGAATAAAAACAGGAACTCGAGCAGGATGACCTTTTTCCAAGGTAGAAACAAAATCCTGCTGGAAACATGATCAACACATACAGTCACAGCAGAGAACAGATGAGAATCAAGAGTGCTACGTCGACAGTGCTCAAGGTTTGCAATCTGCTGGCTACCACCTCACAGTCTGGGGCTCCCCACTCAGAAATGTCAGCTTACACAGAGAAACCTTCCACTGCACTTAGGAGGAGGTACAAAGTTGAACAGGCTTCAGATGAGCTCATCTGAGTGATGTTTCACAATCAGTCCCCCTCTGTTCATCTCCTTTCTCAGCACACTTCTTCCTCTTTCACAACTGCCCGTTCCTACATCTCATTCTTGCCTGTATTGCACAATCTATCTCACCTAAGGCTTTAGAGGAGACTGATGACTAAGAATTAATGTTTAAGAATTAACATTTAGTTGATAATGTAGAAGATGTGACCATCTAGCTGGGTTTACAGTTTAGAGGGGACTGAAAATTTTAGATGGAAGTACAAGGTATAGGTGATGCAGAGAGTCTACCCATGACTTTGGAAGTCTGAATTTAGTCGATGATGCTACTCATCAGAATTTAGATACATGCTTCCCAAGGAGAGGTACCCATCACTCCATCTCCCCGTTCCTTTCCATTACAGAATACCAGAAGTGAAGATGTGAAACGCTGAAAAGGCCACCAGTCCTTGATATAAACACTATCTCTTTTATTTTCCTCATAGTTATCAAGAGTAGATGACTTATTTACTAACTATGCAGACACCAAAAATGATCATTATGAAGATTATATAATAGCATGGTAATATGTTACATGAAAAAACAACAGAAAAAGTATATCTATGTTATGATTGCAATCATAAAATCATGTATGCATACAGAAAAAGATTCGTAGGCATCTTAGAAAACTAAAACCAGTTCATCTTAAGTGATTTATTATTTTATTTCTGCTATCATTGTTTTAATATATATTAAATCACATTATATATTTTGAGAGGGATTTCCAAGTCTTTAGTAACTTGCTCCATGACTATATCCATCTGCCTTGCTGCCAACTCATCTTCTCTGAAGGAAGTATAGCTATATTCAAATAACACCGCTTGATGCAAAACATACAGAAAAAAAGCAGGAGGGCCTAGGCTGTCTTTGGTGAGGGCTCAGAGAGGAGGCACATCATTCAATCGCTCAAAAATCCTAAACTATAAACTGCCTGGGGCTAAAAGATAAACATAACCACATTTAACATCTTGAGTGGCATCAGATACTGCCAAAGTCCTTTCTCTCCCCTTTCAAAATAATCTTTTCTATTTATCGTTTGTATCTAGTATTATAGCTTCAGAAACATTACTGCAGAAATCATGGCTCAGAAAGATCTATCCAATGATTTTGTCCCAGAAAGAGGAGTGGACATACTTCAGTGAGCTGCCAGGTATCTGTAAAGTGCCTAAAACTTGAGGTATTGTCTGTTACTTTCAGCTTTATTCAGGAGTGACGCCTGCTGCACATAACAGAGAACACTGGCCCAGTCACCCAATCACAAAGGCTATTTCATATGTGCTTTAAAGATACAAGACAGGTAATATTCTGGGTGAGTCTAATACTCATCTGTCAACATGGGATCAGGGGGTTATCCACATCAGATAACATGTAAGTATCCAAACAAGGGCAATTTTCAAGGAGAAGGGGAAAAGAACTCTTGGTGGTATTTCCTAAACATAAGTCATGCCAAAATTACTGAATTTTTTCAAAGTGCTACTCTCCAAGGGAAGCAAATGAAAGAACAAGTGAGAAACAGTGAACAAATGAAGAGACCAGAATATGCAAACCAGCCAGCCAAGTTTTTTGTTTTTGTTTTTGTTTAAAGACAAACTCTTACTCTGTCACCCAGGCTGGAGTGCAATGGCACGATCTCAGCTCACTGCAACCTCCGCCTCCCAGGTTCAAGCAATGCTCCTGCCTCAGCCTCCCTATACCTGGGATTACAGGCACCCACCACCGCACCCGGCTAAGTTTTGTATTATTGAGTAGAGATAGGGTTTTACCATGTTGGCCAGGCTGGTATGAAACTCCTATGGGCTCCCAAAGTGCCGGGATTACAGGCTTGAGCCACCGCACCCTGCCCCAGCCAGTTTTTATAATTGCAAAGTATCAGAAGACTGTTTCATGCCCGTAGTCTCTGTAATATCCCTTTTCTCAACCGACTGCTATTTCAGAGCGGTTTAGAACATAATTTCTTCTTTGAGTGGGGTAGCAATTTAAGGTCCTAAATTTGAGTCATTATTTTTGAGAATCTTTCACTGAAATAATTCTGAACCTATTTTTTTATCCAAAGAATCAGCATTTCAATAGAAAATAACTAAATTTATAACTATTTCTCTCAGAAATAGTCCAGTAAATAAAACAGTATCTGTTTCCCCAAAGAAATCACATGTAATCTATCTGTCCAATTTCCAGAAACTCTAGAATAGATTTATACCTAGAAGCTTACAAATCCAGTTAAGTAACTTAAGAAAAAGTCTCATAGAGAAACATGACCAGATAAATTTATCAACAACTGAGAGAAGTAATACAGAATGGTCATATGGCTCTTTAAATGTGAATATAAACTAACTTAATAAATTGATTTTTTTTTTTTTTTTTTTTTTTTTTTTTTTTTGTGATGGAAGACAAGGCCTCTGTCTCCCAGGCTGGAGTGCAGTGGCACAATCATAGCTCACTGTAGTCTTGATCTCCCTGGCTCAAGTGATCTTCCCACCTCAGCCTCCCTAGTAGCTGGGACCACAGGCATAAACTACCACATCTGATTAATTTTTTAAAAATTCTGTGTAGAGTAGAGGTCTCCCTATGTTTTCCCAGGGTGGTATTGAACTCCTGGGCTCAAATGATTCTCCTGCCTCAGCCTCCCAAAGTGTTGGGATTACATGTGTGAGCCACCATCCCCAACCTAGACTGTATTTCTAACTGTGGTTTATTATTGATTTCCAAACAAAATCAATAGTTTCTAACACCATATACATCTTTAAAGAGGTCTTTAAAAGAAAACAAGCATGAATAATAGAAATCCATTGATAATTCACAAACTTCATTTTATGAAATCGTCTTAACTTCTTACCACACTGACTTTTCCATAGATCTGTCAAAACCTGGCAAATTCTAATCTCAATCCTCTGTGTCTCCCTATGAAACCTGTGAGGGCTTGCTGGAGAGCACAGAAATGCCCTAAGGTGCAGATCAAGAATAAAGCTACAAAAGCACATTTCTCAGTTCATTGATTTATGTATATCTGGTATCTGAATATCTTGGCATTGATTACAAATTTAAAGAATATGAGAGATGAAGTAAAAATCCTTTAAAACAGAGATTTTTTTTTTTTAAGATGGAGTTTCGCTCTTGTTACCCAGGCTGGAGTGCAATGGCACGATCTCGGCTCACCGCAACCTCCGCCTCCCGGGTTCAGGCAATTCTCCTGCCTCAGCCTCCTGAGTTGCTGGGATTACAGGCACGCGCCACCATGCCCAGCTAATTTTTGTATTTTTAGTAGAGACGGGGTTTCACCATGTTGACAGGGATGGTCTCGATCTCTTGACCTCGTGATCCACCCGCCTCGGCCTCCCACAGTGCTGGGATTACAGGCTTGAGCCACCGCGCCCGGCAAAACAGAGATTTAAGATAGTTTTATTTAGTAGAAATATAAAGGAACTTTTAGACTATCACATTTTACATATCCTAGAAAAATGTTTTATTCTTCTTGAATTGAAAAAAATTTTTGCTTAGTATGACTGTGTTGTTTATTGAAAATTCTTGGAAATTCCCTTAAGTTTGTCCAAAACTGTATTTCTTTCTATAAGGGAGCTGGTTTTAAAATGTCAATGGGGAAAATGTTATGCTTCACCACATTCACAGGGCTATGCTTGTTTGCGGATAGAGGTTTTGATCAAAGCCACAGACCTGCATTCCTGTTGTGCCTCCATTCCTGAATACCACAGACTCTGCCCAGTTTGCCTGAATGAATTCTGGGCTGCCACATGCCTCAGTGAGACAGTGAAAACTTCAACTGATCAATGACTGGGTCAAACCACTCTGAAGACAAGCAGCTTTCCCACATGCTCAACACTGGGCCTATTTTTGAAGCCTTGATAAGAATAACTGGCTTCCTGAAGGGAAAGTAAGGAGCCTAAACCAGATTATGAGCAAGCAGGTATAAGGAGAGGCAGGTGCAGTTTGAAAATACTTCCGCGAATCCCATTTAACAATGTCAAAGTCCTAGAAACTCTTACCTTTGGAAGTCCCATCTGACATACTGTCAAACAAATTCAAATACACCAACATCCCACATAACATTTTTTTCCTGTAAGTATTTCATATTTTCACTTCATATCTCAGTAATCCTCACACACATGGGAATTCTCATGAAGTACAAAGATCTCAAATAGAAATTGTTTTCAAATACAATGTTTGTATGAGCATTAAATTTAACAATTAATGAAGTTGGTATGTTATGTTTACAAATATGTTTTATTTCTCTGAATAAAGCTGTTAAGCCACAACCTGATTCTAGAAACGTTAAAATGTGAACAATGCGAGGTGGGTGGATCACTAGGTCAGGAGTTCAAGAACAGCATGGCCAACGTGGTGAAACCCTGTCTACTAAAAAAATTAGCTAGGCCTGGTGGCACGTGCCTGTAATCCCAGCTACTTGGGAGGCTGAGCCAGGAGAATCACTTGAACCCGAGAGGCAGAGGTTGCAGTGAGCTGAGATCATGCCACTGCACTCCAGCCTGGGCGACAGAGTAAGACTCTGTCTCAAAAAAAAAAAAACGAAAACCCAAAAAACAAAACAAAACAAAAAAAATGTGAACAATGTGTATGTCCCTAGGTAAATTATGGTATAAACTTTGATGCTACAATTTTCTTGTTGTGGTTTTCAACTAAAATCTCTCTCCTCTTTGTTGACTCAAGCTTGTCAAAACTCTGTGAATGTCTCTTTGTGCTTGAAAAACTGGGCGTAACTGGAAAGGCAGTATTGTACAGTGCTTGAGAACATGGATCCGGGAACCACTGCCCATATTTCGAATTACAGCATTAGTAGCTTCTAGTTCTGTGCTCTTGGATAAGTTACTCAACCTCTAAGTACCTTAGTTTCCTGTTCTGTAAAATGGGGATATAGTACTTACCTCATAGGACTGTTGCTAGCATAGTATTTTTAAAGTATTTAAACAATATATGATATTCCAGAAATATTAGTTGTGTTACTGTTATTTTACACCTAACAGAAAAATAGTACTGGAAGAATCACTCACTTCCCCTAACAAAGCTGCTCGCCCATTGGAAGCTGTCTTGAAAGAACTGGATGAACCCCAAATTTCAGGCAGGTATCTCCACATACCAAGCCCTAGTCCAATATTCTTAATTCTACCTTTTCCTTCCCAAAGTTTCTTCTCTAAAAGAGGAAGAAAGGTAATCCCAATGCTAAAGATTACCCACTTCAGGCTAAAGGTCAGTGACTAAGCACAGAATCAGAGATGAAGCACCTTTTCCCAAGAATAAATACTAGAGTCTCTTCCCTCTAGTGGCTGAAGTATACAATTACATCGCCCCAGCTAACTAATTCTTAAGGTCTGTTGTAATGGAAGTAATTCAGAGGATGGTAAACTTAAGTGAAAAGTCAGTTTTAGGCCAGCTTTAGGAGAGCAAAGGACAAAATAACAAACCACTGAGTTTTTTTTTTTTCTTAATAAAGGAATTAAACATTTGCACAGTGTCATAATTATTAACCTAAGCATCACAAAAAGAGCAACTTTAATTAAATGCAAACTCATTGTAACTATTTGTGTCCTTAACTATAGTCAGTGTAATCCACATAATAAATAGCTTTTTGTTTCCCTAAGTTTTCTAATGGATGGGGCTCATTAGTTTACATAATCATCCCTAAAACTAGGACAGCACTACCACTGTCACTCTGCAGTAAAATATTAATCCTACCAAACCAAATATTTGACATGATCTGCAGGGCTTGAAATATTTTCCTTAAACCATTAACTTCTCAGTGGTATAGGGAGACAAAATAAAGAGAAAGAAAAACACCACAGTTTTTCAGTACAGTTTTGTTACATAAGGAACATTTTACAAAGGAAACTGGATGTTCTTTAAGTGAATTGAAATTAAACACCATACTTTAGGAATCATTTCTATAGTCCATTACTTGAGAAGTTTCTCTGAATCTGAGACTCACTTAAACCCAGGAGATGGAGGCTGCAGTGAGCCGAGATCTCGATACTGCACTCCAGCCTGGGCAACAAGAGTGAAATTTGGTCTCAAAAAAAAAAAAAAAAGAGTGTTGTGATTATTTTTGAACAGTTTATGTCCTAAGCCATTCAGCTGTCCAGGCCTCCAGCTCATCTGAAAAGTTCTGATTTTCAAAACACATTGAGCATGATTCATCAGCATATTTTACATGCTAGATGCCAACGAAGGAGGGTTACACCAAATAAACTGTAAAAGTGTGACTCTTTTTTCGTGTGTAGAGTCATTTAAGAAAGCAAAAACATGTCACCTTCAAGACACAGAAGAGCTTCTGAAAACAAGGCTCTCGTTTCTTTCACATAAACTTTATACACACTCATACACATATTTGACTTAAAAAAACCCTCTGAGCTAAAATATGTCCATTAGAAAAAATTTTACTTTTTCAGGCTATTAAATATACAAGCATTGAGGAGGAAAGTTTATATAACCTCAGACTTAAGATTTTGAGGGGTGTGTAAGAGCACACACGTGTACATGCACATTTGTGTGAAACAAAATATAGACAGCTTTAGCTGGACAGGGCGGCTTACACCTATAATCCTAGCTTCTCAGGAGGCTGAGGTGGAAGCACTGCTTGAAGCCAGGAGGTTGGGACCTGTCTGAGCCACATAGAGAGACTCTATCTCTAAAAAATAAAAAATTGGGCCGGGCGCGGTGGCTCACGCCTGTAATCCCAGCACTTTGGGAGGCCGAGGCGGGTGGATCACGAGGTCAAGAGATCGAGACCATCCTGGTCAACATGGTGAAACCCCGTCTCTACTAAAAATACAAAAAATTAGCTGGGCATGGTGGCACGCGCCTGTAATCCCAGCTACTCAGGAGGCTGAGGCAGGAGAATTGCCTGAACCCAGGAGGCAGAGGCTGCGGTGAGCCGAGATCGCGCCATTGCACTCCAGCCTGGGTAACAAGAGCAAAACTCCGTCCCCCCAAAAAATAAATAAATAAAAATAAAAACAAAAAAATAAAAAATTAGCCAGGCATGGTGATGTGCAGCTGTAGTCCCAGCTACTCAGGAGGTGGGAGGATCAACTGAGCCCAGGAGTTTGAGGCTGCAGTGAGCTATGATCACGTCACTGCTCTACAGCCTGAGACACAGTGAGACCTTGTCTCAAAATAAATAAATATATATATTTTAAATTTATACATATACTTTTAATATGTCTATATTGAGAGAGAGAGAAAGTACTAGAAAGGAAAGAATATGACCTTTAGATATATTTTATTTAATGTGGTGGCAATTCATCCAAGGGGTGATGTTCTCTTAGCATTTGAACACACAGGGCTAAAAATAAACAGAGGAAAAGACAGAGTAATATGATGCACCTTTACAGATTGTCTTTCTAAAATAAAGAACAAGTATTTATCTGTGTGAAAACATATGGATCCATACTGTCTACAAAATCAAGTCTCGCTTTGGCTCAGTTTCCCTTTCCACACTCTGCACATAATGCTTCTTCCCTCCCCTCCCAGCACTGTGCTCCCCAGGGACCTGCCCCACACTCTGCTCCCACTGTGACCCTGCCCGGCCCAGCACTGGATGCCTCGCTAGCTCCTCCTCTCTTCCTCACAGACAACTTTTCATCCTCCTACATCCTGCTGAAACAGAATCAGAATTAATCCTCTTTCCTCTGGTCTGTTATTATATTACAGCTGTTTTCATGTCTGTTTTTTGAGGGAAGGTCATAGGTCACCCATCTTGGTAGCCCAGCCTCTACTGTGGGATCATTATCGACAATCAATATGTTTATAGGATGAATGAGTGGTTCTACACTGTGCTGTCTACATGCAGGTGACCTGAGTCTTTTTTAGAAGTAGGTGAGATGCAAGGAATAAATGAAGCTCAGGTTTCTCTTGTTGCTGTACTAACTACTGGAGTTTTCACTACTGTGCTAAATACATTGCCAATTTTTTTTTCCAATTCTATGACATAGGCAGCGGCCCCACATATGAAAGTTATTTCTACCTTCTATGACTTTGTTTTGATTTCCCTTCCCATCCCGTACACCCTTGTTCCACTTACCCCGAAACCTAATCCTTCCTCTAAGCCCGACTTCCTAGCTTACCTATTCCAAAGGCTTTTTCAGCTATACAGACACACACAAGCAGGCTACAGGTAAAAGGGAAATAAATAGCAGGTTGTAAAATCATTCCAGGCCTACTGCTTAGATAAGGCTGGCCCTAAAAATAAACCTGATTTGGTAACAAAGAAGGGAAAGGTATCAAAAAGGATAGTTCTTAGATCTTAGGTAAAGATCCAGAACTCCAATTTGCCCAGCAGGAAAGTCTAGGGCTTCTCCAGCTGCTGGTATGTTAAACGCCTTTGTCTTTGGTCGAACATTTCTTCCAGCACCTGCATTCTACCTCTCTTCACCTACCTCTCCTGAACCCTCCTAAAACTGGTCCTTTAATTCCATGGCATATGCACAGATGGGCACAGACCTTTCAGCATCACTCCACACAGGAGACCACTCTCCTGTCTGAAACTCCTCCTTCATTCTGCTTCTTTGAAACCACCTGCCTGGTCTTCCTCCTAATCTCTGGCCATGCCTCCTCCAGATTCTCAGCATGACATTTCAATCTGCAGTGTCTCAGGAATCTGTCCTGAAGCTGCTTCTCACTAGTTGACTTCATCCAGTCCCCTGACCCTATACACCACCTACTTGCCTAAAAGTCCCATATTTACTTCTCAGACCTAACTTTTCCTTGGAATTCCAGACTCCACATGGGTATCATATAATGATCTCAAATTCAACACAAACTAAACAAAACTTTTAATTTTTTTCCATGATCCTGCTGCCTGCCCTCTCGAGTCTTCCCCACCTGTGTAAATAGAACCATGATCTTCTGTTAGTCCAGCGGACAATCTAGGAGCCATCCTTGTTTTTGCTGTCTTCCTCCACTCCCCGCAGTGCCCACCGCCCCCATCCTCCAACTCATCCCTTGGCAAGCCCCACACATTTCCCCTTCAGAATACAGCCTGAATCCATCTGCTTCTCTCCAATGTCACTACTTACCCCTGTAGTCCGAGGCAACATTTATCTCTTATTCTAAACTGCTTTTTGAGCTCAATCCACCCTCTACACAGAAACCAAGGACACTTTAAGGAGGCAAATCTGATTATGTTATCACCCTACATTAAAATATCAAGTGCTTTCCATGTATCCCTATGTAACAAACCTATACATTCTGCACTTATATCCTGGAACTTAAAGTAAAATAAAAAAATAAAAATATCAAGTGCTTTCTTTTTATCCTGCTTAAAGGAAAGCCCAATCTACTTACTCCAACTTATGAAGTCCCGTGCACTTGGCCCTGCCTCTCTGCCCACTCATCCACATGTGTGCCCTGTGCCCACACCACTCTTCAGGTTGCTCCTGCCTTGGGTGGTCTCTTTACTTGAGAGGTTTTTGCTTTGGTTTTCTCATGGCTGTTGCCGTCGGGTCATTTAGTTCCACCTTACATGCCACTACTTCAGGAAGAAAGAAGCCACGGATTCCCCTGTTTTATTTCTCTGCAGCTCACTTGTCACTCTCCAGGGTTTTTCTGGTTTATGTAACATCCTCTTCTCCCAATCCCTGCACTCCACTAGGATATAAGCTCCACGAGAGCAGAGACTTTCTCTATCCTGTATGTTACTGTGATATTGTGCCAGAATTGCTAGCCTTTGCTTTAGTTATTTAGTAATAACTAAAATAAGCAGCCCAGGATAACTAAGATCTGTGTGTAAACAAATGCTTATCTTGACTTCTGTAAACCGCTGAAGTAACAGAATGACAAACGTCCCCTGGCCCTTGGAATGTCCGGACACCTCCGCCCTCGTCTCCACCCAGGAGGTGAATTACAGAATCCCCTGGACCTTGGAATGTCCAGAGACCCCCGCCCTCCCCCCAGGAGGTAAATCACAGAATTCCCTAGCCCTTGGAATGTCCAAAACCTTTTCATCCCCATCCCCGCTCCTCACCCCCACTCCCAAGGTGGTTTTTCGGGTATAAAAAGTCTTGGCACCCTCCTTTTGACGCCACAGGTTGGAGAGACGTGAGTCCTCTGTGGTCGCCGGCATAATAAATGACCCTGCAATCTGGCATACTTTTGTCTTGGTGCTAACTTTCTACGCTCGGTCCAATACAACATTACTATATCCCTAAAGCCTAGAACATAACCTGGCTGGTGGCAGATTCTCAAAAGCACTTGCTGAAAGGAAGATTGTGTGAATGAACATAGTGTCTCTTCTGTGTCACTAAACACTGTCAGGAGATTTTGAGAGGCATGGTTCAGGACTTCTTTCTCTGTTCTCCTCTGTTTGAATTTAACAATATTTCACTTTGTAAGCTCCACTATCTGATGTCCTATGTTACATCTTTGTATTCCTCCAGGATTTCCACCTCTAATAAAGCTTTCTATAAATCATAACACTGGCATAAACCCTCTGTTGACAAATCACAATGTTACATAATAAAATAACTAAATCACAACATGAAGTAAGCAAATACCTCAAATCCCTGCTCCTTCCCCTCCTCCTCAGTTTGGTAGAAACTAATTACTAATCATTTCCCCTGTGCCTGCTACATAATGATCCTCAAACACGGAATGATTAATGTTAACTTCCCCATTATACAGATGAGGAAACTGGCACTCAGAGATACTATGTAAATAGTCCCAAGTCCCTTAAAGCAAGTGTCATGCAAAATGTAGTTCAAGTGTCTCAGAGGGAGGTCTAGGTATATTGAAATAACCTTCTCTTCACCATTAAAACAGAATCCCAAATTCTAGCTTCTATCAAAATCATAAAAATGATCAGCTCGAAAGTCACACATACAGATTCTGGAATAACGCTAACCTATGGACATCTGAGATCATGGAAAAGTAGCTCCTCAGAGATAAGTGACATTAACTTTTGCCTCCAAAACTAAATCTATGCATTGGTTTGACCACGGATCTCACCCACAAATGCTGCCTGAAGCAGAAACTGTTTACTCCTGACATTTCATACCCTACTAATGAAGAAGGTACATATAGCCCTGAAGAGCACAGGAAAAGCTCCGTGGCAGCAAAGGGTTGAAACTTTAAACTGTGTATCTACCTCCACGAAATGAAGTCAGCTACATAGTCCAGGCAATGCTCACCGCTTAGCTCCCTAAATAAAAATGCTATATAAATGCTATTTCCTCAATAAAAGCTATAACTCTCTGACGAATGAGGCAGCATTCTGTGATGTCTATTTTAGTGTAATTCAGATTGATATTAAAACTAAATCCAGCTAGACAATGAACCCTGTATAGTTGTGCAAATTAATCACCAGTAAAAGGGCACCATGCTCCGACAGTGGTTGCAGGCTGGCAACCTCCTTCGAGCAAATTGCAGATAGGCACTTTAATGAGGGAGAAAATATGAGCTAACATAACTGTAGTCAAATCAGTTCCTACAGGAGGGAAAGCACATTAACTGATGTGCTGATATCCGCCGCCAAAATATCAGCTAGGGAGAACAAAAGGCTGTCAAAGCAAGATGCTGTTACTAAGCCAAGACAGCCCAGGGTATGGGCTTAAGCTGCAATATGACATTCTCAAAGGGAACATGAGTTTTGTTTCTAATGTCAGCTCTTTAAGCGCTTTTCATTGATGTCATTTTTTAAGGATCTGATAGTTCTCCCTGACTACCAACAGGAGATTCCAATAGATTGTCAGGATGCCTTCAGAAATACACAAAAAATACTCTTTTATGATATAATTTTCCTAGTTATGCCACGGTATAAGGTCATGGTGTCCAGACACATTCAGATCACTCAATATTACGTCTCTAAATGACCCTCCATGCCAAAGTGAGACACTTTACCAAACTGTTATTAGAATTGACTTTAGTCTCCTAAAGTAAGGAAACATGGAGAAGTTAAAAAAAAGCACACACTCTCAAACACAGGATGCTTGTGGCTCAGAATGGGATACGGCCGATGATGTAAAGAAAAAAGAACAGTCACCTACAGAAAGCTGAGACGTGCAAAGCCATTATACAGGAGTAGACTGGATCCTGGCCTTGCTAATTCCTAGTTTCTAAGTCTCTGAACAAGTTAATCTCTCTGTAAATCCTGATTTCCTCATGTTTGAAATAAGAATAACATCATCGAATAACTCTACCTAGTCTATCTATTCCCACAAAATTGAGGCCTCAAATCATTTTATGGCTGTCTCAAACACAATAAAAAAAATCATGGGATAAAGTTCAAATAAATAATAAGAATGATCTCATTGGGTTTTTATGAGAATCAAGTAAGAGTTTGTGTGTGAGAAGTGTCCTCAAATTAGAGAGCACTTAACAATTACTGAGCCAATTGATCTTGGCAGAGACACTGAGTTTTTAATGCTCCTCTAGAAGCAATACT
>NW_016107821.1:647601-665325 GCF_001604975.1 Cebus imitator | reverse complement strand
TTTTTTTTTTTTTTTTCAAAGTCTTTCTTGAAAAATGAAATCTCAAATTTAAATGGGGCAAAAATAAGCATGGTCCTAGCCCGCATTCTCTCTCAAAAACCCAAATCTGTTAATAGGGCTATGGAATCCATGCTCTCCAAGAACAACAAACTAAGGATGTTTTTAGAAGCATCTGAAGCTTCTGGCCAATTTCTGACAAAATAAATTCAATGCAACCCTGCCAGTTTCTGAACACAATTTCCATTGGCAAATCCCTGGCGCAGGTGCACGCCATCCCCACCCCCATCCTGCCATCACCGCAGAAAATACTGCTGATTGATTATACAGTTTTCAGCCACTACGTCCCAGGTGGATCCTCAGAATCTTTCTCAACACAAGGTTCTGAGTGTATGTGGTCAGAAAGTATCCATTATTAGCCACTCCTAAAGTAGAGAAATGGACAATCGACTGAAAGCACAATGTCTTTCCAAAACAAAACTTCTATTTAGAGCTGATAATTTCCAATAGATAAAAAACATAATTATTAAATAACTATGTTCATCAAATCAACATATTCAGCTATTCTAGGTAATGTTTTGCAAAAAAAATCCCACTTGGAGGCTTAAAAATAAATGATGCCCCTCAAAGTCACACGTTTTACCATATGATGAAGTAAATGGAAAAGGTAGAGGGTTACAAACTTTTGACTTTAAAATTTCTATGCCCAAATGATCTCTCCCATACTCCACCGTTCAGAGCTTTGCAGTCTCAGTCCAGCACTATTTTTTCTGTAGCATAGTCTTTATTCTTTTATGAGAAAAAAAAAATGATCAGCAAACATCCCAGCAGTTCACTTCCTCAGGTAAGAGGGAGAGACTTATTACTGCCAGTCCTCAGGTGCTTCACCAGCATCAAAAGCAGAAGGCTCTCTTCTTGACTGCCCTGGAATAACTACACTTTCTAGGCCCAGCCAGAGCATTTATTCTAAAACTAAAGACTCCTTGGAAATGATCAAAATTAAGTTGAGAAGAGTGATAACTGAAAGGCAGAGAGAGACATGCTATGTAAACATATCTCTGAGTGGCCCTAGATGAATTAGATTGCTGCTGAAACCAATACTCTGGTAACAAATGCAGAACTTACATTCTTTGCTGAACCATACTAAAAAGGACTCATTTAAAATATATTTTCATCCTTTCTGATGAACTGAGGTCATCAGCCATTTCCTGAAAGATTTCTCGTAAAATTCCATGAGGACAAGGCACAGAGCTTCAAAGTCACACAAGGATTCTTCAGTCAGTGAGATCAATCTTGTTTCCCTTCTATAACTATCAGGAAACTAAGTTAAATTTAAACCTCAATTAGATTAGTTATCTTACTCAAGTGCCACATAAAAGTATCTTAGAGTTTGAGTTCTTGCTTATCCTTTTTAACTAATTTCATATGTATTTTTTTTATTGTAAAATATCTTAAATCCTTTTTAAAGAAGGCTGGTGTAAGTGATGAACACACACACAAGTGTGAGGCGTTGTCATGCATGTACCATTGTGGTTGCAGCTGGCTATACTCACCAGAACATCCTTGACTCTCGGGGGACATCTCTGGCCAGACATGTACATCTCAGGCACTGCAAGAGACAGTAAATTTCATCTACTTCCCCCAACCCAGCTACTCAGAACTGATGAAACACTGCTGTATATCCAAACAGAATTTTGCATCCAGCAAGTAGCTTGAAGTTAGGAAGGCATATATTCTTCCTCAAATGACTTCTACACACAAAGAATCTTGCTATAATAGTGGTGCTTGACAATGATTTTCCCTTGATAAATTAAAGATGACATCATTCAGAATTGTTCTGCAAAATTTGGTCAGATGCATAACAACTGTCTGTACTCGTAATAGGCAGACGGTTCCAAGTTAAATGTATTCTATATACATGTGAATTACACACTTAATGACTGTAAGCCACGGGGCCAGAAGAGTGCCAGTAACCATTGTTTCTCACAAAGTTCAATGACATTTTCTAATATCTGTAAAGCACCTACAAGGTGGACACATTATTGCCTGAAATTTCAGTATCTGGGGTATGAAAAGTATCTCAAAAGCAAGCTCATTTGGTCTCTTGACAGCTAGTTTGATGTATTAATGACAATTCCAGCAGCCCAATCCTAGTAGTAGAAAAAACAAACAAATATGTCCCTATGCCCACAACCAAGGATCATTCTCTAGCTTCTAGGGAATCTCTAGCGGATCTAGAGGGTGAGCCCAAATTGGACCTTAAGGCTGTTCAGGTGTTTCTCCAAAGCAGAACACCAGGCTTATTCCCTAGTTAACTGAACTCAATAAAGCTCAGTTGCAGGTTGCAGCTGAACATGCTTCTCCAAACCAATCACCATTTTTTTTTTTTTCTGAGTCCAGACCTCAACCACAGGAACAAGGAGTGAGGTGGAGTTTTCAGAGCATCTGCCCCGCTACTCGCAATTTTAAAGAGCCCTCCGTGTCTCTGCTAATACCTCCTACACCTTCATCTACATTATACAGGAAGTTCTGAACATTACCCCTGGGGTGCATCTCCAACAGCAGGCTGGATCTTTCTACTTGGCTGCTGTGCCATCATTTTTAGGTTCAATATTACTAACCCACAGCTGAAAGTGAAACTGTTATCTTCCAAATGGATTGCTATCCTTGCTTCTGAGATATCACAGTTCTCCCAATCTGCGTAAAAAGCCTCCCATCCTTCAGCAGGTCTGTCAGCTCCTCTTTCACAACACCTTCGATTCTGCCTTCCCCTTCTCAAGCCTGCCTTTCCAGTTCAGCTCTTTATCATTCTTTTTCTGCACTTTCCTTCTACTCTATTGAGACCAAATTTCTACCATGCAGAAATCTTACTAAACTATGATGTTTATTCTATTTTCCTAGTTAAAAAACCTCTAGACATGTCCTACACCAAAAAAAGAAAACTCAAGACTAGCACGTGAGACACTATAGTCTATTTCCAATGTTCCTCTTCCACAGAAATGCCTTCTGTCCTTAAGCTCACTTTACGTACGTACTCAGGCAAGCCGTCTTACCGAGCATCCTCCAACTAGTCTCCATCGTCCCTTTCACCCCAACAAACTTCCCTCCTCCTTTCCATGTACTTAGCCCCTAATCAACCTTCACAGTCCAGTTTAAATCCTGATCCTAAATTCCCATGGCCTCTGATTATACCACTTGTGTGGTATTCATAGCTCAGTATATTTTATTTTTTCAGGTATCGAGCTTAATTAAATTACTACTTAAAATTAAAATAACATCTTCTCTTCTTGGTATCTTTCCCACAGCATTAGTACAGCAACCTAAGAAAAGTGGGTTACATTTGCTGATACGCCGCAACTTACACAGAGTTTTAAGAAGACTTCCTAAAGACTGATTTTAAAACACAGAATAACTAGCATAGAGGCATTTTAGGTCTTTAATTCCTTTAGTAAACCCTACTCTCGTTACTACAACTCACCCAAGCTTGGATGTGATTAAAAAACTGTAAAACTCATAGAGTCAAAGGGAGAATAGAGGAATGCATTTTACTTTACTAGAAGGATCATTTCTGATTCTAGTT
The DNA here is from genome assembly GCF_001604975.1 of Cebus imitator. Lineage (NCBI taxonomy): Eukaryota > Metazoa > Chordata > Mammalia > Primates > Cebidae > Cebus > Cebus imitator. Next base: position 661,748 of record NW_016107821.1, on the reverse strand, counting down.
CTGTGTTAAAATGATCACAATAATTTCAAAGTATATCCTCTCTCATGTTCATTCACAGTCAAATTCACAAACTTGTGCATATAAAAAAACAGTGAATCAAAATAAGCAAGCAATATAAAAATGTATGTGTGTGATTTTACAGCAACAGTACTTTAGGCAGCTGATTTTACACTGAAAAAGAAAATCTACTTTGAAGCTCCAAAGAAGCAGAGAATAGAAATAAAAATGCCTCTGGAGACAGGATGATCACTGGGTTCCAGGCTCTGAGTTTGAATCCTCTTTAGTTGCGAGTACTTTCTAAGATGCCACTGGAAGGCACAAACCTATACACAGAACTGACAAAACAATAAAATACATTTTATGCCAGTCTTTCAATTCTGATTTTCACAAAAGAATACAGCATCAGGGCCAGGAGCAGTGGCTCACACTTGTAATCCCAGGACTTTGGGAGACCAAGGTGAGTGGATCACGAGGTCAGGAGATCAAGACCATCCTGGCCTACATGGTAAAACCTTGTCTCTACTAAAAATACAAAAAATTAGCCAGGCATGGTGGCAGATGCCTGTAGCTGCAGCTACATGGGAGGCTGATGCAGGAGAATTGCTTAAACCTGGGAGGTGGAGGTTGCAGTGAGCCAAGATTGTGCCACCGCACTCCAGCCTGAGCGACAGAGCAAGACTCTGTCTCAAAAAAAAAAAAAAAAAGAAAATACAGCATCAAATGACATTTTATTTATTTCTATAACTGTGGTCATGTATAATCTGTTTTTCCTTTTGGAAACAACAGCCAAGGTAAATCCAAGAGCAGAACTTGATGGGGACATCAAGGTGAGGAACAGCGACTCACGCCTGAGAAGCTGTTATGAGAGATTTGTGCTTCTAAACACTGACAATAGACAGAACAAACAAAGTCATACGTACGGGCAGTAGTTTTTTTTTTTTTTTTTCCAAATGTTGTTTGGTCTCCAAAACTCCCTTAGTTATTGAAGTCTAGTTTTCTTCCATTGTTGTCATAGAAGATGCTTTGCATTTTTTTTTTTTTTTCCAAATGTTTTTCCAATAACCACTGTTGTGATCAATAAAATTAAAAAATTCAGTGCTCTGAAGTTGCAGTCATTTTCTGCTTCTACTTTCTCAATCAAGAGATTATGTGGGGTATTCTAAAAAATGTATGATAATAGAAAGGATCCTCATATTGATGAAGGTGAGGCTATCTATCTATATCGGCCCTGAGGCTGACCCCACGCCCCAGTGACACAGAGAGCTGCAGCTTGGTTTAAAGCTCTTGGCCTGCCGCTCTCTACGTGATGCCTATACAATTTAGCTCTTTTTATATTTCCAATCATCATCAATAGAAAACTACAGATGCAAAGAAGTTGAGGATGGGGTCAGTGGCTACTGAGAGTGTTAAATAGGGTACTTAGCTATCCATATTCGATTTAATCCCAAACTGAGCTAAATAGGAAGTCCGCATGATCAAGGCTCCCAGGTAGTTTACAAGTTTCATAAAGGTAATGGGTAAAGAATTATAACACATTATAATCATCATACCAAAATCTCCATCAACACTGTGGGGAAGCTAATTATCCAGATCTCCCTCCTGAATGCCACAGCCTATGGAATCCCTTCCGTCTCCTGGTTCCTGGATGAGACTGCAAAGACCTGTGCATTAAACACATTGTTCTTTTCTCCAAACTTGTGGGCAGAGGGAGAGCATGAGATTACTGTCTCCATGCTTGTGGTATCTTCAGTCAAGCTAGTCCCCTTCTGTTTCCCATATGAGTCTGAGAGCTCCCTGAGAGGAGGGATGGAATCCCTTTTATCTTCATCTCCCCAGTATTGTGCTTGGCTCACAGAAGCAAAAGGACCGTTTAGTAAACTAGAGAACAGAAGGGCCCCATCATATATGCAGAGGTGGCAGCAGTGCAGATCAAGAGGCCTGGAGCAGTTCACAGCAGGGCCTGCAGCAGGAGAGCTCTGACGGCTGCCAGGAAGAAGGAGTGAGCCTGACAGAGTGCCTTCCAGAAAGGGGAATGCCTCGGAGGCCTAGAACCATGTGGTTCATCCCACAGCTTTTTCTTGGAGTCTCATGTTGGTGTTACCCACATGTGCATGGCACATGCACATGGTAACGGCAGAGGCAACGATGCCATGAGGTAAAGCTAAAATGTGCTGTCAACTAGATGGCAAGGCATTATCTTCTCCATGCACAGACAAACACATGGACACAATTCTCAGAGGCATTTAACACCTGGAAGGTTGAATAGCATTTTTTTCTAGACAGAGTCTCACTCTGTCACCCAGGCTGGGGTGCAGTGGTATGATCTCAGCCCACTGCAACCTTGTCTGCCTCCTAGTTTCAAGCAATTCTCGTGCCTCAGCCTCCTGAGTAGCTGGGATTATAGGTATGCACCACCATGCCCAGCTAATTTTTGTATTTTTTAGTAGACACAGGGATTCACTATGTTGGTTAGGCTGGTCTCTAAGTCTCGACCTCAGGTGATCTGCCCGCCTCGGCCTCCCAAAGTGCTGGTATTACAGGCATGAGCCATTGTGTCCAGCCTAAAGAGCCTTTAAGCAGGGAATATGTCCCTGGATTGTAGAAAGCAGGACTGGTCATCTCCTGACTCTCTCAATATTTTTCTACTTTAAGGATGCCCTTGTGTTTCTACCTCACACATATTCGTCATTGATTTCTCCTGCCACAGTGGTCTTTTTAAACTATCGTGATGAGCACTTATCAGTGCTGTTTCTAGTCACTAGGAGGAGGCAGGGGCCACAATGAAAGGGGCACTGGGCTAAGAGTTGGGAAAGCTCGTTCAAGTCACTGGGCTCCCTTATCCTTTGGCTCTGTCTTCTATAACATGACTGCAAAAGTGCCCACCACACTGCCCTCAGTCATTTCGGGGTCCCAGGAAAAAACGGGAGCATGTACAGTTTACCACTGCATTTGTTTCCTGCAGCAGCTGTAACAAATGATAACAAACTTGGTGGCTTAAAACAATAGAGACATATCCTTCCAGCCTGGAGGCCGGAAGTCCGAAATCAGTGTCATCGTGCCAAAATCAAGGTGTCAATAGGCCAGCTCCCTGTGAGGCTTTTGGGGAGAATCTGCTCCTTGCCTCTTCTGGCTTCTCTGTGGGCCAAATCTCCCTGAGCCTCTCTTGTAAGGACACTTGTGATTGAATTTAGGGACCATTGGGATAATCCAGGATAATCCCTCATCTCAAAATCCTTAAATTAATCACATCTGCAAAGACTGCTTTTTTTCTAAGTAAGGTAATGTTTACAGGTTTCAGAGGTTAGAACCTGATATCTTTGGGGCCACCATTCAGCTCATGACATGCATCAGCTATATTAAGTGCTAATGAACAATTTTTACCCCACACTCTTAATTCTTCCCATCTCAGCTAGAATAGAAATTCTTTGAAGATGAGAAGCAACTCTTATACTTTGCAAATCCCATGAAAGCTTTCAAGGTATTATGTACAGAACAAATAGTTATTTTTTTCCATTAGAAAATAAAACCCTTACTCTACTCAATTTTTAGTTGCCAGCATTAGATTCCATGGTAAAAAAAACTTCTAACATAGTCAAGTGTTTCATTTTTTATTTCTAAAATAGCCAAACCTCCTGTTCAGAGAAGCTGGAGAAGAAGGAAATGCATCATAAAATGTTTCCACTGTCCATGACAAGTGCCTTGCAGTGAGTGATGTTTGTAATGCATTGTTAGTAATACTTCCGAATACTACCAGAACCAGAAGGCAGAAAAGCTACTAGAAGCAAAACTGCAATGAACTCCAGACAAACATCTACAAACCCCTCGCACTCAGCCCGATTCATCTCAGCGTCATGAAACAGAAAAGCAGTGGTAGCTCAGCTAGAAGAGCTTGATGTAGGCTCAAAGCGAGGATAAATTCATTCATTTCTGTAACAAGTATTTGTTGAGGACATATTATGTGCCAGATACTAAGGACTCAATGATAATCAAAAGAGGCAAATCTTTGGTAATTTGTCGGTTTCATGCTAGCTGCGTAAGATAAATAACAAACAAATAAATAAACCTTATATATCAAGTCAGGTGAGATATTCACTATAAGAAACATCATGAAGCAATCTAAAAGGTGGTGGTGGTGCTCTCATAGAGTGGCGAGGAAAGGCCTTTCACACAGTCACATTTAGTACAGACACTAGGGAAGTGAAGGAGAGTGCCATCCAGGTATCATTTCAGTGTTCCTTCAGCTGTTCTGAACAGTTAGAACATCTTGTGCCAGAAAGTGAGGAGGTGCTCAGAGATTAATAGCATCATGTTAAAAGGAGCTAGCTTCAAATGCTTCTGCTTCCCACTGAAGAATTTCAGGACAACTTGACCCACAAAAAAGAAATGATGGTTATAGATTATTACACACCAAATATGTATTTGTCTTCCATTTTATTCTATAGAAAAATGTATGAGTCAATATTCCTAAAAATACAGGGAGAGAAAGAAGGGAAAATTCTTCAACTGAAGAACACCAATTAATAGTAGAAATAAAAAACTGTGACAAACAGTAATGTAATAAATGACTCAAGCAAGGTCATCACTGAATGCAAAAACCACTGGGTGAAATCTTGTTGGGAAGAGTATTTTCATATGGACTAAAAATTTTACCCCAGAGATTACTTAATAAGGTCAAGGCACAATCACCATAAAGGAAAAATTTGGCATACATCAGCTTTTGGACTTCCTGATGTGATGCTATGAGGATATCATCACCTGCCAAATATGTTTAACCTGAATCTAAAGATAACAAAACCATCAGACAAATTGAAATTGTGGGACGTTCAACAGAAAAGTTGTCTAGTATTAAAGGATGAAGAAAGACACCATAATTTTCTAAATTAAAAGGAACTAAAGAAATAGATACGATAACTCAATGGAACATATGATCTTTAATTGAATACTGAATTAAAAAAAAAAAAACTTTTACAGACACATTTTTTGAAGCAACAGGAGAAAGCTGACACAGCCCATATAATAATATTCAATTTCAAGGCTATCGTAATAATGTAGTTATACAGGAAAATGTACTTATTCTTAGGAGATACATGCTTAAGTATTTAGGGGGTAAGTATCTGAATATCTGCAAATTATTCTCAAATGGTCCAGCAGGAAAAAAAAATTTTAAATACATCTAGGGGCTAAGAGAGAAGGAAGGAGAGAAAGCAAATGTGGCAAGTATTAACTGGTGAATCAAGATGAACACGGTCATACAATTTTTTCAACTTTTAAAAAATAGGTTTGGGATTCAAAAAAGAAATTTGCAGGGGAAGGTAGAGAATATTTTAGAAACAGGGAATAATCAGCCCTGACACAGGAACATGCTTCGAGTGGTCAAGAAAAGGCAGAGTCCAATGAGGCCAGAGAGAATGAGTGAGGCACAGCAGGAAGCAGGATCACGGAAGACAGTGGGCATCCACGGGAAGGTTCTGAGCAGGAACAGCTCACACTCCACAAGGATCACTCTGAGAGCTGGACGGAAACCGACTGCAGAAGGGCAAAGGCTGAACTAAAGCAGGAGGACATGCTAAGAGGTTACTACACAAAACTAGGGATAAATGGTAGTGGCTCAAACTAGCGTGGGATAGAAGAGGTGGTCAGCATTGCATGTTGCAAAGGCAGAATCAACAGGACTTCCTAGTGGATGACGCACACATGCCCCCAAATCCACACATGTGCACACCACAAAGATTTTCAAAATGGAAGAATTACAGATGACTTTTGACCCAGAGCTTGATTAAAGTTGAGCCAAATTTGTATTTTATATAAAGAGGAAAGAAAAAATACAACCGCAAATAAACAAATGTTCTTCTCAATGTGGGGTAACTCCATAATGTTTTATTAACTAGAGCCAGTAATGATTCAGCTGAGCAAATTGTCAGAGAAATAAGTAGAAAAGCCCAAGAATCCATGAAATTTAGCTCATTTCCTTTTCACCCGGGACCATTAGTACAGCTCTCCCAGTTTCATAGCACCTCATCATTCACCATCATTTCAATTAGAATATGCAACAACCTTGATACAAAGGTCGGGTTTTGTAGTTCATTTTGAATGCTGGGTTGCAAGAACAATATGACACTAATAGTAACAAAACAGAACACTCTTCGTGGAACATTTCACATACGTTACCTAATTAACTCTTACACCACCTCCAAGATGCATTATTATCTGTGTTACTGCTGGAGAAACTTGACATTTCTTTTTAAGTTTTTGCATTTGTATTACTCCTTTCACTGAGGCATCTCTGAGTTTCACATTACCATAACCATCTTATGCTTTCAAAGAATATCACAACTTCATTCTCATATCAACAGAGGGGGTGTTAATGGTTATATCCACATCTTAAATGTTGGAAATAGGTTTTTTAAAATGATGTCAAATGTCTTTTTCTCTTGTCACAAAGAAATGCAGTAACAAAATGGAACACAGGACATAAATTTCCCCCAACACACACATGCACACGCGTGCGCGCGCGCGCACACACACACACACACACACACACACACACACAGAGCAAAGTAAATTTTTATTCACCCCAAGAAGATCAACTGAGAAAGATAACTGTTAAGCTTCCACAGAATAATTTTAATATATTTGAAAACCAAAATTTAAAAAGTTGCTTAAGTAAAGTAGTCACAATATTGTGGCCCAGAAAAGACTACACAGTAATGAATCATCATGAGCTACAAGGTCCAAAGAGATGTGTAAGAGAGGATGGGATCAAGAAAGTGCCCAGGCTGCTTGGTAATGGGGTGGGGAATCCTTACTCAGGCCTGAAAAGGCTGGTCTCTTAAAAGGGCTCCCAGAGCCCTCTGAATAGCACAGCAACGGTGAGAACACTGTCACCCCAGGGCAGTGGCAGGCTGGCCTGGGCTGAGGGAACAAGGCACAGGCTGTTCAGACTGGAGTTGTTGGTGCCCACGGCCTGATTTTCAAAGCAAATCCGATTTAACCCACTTTGTATTGCCTGGGTGCTGTCTAAAACAAAATTTTTTAAAAGTAATTATCGGGCTCCACAAGTCAAAGCATGCTCCTCACACCCATGAGTGCATTCTCAACGGAGGACTGAAAACATCTAGGGAACCAAGCAAGAGAGCTCCAGACACAGTTACAAATCCTCCTCCCAGTAAACAGAATCTTCCACTGCGAATGCAAATGAAAATGACCACAAACTGAAGTCCTGAAGCAAAACAAAGATGGTGTGGCTTTACGCCATAGAATAGGGGCACAGGCTCTCCAGCCAGATGCTTGAGCTTGAACCAGACCAGGTCAATTTCTAGACATTGGGAAAAGGGCATAATATGTTGGTCAAACTTGGGAGGTTTTGAAAGTGAAATGGGGGTGCTTTTGATAATCACACTGGAATAAAAGGGCATATATCAATCCACATCTGGGCAAACGGAGATATGTGGGCTCCATGGATAAGTCTGTATGTCTCAGTTTTCACATCTGTAAAATGAAGACAGTACCCGCTTCCCAGCCACAGGGTGAAAACTGTGTGAATTAACATATGAACAGCACTAAGAACAGTGCCAAGCATGTAGCAAGCTCCCCATCAGTGCTGGGAACTAAGCCGCTGCACAGACAAATACCTAGCTTAGTAATTTGGGCCTTTAACCCAAGTCAGTAGACAAAACAGAAAAGTTAACAGAACAGAAAAGTTAAAGTGAAAAGGTGAGTGCATAGTGAAAAAACACAAATCATCATGACAAACACGGCCCTGGAATGGCTGTCTGGGCCTGGGGCATGTAGGTGTCTATGCGTGGATGAGTGAAGGTGCTGCCAGGACTCAGCTGTGCCAGGGCCCCATGGACTTGAAAGCTCTGCTTGCCATCTGACCTCACAAGACTTCATCCCGTAGGTTCTGTGACTTTATAGCAAATGAGCTTATAATATCCGTTCAAAAATACTATATTTCAGAAAAACCAAAGGCAACAACCTTTCCGCGGTAAGTTTGTTATGTTTGCCCTTCCCCATCACTGCTACCCACATGAAGTCTCCTACCCCATCCTCTCCTCCTCTGGAACACCACACACACATCTTCTTTCTTACAAAGCAAGAGAAGTCTCCAGGTGGTGGCACTGGCAGAAACCAGCAAGAGTGGGGTGGAGGGAAGTGCTAAGCAGCCTGTCCACACCACCCCAGTGACAGCTGAGACTGCCAACTTTCCTCATATCTGCCCAGCCCCACACCCACAGGACTGGCACCACGTTCCTAACCAAGCTCATGTCTGCTTAGCTGAGCCATTCCTAAGAGTGCCTGCACGACACAGATTCGATCCTACATGACAATTCAGAAATAAAATTCCGGGAATTCATTAAACCATTAAACATTCATAAAAGCACAGGAACTGGTGTCTGTAGAGTACAAAGAAATTACCATCTGGTACGAGCATCTTCAGATTTTTTCAATGTTCTCCACAAAGTGAAAGGGGAAAAAAGAGAGAGAATAAAAAAGACAAATGGGCCCTCTCATCCTAAAAATCAAATGAAACTAAAAGGGTTTAGCAGTCAGGTGACTTTCCCAGTCTTACAGGTTCCTTGTGAAAAGGAGACACTAAATCACAACATATTGCCATGTGTTTCGTAAATGCCTATGATGTCTGCCCCTCACCATGGCAACAAGTGAAGTGAGGGGGATTCAGGCAGCCATGGATACTCAGTAACCTTTCCAAGCAGGAGGACAAATAGGCCAGCTCTTGGCAAAATGGGACTAGGTGCCAATTATGCTGGATGCCCTCCCTGATAAGGTGTTGTCTACCTTTCCTGCCCATCACTCCTAGGATCACTGTATGCTCCCATTCTTGCTCACACAAAGTTATTGCACTAAAAACCCATAAGCTACTATTCTTACATTGCCAGTGAGGTAGGGGATTCATAGATAAAGACAATGAGGGTCCAAGAAGAGTGGGGTGGAGGGCAGTGCTAAGCGGCTTGTCCACACCACCCCAGTGACAGCTGACACTGCCAACCTTCCTCATCTCTGCCCAGCCCCACAACCACAGCACTGGTACCGTGTTCATAATCAAGAAGTTTATCACTCGCCCAAGGTCACAATGCTTGTACGTGGTGAGGGCAGTGATCAAGACTCAGGCACCATGATGTCTAGTCTGTTCTCAAACCCAAGTGTCTCCAGGGCCAGTCAGGTAACATGAATGAATGAAGCTAGCCAGGTGGGGTCTGTGTGGACATGGAGGACGGCAACCCTAAAAAGTGCAGCAGTGACCCAGCCACAGACAGAATGTGGTCACAAAGGAGCACAGACTCAATGAAGGGCTTCAGGTGTTTAAAAGCAGCCCCCAATTCAGAATTCTCTTATTGGTTCAAAGCACAGTTAATGACAACAACTAAATAATTTATTTGCGGCCAGGCACAGTGGCTCATGCCTGTAATCCCAGCACTTTGGGAGGCTGATGCGGGCGGATCACCTGAGGTCGGGAGTTCAAGACCAGCCTGACCAACATGGAGAAATCCATCATTGCTAATAATACAAAATTAGTCAGGTGTGGTGGCACATGCCTGTAATCCCAGCTATTCAGGAGGCTGAGGCAGGAGAATCCCCTGAACCTGGGAGGCAGAGGTTGCAGTGAGCCAAGATCTCGCCACTGCACTCCAGTCTGGGCAACAAGAGTGAAACTCCATCTCAATAATAATAATTATTATTATCTAATTAGTACCTAGTTACTTAGTATCACATTATGTTACATGTACTAGGGAGATGGCAGTATATAAGGTAGACAGGCCTTGCTCTCCAAAGCTTATATTCTACTACTCTTCCTTAGAGTGCCTTACACTCTTCAGTGTGTGACCTGCCATGACTTCTGTATCATTTCTCTGTCCCTCACCATAGCCAGGCATATCTGTAAATCTACTCTGGGGTTTAACTTTCATTAACAATGACTTTCTACTTTGTCCTCGAACCTTACTGTACTTACAATTGATACCTAGTCAGTTTTTACATTTTGATGGCTAATAACCTGCTATTTAAAGAAGAATCAAAATATAAGCCCTCTTCCTCAAGGTGCCGGCACCACTCTCAAAATATACCTACTATATAGCTGTATCTCATGTTTAAGCACAGGTAGAAATATCAGAACATGCTTGAGTCTCAGGGAGTAACACATTCATATATTAAATCAATACATATTGATGGAGCCTCTCCTATGTATGTCAGGAACTATTTTAGGTTTTGTAGATACACGTATAAAAAAAGTAGACAAAAATGGTTGTCCTGGTGGAGTTTATAGCACAGTGGTAACATTCTTCTCTGGAAGTAGTACTATATCCTACCAGCAACGTGGCATGTGTGTTTTCAGTCACAGCTGAAACGGGGAGAGAGAGATTTGGGAGATGGAAGGAGAAGAAACAGCATACCTTCTCTACTGCCAACTCTGGCATAGCTGACTGTGCGTTTACCACTTTGAAACTCCAGAAACCAAATGGAGATGCAAAGAAAAGGATGGGAGAAGTAAAATACAAGGAACACAGGTCACGCAGCCAGCATGTACCTGGGTGGTTATCATCCAGGAAGATGCTGGGAGATGAAACAGAAATACAAAAGAACATCACCATGGCATAACAGAAACTTGGCCACTGAGTCACGGTGGCCCAGCCTCCAGCTACTTACTGGGTCCCTGCTGATGGCGAGGCATGCTACATGCCAGAAAAGACACTGAGAATGTGAAATGAGGTAGCTTCTTCTGGAATCTTGCTATCTAATCACAGTCCAGATTAGGAGCTGACACAGGTCACATCTATATTACTCAGAAGGTGCTGATGTCATCATTACACAAACAGCTCCTAAGTGGTAGCTAATTTATTAAGAACGGGGGGTCATGGGAAATTTTGAGTGGTTATGATTGCCCCCAGAAGGAAGAAAGGAAAGTTGTTCATAAATTTCACTTAAAGTCTTAAAGACGCTCTCTGTCACACTGGTAACTGACAAACAGATAGTTGGGGCCATATATATATGTTTAGTTTGTTAACAAAGTATGTATTTTGCCTCTTTCTCCAGCCCTGCTGGAAATTTTTTTTTTTTTTTTTAAGGAGTGTGACATTTTCAAGATGGAAAGGCCTTTGAGAATAATGTGGTCTAATCCTCTGCTCATTGCAGGAATACATTCTGCATCTTTCCAGTTCAGTAGGTGCCTGGCCTGCCTGAAAGTGATGGTTTGATGAGGCAGCCCATTAAAAGTTCAGAAACCTTCCTTAGAAAATTATTTCTTTCATATCGAGCTCAAATTTGACTTACCATAACCTCCATACAGCAGTGCAAGGTCTTATTACCCAGACATACTAAACAAAATGTAAATCCTACTTAGTAACTGAGCTGTCCTGGAAGCTGCAGGTCTCTTATTTCTGGCCAACCTTCAGGAAGCCTGGCCTGGAGAAGCCCTTGGAGTTCAGCTGGAGATGGAGAGCTGACTCATGTCTCTGCACAGCCTGCCTCCAAGCTTTACTATGAAAAGAATAGAATCTCCCACTGCCATATTTAGAAACTCTATGTGTCAGCACCTCAAAAGGGCACAGACATTGTGATGCCACCGCCACTCTCGCCTAGACCTTCAAGCCCCACTCATGAAAAAGGAATAAAGAACAAATTTGACCCATCACAATCAAAGTGAGGGAAAAAAAATCTGTGCAGGGATACAACAAATGCTTTTTTTGTGTTAATAGCATGAGCATATTTGGAGTCTTACAATTTATAATATTAGACCATCATTTTGGGGCACACTATCAGAGACACCCAATTCGAAGCTGCCAACTAGATATCTCTACCTAGAACTTTCTCACTGTGTTTATGACCAGACTCATCATTACATCATTTTCCTCCCTCCCCAACTCTGTTTACTGGGGTTCAAGTCATTAATGCTAGAAATCACGGTGTAAGTTACTCATTGAAAATTATTTGCTGAACCACTGCTATGGGGCACCTTTATTTCATCAACTTCTACAACAAAGATTGCTAACTATTTAACAAAACTTATGTCCCCCTTTTCCTGGACACCAGCAAGCCATATTTCCCAGGCTTCCCTGTTGTTAGATGCAGTCAGAATACTACAGTCTAGATCATAAAATGTGAATGGAAGTGATGTGTGCCACCTTCAGGTCTGTCAGTGCACAATCCTCCATGCTCTTTCCCTTTCCACCAGCTAAATGCTAATGCCCAAGGCATCCTCGAAGGCCATGAGTTAAAGATCCCCCTGGATTCCTTAATGACTCTATCGAGCACATTCTCCCCCAAACCCTTCATCTATGAGTGAAAAATGCAATTCCATTGTATTTGAGCCACTGAATATGTTTATTTGGTGGCGGGTATATTAGCAGCACTGTAACTAAGACATCTTCTATTTCTTATTCACTCATTTATTCATTCTTTAATAAACATTTTTCAAACACTTAATACATTCCATACATAGAGTGAGGCACTGCGGTAAAAATGACTAAAGAAGGTCACAAGGTCTACCTAAACCAGATAATTAAAACTCGGTATAAATGATCTCAGAGCAATGTGTGTATGTCTCAAGTTAGTCACAGTGGAAAGACTTGAGACTTCATTTTGAGTCCTAGGCTAGTTAAGGTATTTAATCTCTATGTGTGTTAGCTTTTTCATCTGTAAACAAAGGTAATATTCCTTCCTGTCTCACATAGTATTGGGTGGATTAAATGGAATTAAACCACATATATAAAACCAGTTGGCCAACTATAAACTACTTTGCAAATTTTAATTTAGTTTATTGCAATTGTCCTAATCCCAGACCTGGTTACTCATGATATATTGTACTAGCATCCTCATTGGCGTTTCTGCCTAAAATACAATCTATACTTAATATTGGTCAGATTGGTGATTTCCTTATTCAAAACATCTTCTGACTCCTGAATACTTACAAAATGAAACTCAAATTTTTTCACGTTCGTATTTAAGGCATTACATAGCATGACCCCAAATCAATTTTCAAGTTTATATCAATCTCTATACAGTTCCAAACTTTTCTTCTATTTCATATACCCTGTGTCCTAGTGACATACATTATTTCTACTGTGTGCTATGCTTTCTTACATTCTAGATTTTTTTTTTTCTCTGTCTGTTTTTATCCTTCACCTCCTCCACCCGCACCACCAATCCCTCCCCACTGAACCTCTAAGATTTTTCAAGGTCCAGCTCAAACGTAACCAGTTCCCTAAAACTTTTCCCCAAAAACACTCTTCAGAATCTCATCTTCCTCTGCACTGTCTTAGCATTGAATCTAATTCTCTTTTCTCTTCTACTAGTGATGGCATCTTCATATTGAATAGCCTATTGTCTTTAGGAAGAATAAAGACAAGGAAATATGAGTACTGTATTTAATGAAAACATATTTCGCTGAAGAAAAAAATTGAGAACACAGTTCAATTTCTTGCAGTTGGATAAATTAGAAGAGCAAAGGAATTCTCCAGATAGAAAAAAACAAAAAAACAACAAAACTACTCTTTTGTTTTAGGATCTATTAAATTCAGAGGATGCTTTATAAAAGCTTTATACAGAACTTTTATGTTTAAAGTCACTTTTATAATCAATAAATATAATCCCATCAGCAGAAGAGTAGAACTAAAGTTCCAAGTCATTAATTTGTTTCCCTACTGAATTATTCTTTGCAGATTTCAGTTCAGCCTTACTTTAGAAATATGAAAGAAACAAATTTTTTAAATTTTCCCACTGATATCATCTAAAGCTTGTAAGTTAGTATTTTTAAGGAATTGTCCATAAGTGGCAATTTTGTCATTTATTTGCATTTATGAAACAAAAAGTATTCATAAAAAAATTTAAATTGTCCTTTGCATCAACGGAGAATTTGATTTTACTTTCTTCCATAGGATTTTAAAAAGGGGAAAGGGGGCCGGGCGCGGTGGCTCAAGCCTGTAATCCCAGCACTTTGGGAGGCTGAGGCGGGTGGATCACGAGGTCAAGAGATCGAGACCATCCTGGTCAACACCATCTCTACTAAAAATACAAAACATTAGCTGGGCATGGTGGTGCGCGCCTGTAATCCCAGCTACTCAGGAAGCTGAGGCAGGAGAATTGCCTGAACCCAGGAGGCGGAGGTTGCGTGAGCCGAGATCGCGCCATTG